>NC_057349.1:152075874-152379574 GCF_016509475.1 Prionailurus bengalensis | reverse complement strand
CTAGAAGAAATAAATGTAGATAAATCTTCAGAGCCTTGGATTTAGCAATGCTCTTAGATCTGACAGCAAAGCACAAGCAAGGAAAGAAAAAATAGATAAATTTAATTTCCTCAAAATTAAAAACCTTTAATACATAAAAGATTCTATCCTGAAAAAGAAAATGCAGCCCCCAGAATGGAAGGAAACATTTGCACATTATTTATCTGATAAGAATCTGTTATACAGAATATGTATAGAACTTGTACAACTCATCAACAAAAAGACAACCCAATTTTTAAAATGGACAAAGGACTTGGATATACCCTTCTACAGAGAAATCATACAAATGGTGAATAGCACATGAAAAAATGTTAAACATCATTAGTCCTTATGGAAATGAAGATTTAAATCACAGTTAAAGGGGCACATGGGTGGCTCAGTAGGTTAAGCATCTGAGTCTTGATTTCCGCTCAGGCCATGATCTCACGGTTCATGAGTTTCACCCTGGAATGGGCTCTGCACTGACAGAGTGGAGCCTGGTTGGGATTCTCTCTCTTCCTCTCTCTCTCTCTCTCTCTCTCTCTCTCTCTCTGCCCCTCCCCTGTTTTCTCTCCCTAGCTCTCTCTCAAAAATAAACTAAAAAAATAATAAAACATAGTTAGATACCTTTTTACACACACTAAAATTGCTATAATCAGGAAAACTACAAAATAACAAATGTTGGCAAAGATGTTGAGAAACTGGAAACTTCAAACCTTGCTTGTGGAAATGTAAATTGGTACAGCCTCTATGTAAAACACTTTGGCATTTCATCAGAAAGAAAAAAGAAAAAGAAAAAAACAGAACTACTGTATGGCTCAACAATTCTACTCCTAGATGTATATCCCAAAGAATTGACAACAGTTATTTAAAAAAAAATAGCATGTTCACAACCATACATGGAAGCACTAATCACAGTAGCCAAAAGGTAGAAACCATGCAAATGTCCCTTGGTGAGTGAATGGATAAACAAAATGGGGTTGATCCATAAACAGCAATATTGTTCTTCCATATAAAGGAATAAAATAAAGTGGTACAGCTGTAGAAAACAGTATAGTGGCTCCTCAAAAATTAACACAGATTTCCCACTTCTGCATATAGACCCTAAAAAAATTGAAAGCAAACCCTAAAGCAGGCATTCATGTTCCCATATTCGTAGCAGCATTCTTCACAACAGCCAAAAGATGGAAGCAACCCAAGTGACCACTGACAGATGAATAAATAGAATGTGGTGTATACACAACAGAATACAATTCAGCCTTAAAAAGGACAGCAACTCTGACACACGTTACAACATGCAGTTATTATGCTGAGTGAAATGAGCCAGCCACAGAGGGACAAGTACTATAAGGTTCCACTTATGTGAGGTCCAGCGAAATCAAACTCAGGGACACCAAGTAGAATGTGGCTACAGGGGTGAAGGGAAAAGGGTCAGGGGGAGTTAGGGTTCATTAGATACAGAGTTTCCCTCCAGGAACATGAAAAAGTTCTGGAGAATGATACACAACAGTGTGAACGTCGGTATGGCCATAGACCTGTATACCTGAAATGTTCGAAACTGTAAATGTTATTTGTGTCTAATCATGGTGAAAAAATGAATGAAGAATTGATACATGTCACAGCATGGATGAACACAGAAAACATCCTAAGTGACAGAAGCCTTCCGGAAAGGCCACTCAGATTGGAACCATCTTGCTCTTTAAATCCATCCAGGTTACTGGGGCTCCTGGGTGGCTCAGTCAGTTGAGCGTCTGACTGCAGCTCAGGTCATGATCTGACAAGTTTGCAGTTGACAAGTTTGAGCCCCGCATCAGGCTCTGCGCTGACAGTTCGAATTCTGTGTCTCCCTCTCTCTCTGCCTTTCCCCCGCTCATGCTCTGTCTCTGTCTCAAAATATAAATATTAAAAGAAAACTTTTTTAATCCATCCAGGTTACACAAATAAGGGAAAGTTCCAGAAAAATAAAATGGATCAGGATGTAAAACACCTTTCAGACCGTGGGGCAGGTGGACACAGTTGAAGTGGGCCTGTGGTCTAGGTTACAATGTGGAGACCTCAAGGATTTCTTCATTTGGGGTTCTGTGGTGGTTTCTCAGGAGAGTGTCCCTGTTTGGGGGTAAAATGCACCCAAGTATTGTGTGAAGTGGCAAATGTGGTAAAGAAACAAGGCCTGGGGAATCTCAGTGCGCAGATAACAAGCATTTGTGCTGCTGTGACGCGTTCACTGCACGTTTGAAATCACAGAGTAGCTTACTCCCGCAAACAACCTTGTCAGCCCCACACCACAGAAGCGGAGATGACGTCAAGCCTGTGATGGAGGCCGCGCCCTGCCCAAACCCAGATCACCCACGGTGGAGGCCACGTGCCCTGCAGGAGGCAGCCCGTGAGCCACAGGCACGCGAGAGGGTTCTATCGTGGCCACGTGTCTTGGGTGCAGCGGAAGCAGTGGGATTTGGAATTCCGGTTGTCCACAAGATGCCACTAATAAGCTGTTAGAACTGCGAAAATCAGTGAAGGGACATCTCACCGAAGTGGACTGGGCAGGTGGGGAGGGGAGGCTGGAAGGGGGAGCCCACCACCCAGGGTCAGGCTCGGGAACAACCCACGGCTACAGACCCAAGATTAGAACCCTCCGCGGAGAGAAGCCCCAGGCTCAGGCCCCACCAGGGGAAGCTGTGCCCTGCGGCCCCTACAGGAAACCCACCGCGCCTGCAGCCGGGCCCGGGAGGCACCTCCTCGCCCTGCAGCCCTGCTTTCCTCCTGCGGACCTCGCTTCAAAACCACCCTCCCAACTTCCTCTTCTCCGGAAACAGCGTTTCTCTCCGTGTGCTCCCCACGCGGCCGCGGTTCTGCCACAGCTTGCTGGGCCCGGATGGCAATTCTCCGCTACTCCTGAATAAACCCACTTTTGCTGGTAACATAACTGGCGGCGTGATTTCCAAGGGCAACGGAAGGATAAACGAGGACACTCGCAGGATTGGAGATCAGCACACACACACCACGTGCACGTCTGCACGCTCCTGACGACCCGTCGGAAAGAGAAAGTAAGAGACGGTCCCATTTACAACCGCAGCAGAAGGAACGACGTGCCCCAGAGGAAATCTGAGCAAGGAGGTGGCAGGCCTGCTGTCCCAGGACAGGGCACTGGGGACAGAAACGGAGGAAGACGCACGGGGGCGGAAAGCTACTCTGTGCTCCTGGACGCGGAGAAACCGACCCTGTGACCATGTCCGTCCTGCCCGGGACGATCTGCAGATCCGGGGCCGTCGCACCGAACCCCCCACGACGCCGTCGCAGACGCGGGACGGACACCCCGACCCGCACGCGGAGGCGGGAGAGACCCCGCGCGGCCAGAGCCGCGGGAGCGGGAGCGCGAGCACCGCCTGGGCACCTGTTCCGGTACCGCGAACCGCGTGAGGACGCGGCGGGAACCGAGGGGGCGCGGAGCAGGAACACGGACGCGCGGCCCCGCGGCCCCGGAGCCCGGAGCGGGAAGACCCGGAGCGGGAAGAGCCGCGCGCACAGCCCCGCGGGAGACACAGGGTCACCTAGCACGAAGCCGCGCCGGGCTCTTCCCCGCCGAGTCCCCTGAACACCGCCCCCCTCAGCGTCCCCGCTCCGGAAGCTCCTCCTCACCCCGCCTCCCTTTCTCCTCACCTGCTCCTCCCGCGGCGGGTCCTGAGGAGACCGGTTTGTTGTCCGCGTGGACGCGGGCCCTCGTCCTCCCGAAGTCTCCACAGCGGGTCCTGAGGAGGCCGGGTTCTTGTCCCTGTGGACGCGGCACCATGTCCCCCGGAATCCCAGACAGCGGGTCCTGAGGAGGCCGGGCTCCTCCCACCACAGGTAAAAGAGGCCGGCAGAGCACGCAAGCCCCGCCCGTGTCAGGGAGGCGGGCTGGGGCGCCCCCTGCGGGCGGTGGAGGTGGTGCAGGATGTTGTGCGCTTCGTTCAGTGGGGGCACCTGCCCTCTCCCAGGGCTCCAGCTGAACCCAGCAAATTTTGGAGATTTCTAACTGAAATGGAGGTCCAATATCCCGGCTTTTGCAGAAATACTTAAGGAACAATTAATTGGAAAGCATATACAATGAAATGAAATACACAGAAAAACTACAACTTACACCAAAATCTGCTCAAAATTGTACATAATTTTAAAATACACAACTATCAGGGGCACCTGGGTAGCTCAGTCGGTTAAGCACCGGACTTCAGCTCGGGTCATGGTCTCACCGTTGGTGGATTGAAGCCCCAAGTCAGGGTCTGTGCTGACAGCTCGGAGCCTGGAGCCTGCTTCAGATTCTGTGTCTCCCTCTCTGTCTCTGACCCTGCCCCATTCTCTCTCTCTCTCTCTCTCTCTCTCTCTCTCTCTCTCTCTCTCTCTCTCTCAAAATAAATAAACACTTAAAATGTCTTAAATAAATAAAATTCACAACTCTCAATATAGCAAAAAGAACACATAAAAGAAAGTGAACACAATCTTGGGTTTGGTGATGAGTTTTAACACCACACCAAAACCAATCCACAAAAGAAAAAACTTGATAATGTGAACTTTATGAAATTAAAACTTCTACTCTGTGAAAGAGAACTAAAAGACAATCCACAAACTGCGAGAACATATTTTCAAATTCAACTGTACGAAAAAAAACCTCTCAGAACTTAACCATAAGAAAACAAATAACCTAATTGACTATGGGAAATATCTGAAGACACTGGACAAAGAAGATGTATAGATAGTAAACAAGCATACACAAATATCCTCAACATCCTCTATCATTAGGAAATTACAAATTTAAACAACAGTGAGGTAGACTGCACACCTTTTAGAAATGCAAAACTCAAAAAAAAAAAAAAAAAAGAAAGGATACAAGTTGCTGGAGAGTGAGGAATGACAGGAACACTACACTGGGGATGCATGTATAGCCACTTTGGAAGACAGTTTGGCTTTTTCAAAGCTCAGTAAATCTCACCTTAGTATCCAACAATCACAATTCTAGTATTTGGACAACTGCTTTAAAGAACTGTTTCCAGACAAAAACTAGCACGCAGTTATGCCTAGCAGCTCTATTTATAGTGGCTGGCTAAAAACATAAAGAAATCAGGATGTGCTTCAAAAGATGAATCCATAAGCAAACTGGGGTGCATCCTAGTGAAGAGTGCCAGCAAGGCCCCACCAACCTGCAAGAAGGGTGCACATGGGACTGATGGACGCCTGCACCCAATCCTGTATAAATCCACACGTATCTACTGAATGCCCTCATGGGTCAGTTCTGTGCCAGAACCTGAGGCTGCCCAGGAAGAATGGGGCCAGAAGCACTTCCCAGATGGGAGAGTGGAAAGAACAATACATGACCACTGATGCCCCCCACAACGCTTGACTGGGGTTGAGTTGGATTTGAATCAGTCAGTGACCATGTAGACATTTCACTCTTCTATTAGAGCCCGGGACTGAAGGGCAGAAAATCAATACTCCAGCTCAACACCTGACTAATATGTGACCCTGGGCAAATCCTGTGCACCCTGGAGACCCAGGGGGATGGAGGAGGGGGAAAGGGCTAGTTATGTTTAAACTTAACCCTGACCCTGCCCCTGCCCCCAAACCCCTAACCCCAGACTCTGACCCTAAGCCTAAACCTGAATCTACACCGTAATTCCTAACCACACACCAGAACCATCTGATCTGCACTCTTCCACTATGCCATAAACTGAGCATGTAGCCGTGACAAGCTTTCTTATTTTCTCTACCTGTGGAAGATACCTAGTTCTTGGATGTGGACCTTTTTACCCCCTTCTTCTTTCTGTCTTCAATTAAAAGCTCAAGTCACATATATGTTCAGTGGTTCTGAGAACAAAAACCTTCTAAGGTGTTTTGGGATCTTGTTTATTTCTTACTGTTCCTCCTTTATCTTAAATGGAGGTAAGAAACTATTGAAAATTTGAACACATTTCTGAATTTATATGCAAATATTAATAATTATGTTTATTTTTAAAACTAAATATGACATATTTCTGACATGCAAAAGCATAGAGTACAATTTAATAAACACATATTTCACATATTTCATCATCTTGTTTAGAGTTAAGGTTAGCTTATACCAAAAGTTAACCTCTGTCATTTGGGGGGTTTATTGATGTCTGTTTATTGCATGATAAATAGTATTTCCTATGTCATAAAACATTCTACATCACATATGTACTGTTATTTTATGAAATTTTAAACTTATATATATGGCATCATAATCTAAACCTTACATTTAATGTCTAAAATGTTTCATAAATTGACAATAACTTAAGTATAGCTCTTCAGATTGTTAACTCACTACAATGGGGACTATTAAAGTACCTCATGTCAACTCTTAAATGCAGAGAACAAACTGAGGGTGGATAGGGGATGGGAAGAGGGGAAAATAGGTGATGGGCATTGAGAGGGCACTTGTTGGGATGAGCACTGGGTGTTGTATGTAAGCCAATTTGACGATAAATTATATTCATTTTAAAAAGTACCTTGGGGCACCCAGGTGGCTCAGTCGGTTAAGTGTCTGGCTTTGGTTCAGGTCATGGTCTCACGGTCCGTGAGTTAGAGCCCCCACGTCAGGCTCTGTGCTGTCAGTTCAGAGCCTGGATCTTCCTTCTGACTCTCTGTCTCCCTCTCTCTCTGTCTCTACCCCACTCACGCTCTGTCTCTGTGTCTCAAAAAATGAGTACACATTTAAAAAAAGTTTGTTTAAGTACCTCATATCATTGATAAGCATGTTACTCTGTACTCATACAAATGACTCCTATGGTGCAGAAGAGTGCTAAGGAGTATTCATATAATCAATTTTTTCTTTAGGAAGAAAAGATTCTGATTCTTGTTTTCATGATACGTATTCCAGGAATTCTATTTTCATTTTTAATCAGAAAGAAAGAACAGATGGTCGGGTAACATGAGGAAAAAAAGTTACTAAATTTCTCCAGTTGATAGTTTTTCTTAGCTAAATAAACTAAATAAACAGTAAAAAAGGTGTTGGTCCAGTAAAAGAAAACAAAGCAGCTCACCAATATGAGAATAACATGGGTAGCTTTGTTTTCAGGAGAGCTTTGTGAAGACTGGATGGTACTGCGAATGTGCTGAGCTTTTCTGTGGTGTCTGAAAAGGATATTCACCATGTAGATACTATTACATGTCATCAGGGAGAGGAAGAACAAATCTCGAATGAATACAGTACTTAGAAATATTGATGACGTCTGTCGATCATATGCACTGCTTTTACAAGAAGCAGTGTAATACCCAATTCCACCTTCAGTGGTATTCCTGCTGGCCACAGTTTTTAAAATGATCACGGAATAGATGGCCATGTTGATCGTCCAGAAGAAAATTAAAGAAGGTTGAATGAATGTAGAGATTTTCTTCTTGAGCCAGGCCCATTTATGATCACTTGGAGTGATAGTCACTGCCTGAAAGGTACTCTGAAGGGCGGTTGTGCACAGAGAAATACTCCTGGTAACTCTCTGAATATAGAGCACTGTTTTACATCCAGTATCACTCATCTCCAGCTTAATTCCAAAGGATGACATTATATTTGGAACCCCTCTGAATATAAGTGTCAGGGCATTAGCCAAAGTTAAGTGGGCTAGAATCACATCTACAGGCTTCTTCTTATGAGGAAGAATTAAGAAAGTGTACATATATAATGTAAATAACAAAGAATTCCCCATGAAACCAATACAAGTTTGAAAGATAAAGAAGATCCCAAAAATTCTGTCACTGGAAATCATTGTCGTTCAGTCTCTCTTAGATCTTCAAACCAAGTCCAGCACATCCTATAGACAAATAATTTGATTATGAATGTAAATATTAAAAGTAACTTTGACTGAGGAGTATATTATCAAGTTTCAGGGAGTTTTCCTGCAGGATCGGCAAATGTTCAGCTACACCAAACCAAGGAATCACTGAGATTCTTAAAGAAAAGAATTGAAGGGGCGCCTGGGTGGCGCAGTCGGTTAAGCGTCCGACTTCAGCCAGGTCACGATCTCGCGGTCCGTGAGTTTGAGCCCCGCGTCGGGCTCTGGGCTAATGGCTCAGAGCCTGGAGCCTGTTTCCGATTCTGTGTCTCCCTCTCTCTCTGCCCCTCCCCCGTTCATGCTCTGTCTCTCTCTGTCTCAAAAATAAAAAAAACGTTAAAAAAAAAAAGAACAGAATTGAATGTTTGTGAAGATAGGGAATGTCATATATTCTGTGGAAATTAATAAAAATAAACTTTGTTTAAAATGGAGTCAAGAGGCCAAAAGGGAGAGCTCTGAGAGCTCTACCATTCTACATCATTTGCAGACCCAATAGGAAGAGAAGCACCTTACAACTTGATGCTACTGTACCTACTCCTTTACTATCCCAGCGGGAGGAAGGATGGTCTCCTCCTGCCCAGACAACAGCATCCCAGCCAATGAGAGACTATTTGGCCTATTCTGAAGACTTTTTTTTATTGTTTATGTTTATTGATTTATTTTTGAGAGAGAGAGAGAGAGAAAGAGAGAGAGAGAGAGAGAGAGAGATTGAGAGAGAGCAGGGGAGGGGCAGAGAGAGAGGGAGACAGAATGCCAAGCAGGCTCAGTGCTGCCAGCAGAGCCCAATGCGGGGCTCAAACCCACGAACCATGAGACCATGAACTCAGCCGAAACCAAGAATCCCTTGCTTAACCAATTGAGCCCCCCAGGCGCCCCTAAAGACTGTTTTTATATATTATGAGAAATTTTATTTCAAATAATTAATTCTTAATCTATATATTCTAATATTTCTGTCTTTCTATGCACATTGAATACAAGTAGCATCTGTGCAATTATATTCTTCCCAAAAGTTTATTGTATTATATAGCTCATATTTACAAATTATAGTTTTTGTAGCATATATAAATACGTCACACAAATTCTGCTAAACAAAACCTATCTCACACTAGTTATATTTTGTTGTTATGTTTGTTATAAGATTGACTAACGTAAGAAACATTAAGGTAGATACGGTCAAATTCAAAATATCAAAACCAACAGCCAAGTTATATATTACCTCCATCATGTTCTCAATCTCTTACCTCCAGCAGGTGGACCCAGTGCTCTACTGAAACTGGAAAACTTAGAATTACCATAATCCTCACTCCATATTCAGTTCACTTACACTGAAATGTGTCTAATACTGCCTACCTATGTGTCTCAAGACTTCCTTATCCCTCCACTTGACTTTTTCCTGAAATCATCTGTCGAGACTGGAGACGCCACAGACAGATCAAGAAATAGAAAGAGGGTTATTACTCACATAATGAGGCTCTGAGGAGAGCAGGACAAACCTCCAGAGATGATCCAAAACGACTAGGGAATGAATGAATGTAAAGGAAAACGGCCTGATTTCTTTTTTATTATTATTATTATGGGTAGGGATGTGGCTGGGGTGAGGGTTTACACATGAGAACAGGGGTCCCATGCTTTGAATCTCCTCCTGGTGCCAAAGGAAGGAAAACTTGGGATTTCTTATCACTTTGCCCAAAGTTGAGACACAGGGGGAAGAATGAGGAGAGAAGCCTAAAAGCTGAGAGCAAACATAAAAAAAAAAAAAAAAAAAAAAAAAAAAAAGGGCCAGGCTGATTATTACAACGACCAACCATCAGAATAACTAAAATTTTTAAAATGACAATGCCAAATGTTGGCAAGGATGCCACCAAGTTTCATAAGAAACTTCTCACTCAAATATAACTAGTTGTAATGTAAAATGAAACAGTCACTCTTGGAAAAGAGTTTGGCAATTCTTCAAAAAGCCCTTAAAATACAATTACCACATAATTCAGGAGTAGCACTCCTGGGAATTTATCTGAGAGAAATGAAAAATTATTTTCACACAGAAATCTATATGCTGTTATAGATAACATTATGTCCACCAAATGATTAATGGATAAAGAAGATACACACACACACACACACACACACACACATACACACACACACACACACACACACACACACACACTGGAATATTACTCAGCCACACAACAAAAGAACAAAATCTTGCCATTTGCAATGACATAGACGGAGCTAGAGAGTATTAAGCTAAGTGAAATAAGTCAGTCAGAGAAAAACAAATCCCATATGATTTCACTGATATGTGGAATTTAAGAAACAAAACAGACAAGCAAAGAGGAGAAAAAAGAGAACAAAGCAAACCAAGAAACAGATTCTTAAGTATGGAGAACATACTGATGGTTACCGGAGGGGAGGTGGGTAGGGGGATGGGTTAAATAAATGGTGGGGATTAAGGAGTGCACTTATTGTTACAATCACCATTTGTTTTATGGAAGTGTTGAATCACTACATTGTACACCTGAAACTAATTTTACGCAGTATGTTAACTAACTGGAATTTATTTATTTATTTGTTTATTTATTTTGAGACAGAGCGCATGCTAGTGGGGGGAGGGGCAGAGAGAGAGGACAGAGAGAATCCCAAGGGGGCTCTGAGACATGAGGCTTGATCTCACGACCATGAGATCGTGACCTAAGCCAAAATCAAGAGTCAGTCGCTTAACCGACTGAGCCATGCAGGCACCCCATGGAATTTAAATAAAAATTTTAAAATGAAACTAGACAAAAAAAGGAAACTACAGGCGTCTATCTGAACACAGACACAAAAATCTCAAGCTAAACATTAGCAAATTAAATCCAGCAATATAAAAAGGGGGGAGGAACCATCATGGTGAAATTGGATTCACTCCTGGGATAAAAGATTGGTCTAAATTTGAAAATCAAACAATCACATATGAACAAAATAAGAAAAATTAAATGGCTATCTCTATAGATTAAGAAAAATATTTGGGGTGATCCAATGTCCATTCAAGATAAAAACCGTCAGGGGTTGTGGGAGGGGGGATGGGCTAAATGGGTAAGGGGCATTAAGGAATCTACTCCTGAAATCATTGTTTCACTATATGCTAACTAATTTGGATGTAGACTTAAAACAATAATTAATTAATTAATTAATTAATTAAATATTGTCTGTGGTACCGAGAAAAAAAAAAGATAAAAACTGTCAGTAAAGTAGGAACAAAAAGTAGGTCCCTTAAACTCAATAAAGGACAGCTAAGAAAGCATACAGCTAACATCATACTTAATGGTACTGGATGTTTCCTCCTACCATGATTTTTTAAATATCGATTTAAAATTTTCATTTTGAGATCATTGTGTATTGTAGTTGTAAGAAATAATAGTAACCTCTTGCAAAAATATAGTATAATGTCACAAGTGGGATGTTGACATTGATACAGCCAAGGTACGGAACATTTAATCAAAACAAGGATGCCTCATGTTGCCATTTTATAGACATACCGTCTCCCTTTTAGCCTCTTATCCCCCTTAACCTCTAAAAGTCACTAGCCTGTTTTCCATTTCTATATTTTGTCATTGTGAGAATGTAATAAATACAATCAGATTATGTAACTTTTGGGGATTGGCTTTCTTCACTCAGCATAACTTCCTGGAAAAATAAAATTTGCTGTGTGTGCCAATAGTTTGCAGAAAATTTGCAGAAAATTTTTTTATTTGCAGAAAATATTCCATTATATGGACATACCGAATGTTTAAGCTATCCATCTATTGAAACATGTCTCTGTTAGGGTGCCTGGGTGCCTCAGTCTGTTGAGCGTCCAACTCTTGGTTCTGCTCAGGTCATAATTTCACGGTTTTGTGGGTTCAAACCCCACAAGAGGCTCTGTGCTGACAGCACAGAGCCTGCTTGGGATTCCCTCTCTCCTTCCCTCCCTGCCCCTCCCTCACTTGCACTGTCTCTGTCTCTCTCAAAATAAATAAATAAACTTAAAAAAGAAAAAAAGGAAAGAAACATGTCTGTGTTGTTTCCAGTTTGGAGCTATTATGAAGGACACTGCCATTGACATTAGCATATAGGGTTTTTTGTGGTTTTTGTTTTGCTTCTACACATAAGTTTATTATTTTTTTTAAATTTTTATTTAAATTCCAGTTAGTTAACACACAGTGTTATATTCGTCTCATGTCTACAATATATTGATTCAACACTTCCATATAACACCCAGTGATCATCACAACAAGTGCATTCCTTAATCCCCATCACCTATTTCACCCATCCCCACCCACCCACCTCCCCTCTGGTAACCATCAATTTGCTAACAGAGTACATTGACCATAATAAGAACTGAGTAATGATGTAAAGAATTGTTGAATCACTATATTGTACACCTGAAACTAATATAACACTAAATGTTAACTATACTGGAATTAATATTTAAAAATTTTTAAGAGACTCTGTCTCTAGGTTTGCCTCTCTCTCTCTCTTTTATCCCTTTGCTCATTTGTTTGGTGTCTTAAATTCCAGATATGAGTGAAATCACATGGTATTTGTGTTTCTCTGACTGACTTACTTCACTTAACATAATACTCTCTTAGCTCCATCATGTTGTTGCAAATGGCAATATTTCATTTTTATGGCTGAGTAATATTCTATTGTATATATATACCACATCTTTATCCACTCATCATTCAGTGGACACTTGGACTGTGAATTGTGAGGTAGTTCTATTTTTAACTTCTTGAGGCTGGGCCACTTTCTTACACCATACACAAAAATAAATTCAAAATGGATTAAAACCTAAATGTGAGACACGAAACCATAAAAATCCTAGAGGAGAACACAGGCAATAACCTCTTTGACATCAACCATAGCAACTTCTTTCTAGATATGTCTCCTGAGGTAAGGTAAACAAAAGCAAAAATAAACTATTGGGATTTCATCAAAATAAAAAGCTTCTGCACAGTGAAGGACACAATCAATGGAGCTAAAAGGCAACCTACAGAATGGAAGAAGATATCTGCCAATGACATATCTGATAAAGGGTTAGTATTCAAAATATACAAAGAGCTTATCAAACTCAATACCCCCAAAATGAATAATCCAGTTAAAAAAATGGGCAGAAGACATGAACAGACATTTTTCCAAAGAAGACATACAGACAGCCAACAGACACATGAAAAGATGCTCAACATCATTTATCATCAGGTAAATACCAATCAAAACCACAATGAGATATCACCTCACATCTGTCAGAATGGCTAGAATCAACAACACAGGAAACAGGTGTTGGTGAGGATGTGGAGAAAGGGAAACCCTTGTGCACTGTTGGTGGGAATGCAAACTGGTGCAGTCACTCTAGAAAACAGTATGGAGGTTTTTCTTGTCTAGGATTGTACTAAGCAAAATAAGTCAGTGAGATAGAGATAAATACCATACGACTTCTGATGAGTACCAAGTGTTGTGTAGAAGTGTTGAATCACTAGATTGTACACCTGAAACTAATATTACATTGTATGCTAAATGCACTGGAATTAATAAAATGAAATGAAATGGGAAAAAAAGTGAGTTGGAAGGTGTTCCTGTTCCTTCCATTTGGTGGCAAATGGTGCATAACTGGTATTTTTTGATAAATATACAGGAGGTTTTAAACCATAACTTCAATTGTTAAAATAGATATAGGGCTATTCAGGCTATCTAGTTCTTCTTGAATGACTTTTGGTAGTTTAAAAGTAATTGGTCTATTTCATCTAAGTTATCAAATTTAGAGGCTTAGAATTGTTTGTAGCATTCCATTGTTAATATGTAAATGCCTTTGGGATCATTAGTTATGTTCTCTCTTTCATTCCTGTTGTTTCTAATTTGTGTCTTCTCTTTTTTTCTTGGTCAAACTATCCAGAAGCTCATCAATTGTATTGATCTTAGATTTTCTCTATTATTTTCCCATTTTCAAATTCATTGATTTCTGCTCTAATCTTTAGTATTTCCTACCTTATACTTGCTTTATGTTTAATTTCCTCTCCTTTCTCTAGTTGTGTATGATGGAGGCTTAGGTATGAACTCCTTGGCAGCCCAGGTGACTTTTCCAAACAATATGCTGAGACTTAACCAAACTTGGCATCTTTATACTAATATTAATGGTCATATTTTGGTCTCTTAAGTGTATTTACATCTTTATGGGACCATTGTCCTGCTGCCAACAATATTGCTAAATGTCTTTGATCATCACATCTACCACTCTGAGCACACAGTCATTGGGAGCAAAGGTTGGACCTTTCTCAAGGACTTTGAAGTGTTGCAATTATGTTTGTTCTATGAGAAAAAAAATCTAACCTTTCTCTTGAACAGGAGAAGGGACGTTTGTGAATTCCCATTCGGCACAAATGACATCTGCAAACATTTTTCTAAGGGACTTGACCAAACTACAGCCTGGCATCCACCTGCACCAGGCTGTGTCCCTAATGGACCCCAGCCCTCATGCTGAGTCTTCACTCAAGAAAACGTCATGCAGCCAAACCACAAAATGTACACTGTCCACCCACCTTGCCAGAATATCTTCACCTATTCTTTGTGCAATTTTCCATTCCATAAAGTCCCCAGTCCCTTTCTTTTCCCCTCTGCTTCACTTCCCCAGAGTCCTTGTTTCTTCACTATCTGCTCTCCTTTAAAAACCTCAGTTCCCTTTGTTTTATTTGAAATTGAGCTTACTTTACACCGCAGTATCTCTCTCTTATTATAGTAGTCAGAATAAAATCCATTTTAACAAGTGTTCAGTTCTGTTTTTCTTAACATTTATTTATTTTTGAGATACAGAAAGAGACAGAGCATGAGCGGGGGAGGGGCAAAGAGAGAGAAGGAGACACAGAATCTGAAGCAGGCTCCAGGCTCTGAGCAAGCTGTCAGCACAGAGCCTGGTGCAGGGCTCGAACCCACAAACTGTGAGATCATGACCTGAGCTGAAGTAGGATGCTCAACTGACTGAGCCACCCAGCGCCCTCAGTTCTGTTTTTCTTTGACATAACTTACTGATTTTTAAAATCTTTCTTCCTTTGGGGCACCTAGGTGGCTCAATAGGTTAAGCATCTGACTCTTGCTTTTGGCTCAGGTCATGACACATTTCAGGAGATCGAGCCCTGCGTCGGGCTCTGCGATGACAGCGTGGAGCCTGCTTGGGATTCTCTCTCTCCCTCGCTCTGCCCCCCCCCCCACTCACGCACCACTCCCCCAAAATAAACTTTAAAAAATAAAATAAAATAATATCTTTCTTCTTTTCCAATATAGGAAATGAATGCTCTAAATTTCCAAGTAAGTATATCCCATAAATCTTGCTAAAGCCTAAATCTTGGTATGTTGTGTTTTCATATTTTCAAAATATTAAAAAATTTTCTTTGAGACATCCTCTATGACCCATGAGTTGTATAGAAATTGGTTGTTTAATTACAAAGATTTTTTCCCTAAAGCTATCTTTCTGTTAATGCTTCCTAATTAAATTATATTATAGTCCAAGAACATGATTCACATGATTTCTATATAGCATACTTGGGTGGATGTTCCGTGTGAATTTTTTTTTACTTATTGTCTCAGGGTTTAAATATACATTTTAAAACAATCTGAATGCATCTTCAAATATTATACCTCTTCACTTGTAGTGTAAGAAAACTATAGCAGTATATTCTCAACTCCTCCCTCCAATTCCATGTCCAATATTTATCATATATTTTACTTTTACTTATGCTATAACGACACACATTGTTGCTATTATTACTTTATATGACTTACTATTTTGGAGCACTTAGAAATAAAACGCTACATTTTATTTTCATTTGTTCCATTTCCTATGCTTTATATAGATCCAAATTTCTGCTGGCACTGAATCCTCTGGGGATTTGGGGGGTGTGGTGGTGCTGGAAAGTCTTTGCTTCTCATTAAAGGTATAAAAATAAAGATATTCTTGCTAATTAGAGAATCTGGATTGACATTTCTCCCCAGCGCTTTAAAGATGTCACTTCATTGTTTTCTTCCTTTTATGGTTCATGATCAGAAATCTGCTAGACTTCTTATCCTTGTTCCTTTTTGTGAAATGTGCTGTTTGTTATTTGACTGACTTCAGGATTTCTGACTTTCTCTAGATTTCATGTTAGTTATATCCCCTGCAACCTCAGTTTTCAAATGGATTCAATAAAGTCTTTAATTCTGGGGTGCCTGGTGGCTCACTCAATTAAGCGTCCAGCTTCAGCTCAGGTCATGATCTCACAGTTCAAGAGTTTGAGCCCCAAATCAGGTTGTCTGACTGGCTGCTCTCAGCACAGAGCCTGCTTCAGATCCTCTGTCCCCCTCTCCCTCAGCCCCTCCCCTGCCCATGTTTTCTCTTTTTCTCAAAAATAAATAAAACACTTTTTTAAAAGTCATTAATTCTAAGTTAGTCCTGCTTTTCTCTTGTCATGGTAGGAGTGAAATTCTTTCTAGCTTCCTACATCTCTGAGCTGAAACTAGCAGCTCCTTAGTGTCTCTTAAATAGGCTAGTCCATAATTAATTATCTTAGATAATTTTAGTCTCTATTTACAATATCTGTTGCTGCATGACAACAGAAAATGTCGGCTACTTTCCAGCATATCTTGCAGGATAAGGAAGACTTCATAAAGTGTCACAAGAATGCCTGCATGTCACTATTATCAATGCTACTTTCACCTCTGTCTTCAGCTCAGATACCTTAGGGTCCCATCCAGGCCACACCTGGTATCACACCAAGCTGTCCCTATTATTGACATAGCCTGTCTGGAGCTGAGGTTTTCCATTCCTATCTCCACCTCATGGTGGGGTGTGCAGGATGGATCAGAACTTGAGCAAGGTCAGAGCCACAAAGTGGTTTTACCCTCTATGTCTCAGTAACAAACATAGGGCCCAGGGTCTGCATGAATGTCCCTGTCTACAGACCACCAGCTAGCCCTTAGTCTCTTTTTACACCATCTTTGAGGAGGGGTAGGATGGTTTCCAACACTGTTCCAAGTGGATGAAGCCTGATACCCTGTAGATCTATAAACATGGTATATGTGAGCTCTCATACTTCCTTCATTCTCTTAGCAGGCATTGATCTCTGGTTTGGTGTGTACTCATCAGTGACCAGCCAGCCCAGCTGCAGCAAGCTTTCTGGTGAGGTACATTAATATTAAACAATGTAATTTGTCAAAATAGGAGACTAAACTAGAAAACTCACAGAATTCTTACAACTAGTGAAAAATTTAATAGAATTCAACACCCACTCATGCTAAAAACTTCCAGCAAACCAGGAAATATTAGCTCATAAAGGTATCTCAGAAAAAAACTCTAGTTGATATCATACTTAATGAGAAATATTGAACACTATCCTCCTAAGACTGGGAACAAGCAGTGTACTACGCAGTATGTAAGGCAAGATTAAAAATCATAAAATGTGAGATTAAAACTAACTTTATTCATTGATGACATGAGAAATCATACAAAGTATCTTCACTAACCACAATGGAATGAAACTAGAAATCACAGAGTGAAAGTAGGAAAACTGGAAAATTCAAGATTATGAAGAAAATAAACAAAATATTCTAAAATAACCAATGGGTCAAAGATGGGATTCTAAACAGTCTCGGAGTTAGAACTGATCGATGAATTCATCAAGGCAGCAGGATACAAACTCAACACACAAAAATTAGTTGCATTACTACACAATGAACAATCTAAAAGGAAATTAGGAAAACATTCCATTTACAATAGCATCAACAAGAGTAAGATACCTAGGGATTAACTTAACCAAGGAGGTGAAAGACTTGTACAGTGGGAAAATACAGAACACTGCGGAAAGAAGTTAAAGAGGACACTAATAAATGGATGACACATACTATGTTCATGACTGGAAGACAATACTGTTCAGTTGTCAATGATACCCAAAACAATCGACAGATTCAATGCACCCCCTATCAAAATACCAATGACATTTTCTGCAGAGATAGAAAAGCCCAACCAAAATTCACATGAGATCTGAAAGTACCCCAAATAGCCAAAATAATTTCAAAAAAGAATATAGCTGAAGATCTTACACTTGCTGATTTCAAATTTTACTACAAAGCAACAGCAATCAAAACAATGTGGTACTGGTATAAAGACAGATATATAAACCAATGGAATAGAATAGAAAGCCCAGGGGCACCTGGGTAGCTCAGTCAGTTGAGCTTCCGACTTCGGTTCAGGTCATGATCTCACAGCTCGTGAGTTCAAGCCCCGCGTGGGGCTCTGTGCTGACAGCTCAGAGCCTGGAGCCTGCTTCAGATTCTGTGTCTCCCTCTCTCTCTGCCCCTAACCCACTTGCATTCTGTATCTGTCTCTCTAAAAAATAAGTAAACATTTTTTAAAAACTAAATAATAGAAATCCTAGAAAGAATGGGCAAACATGGTCAAATGGTTTTGACAAAGGCGACAAGACTATTCAATAGGTAAAGAGCCTTTGCAACACATGGTGTTGGGAAAACGGGATATCCACATGCAAAAGCATGAAATGGGACACTTACCTAACACCACATACAAAATTTTACTCAGAATAGATGAAACGCCTAAATGGAAGAAATAAAAATATAAAACTCTAAAAGGGAAACAGGGCAAAACTTCACAGCATTGGATTTGGCAATGATTTCTTAAATACAACAACAAAGGTACAGGCAACAAAAGAAAAAATAGACAAATGGGACTTGATGAAAATTAAAAACTGCTGTACATCAAAAAACACAATAGTAGCACCTGGGTGGCTCAGTCAGTTAGGCATCTGACTCTTGATTTTGGATCTGGTCATAATCTCATGGTTTGTCAGATCAAGCCCTGCATCAGGGTCTATGCTGATAGCTTAGAGCCTGCTTGGCATTTTGTCTCTCCCTCTCTCTGCCCCTCACCTGCTCATGCATGCTCACTTTCTCTGTCTCTCAAAATAAATAAATAAACTTAAAAAAAAAAGATACTATCAACAGTCAAAGGCAACCCACAAAATGGAAGAAAATATTAGCCAACAATATATCTGATAAGAGATTAATATCCATAATATAAAGAGAACTCCTACAACTCAAAAACCAAAAAATAAAAAACTGGACTGAAAATGGGCAAAGAACTTGAATAGACATTTGTCCAAAGAAGATATACAATAACTACTATGCACATGAAAAAAAAAAAGTTCAACCTCATTAACCATTAGGGAAATGGAACTCAAAACTACAAGATACCACTTCACACCCATAAGGATGCAACTATCAAAAAAAATAAATAAATAAATAACAGGTGTTAGCAAGGATGTTGAGAAATTGGAACCCTTGTGCACTGTTGGTGGGAATGTAAAATGAATTGTATATCCACTGCAAAAAACAGGATGGCAGTTTCTTAAAAAAATAAATATAGAAATAACATACAATCCAGCAACTTCACTTCTGGGTATGTATATTTAACCAAAAGAATTGATAGCAGTATGTGTACACTTATGTTATAGCGGCATAATTCATAATAGCTAAAATGTGGAAGCAATCCACATGTCCATCAATGGATGAATGGATAAGCAAAATGTGGCATATCCATATGATGGGATATTGTTCGGTCTTAAAAAGGAAGGAAATTCTTGCATATACTACAATATGGATGAATTATGAAGACATGATGCTAAATAAAATCAACCAGTCACAAAAAGACAAATACTTTATGCTTCCACTTAAATCAGGTACTTATATTAGTCAAAATTATATAGAGACAGAAAGTAGAATAGCTGTTTCCAGTCCAGGGCCTGGGAGGATAGAGAAATAGAATGTTACTGTTTAATGGGTAGAAAGTTTTAGTTTTATAAGGTAGAAAGGGTTGGAGATGGATAGTCCTGATGATAACACATTATGAATGTACTTAATACCATTAAACTCTATGTTTAAAAAGTATTAAGATGGTAAATTTTGTGTTATGCATATTTTACCAAAAATTTAAACACAGAAAAAGATAAAATAGAGAAAAACGCAAATGAGAACACAACATGCCAATATTTGCACGACAGTGAAGCAGCGTTCAAAGAGAAATTTATCACTATAAATGTCTATATTTAAAAGGGAGATAGAACTCAGTTCAGTAATACCACTTTTCATTTTAAGGAAATAGAAAAAGAAGAGCAAACTTAACCTGAGGTAGCAGAAGGAAGGAGATAACAAAGATTAGATCAGAAAATCAAAATAGAGAATAGAAAAACAAGAAACTCCATAAAACAAAAAATTTGTTCCTTGCAAAGATTAACAAAATTGACAAACCTTAGCTAGATTGATTAAGAAAAAAGAAAGAAGATTCAAACTACCAAAATCAGAAAAGCAAGTGGGAACATTACTACCAATCTTACAAAAACAAAAAAGATTATACAAGAATATTATGAACAGTTTTACACCAACAAACTAGATAACCTAGATGAAATTGACAGATTCCTAAAACATACAATTTACTGAAACCTACTCAAGAAGACATAGAAAATAAATCCTAAACAAGTAAAGAGGTTGAATTAGTAATCAAGAACCCCCCACCCCCACGCTTCTAGTGGGAGATTGACTGGATGGGTGATGGGTATTAAGGAGGGTACTTGTGATGAGCATTGGGTGTTGTATGTAAGTGATGAGCCTTCCCTTCTAAAGAGCTCAGGACCAGAGCTCTTTGCTAGTGAGTTTCCAACAAAAAATGTTTTAAAAAAATTATCCTAATGCCTCTCAAATTCTTCCAAAGAGCAGAATAGGAGGGAACATTTCCTAGCTCTTTCTATGAAGCCAGCATCCTTCTGATATCATAGCCAAATAAAGGCATCACAAGAAAAAAAAAGGAACAAAGTCCTTTATGAACATAGATGCACAATTCCCCAACAAAATACTAGCACACTGAATCCAGTACCAAGCACATTAAAAGGATGACATATTATGATCAAGTGGAATTTATCCCAGGAATGCAATGGTGGTTCAACAATATGAAAAACAACTAATGTAAAACACCATATTAATGGAATGAGTGGAAAATCCACATGATTATTTCAATGCTGCTTTAAAAAGCATTTGTAAAAATATTAGAATCTTTTCATGATAAAAAATACTCAATAATATAGGAATAGAGGGTTTAAAGTAGCACCATACTAAATGGTGAAAGGCTGAAAGATCCCTCCTAAGAGCAA
The DNA here is from genome assembly GCF_016509475.1 of Prionailurus bengalensis. Classification (NCBI taxonomy): domain Eukaryota; kingdom Metazoa; phylum Chordata; class Mammalia; order Carnivora; family Felidae; genus Prionailurus; species Prionailurus bengalensis. Next base: position 152,358,540 of record NC_057349.1, on the reverse strand, counting down.
GAACAAGACAGGGTGACTGCTTTCACCACTTCCCTTCAATATTATCCTAGAGTTTTCAGGCATAGCAATTAGTCAATAAAAAGAAATAAAAGTCCTCAAAATTGGAAAGGAAAAAGCAAAACTATCTCTATTCATAAATGGCATGATTTTATGTGTAAAAAATCCTTTAAAAATTTACCAATAAAACTGTTAAAACATAAATGACTTTGGCAAAGTTTTGGGATACAAAATGCAGCTGTATTTCTATACGCTAGCAATGAAAAATCCAAAAATAATTTTAGGCCAATTGAATTTACAATAACATTAGAAAAAAACATGATACTTAGGAATAAATTTAACCAAGGAGATAAAACATTCACACACTAAAACTAAAAAACATAGTAGTAAGAAATTAAAGAAAACACAAATGAGTGGAAACATATCCTATGCTCATGGATTGGAAGACGTAATATTGTTACAATGGCAATACTCCCTGAAGCGATCTACAGGTTCAATTTAGTCCCTCCCTAAACCCCAATGGCCATTCTTGCAGAAATGGAAAAGCTGGCCTAAAATTTCTATGGAATTTCAAAGAACCTCCAATTGCCAAAGTAATCTTAAAAAGAACAAAGTTGGAAGACTCATACTCCCTGATTTCAAAACTTTCTGCATAGCTAAATCAAAACACTGTGGTACTGGGATAAAAGCAGATAGAGATGAATGGAACAGAATACAGAGTCCAGAAATAAGCCCATATATCTATGGTCAAATGATTTTTGGCAAGGGTTCTGAAACAATTCAATGGGGAAAAACCAGTGTCCAGCGTTGGACAGCTGAATATCTGCATGCAAACAAGTGATGTAGAACCCTTAACTTACATCATATACAAAAATTAACCCAAAAGAGATCAAAGAATTAAATTTAAGAGGTATAAAACTCTTAGAAGAAACATAAGGCTAATCTTCATGTCCTTGAGTTTGGCAATGATACATTTTTTAAATGTTTTTATTTATTTTTTGAGAGAGAAAGAGCATGAGCAGGGGAGAGGCAGAGAGAGAGGGAGACACAGAATCTGAAGCAGGCTCCAGGCTCTGAGCTGTCAGCGCAGAGCCCAGCGGGGCTTGAATCCACAGACCGCGAGATCATGACCTGAGCTGAAGATGCTTAACTGACTCAGCCGCCCAGGCGCCCCTAGTTTGGCAATGATATCTTAAATATGACACCAAAAGCATAAAGCAACAAAAGAAAAAAATAAGTAAGTTCGAACTCACAAAATCAAAAGTTGGAGTACATCGGGACACCTAGGTGGCTCAGTTAGTTAAGCATCTGACTTCAGCTCAGGTCATGATCTCACAGTTTGTGAGTTTAAGCCCCTGTCAGGCTCTGTGCTGACAGCTCAGAGCCTGGAGTCTGCTTTGGATTCTGTGTCTCCCTCTCTCTGCCCTCCCCTGCTCGTACTCTGTCTCTGTCTCTGCCTCTGTCTCTCTCTCAAAAAAAAAAATAATAATAATAAACATTTTAAAAAAATTTTTTTAATTTTTGGTACATCAAAGGACACTATCAAGCAAGTGAAGAGACTTCACAAAGATTGGGAGAAAGTATTACCAGACACAAAAAGCCCATATTGTATGATTCTATTTATATGAAATATAAATTTGCATAAATATAAATATCCGGAATAGGTAAACCCACAGTGATGATGAGCAGATAGGTGGTTGCCAGAGGCTGGGGAGGGAATGAGGAATAACTGCCTAAATAGCATGAGGTTTTCGTTTGGAATAATGAAAATGTTCTGAAACTAAGTGGTGGTAATGGTCACCTAACACTGTGAATGTACATAATGCCACTGAACTGTAGCCTTTAAAATGGTCAGAAAGATAAATTGTGTGTTATAGGTATTTTATCACAGTAAAAAACATGAAGAAAAAAATAATAGAATTTAGCTCAAAGTTGAAACAGATTATCATGCTTAAGAGTGCTTCAACACTTCTAATGGAAATCACAGAGAACAGATTTATATATTTAATTAAAGTGATAAAAAAATAATTCCCTTCCTAAAAACTAAACACCAAGTAAAATGTTATGAGTAAAGATATATTGAAGATATTTTCATACACACATGCACATACATGCAAACACACACTCATGCGCGCACACACACACACACACACACACCCCAAAACTACCCCAGTCACTACAAAAGGAAATTCTAAAGAATGTTTTTCAGGCAGAAGAAAGGTTATCCCTGAAGGACCTTGTCCTCAGTCGGGTTCTTAAGAAGCAGACCCTACAGCGCACCTGCCAAAACCTTTCCGCCAGTAAACTCTAGAACCAGAAAATATCATGGTGAACTCTATCAAATGGTCAAGGTACAAGTAATCCCACACTTACATTTTGGCAAATAGTTAAAAATTGCAAGCATTCCACAATTCATTTCTTACACTAGCATAACTTTAAAATAAAACCAAGAAATGAAAATATATAACAAAAGACATATCAATATTATTCATGAAGATGTAATCCTGAACAAAATCAATTAGTTAATCCAACAATATACAAAAATAATAGTTTCCATGAATGAGTTAGGTTTGCCTCAAGAAAACAGATTTACCTTAATATTAAAAAGAAAGTAGTCAATAAAATTAACTATATGCACAAGTTAAAGTGATCATCTCAATACTTGTATCAAAATTCCTTGATAAAATTCAGAATACATTCAAAATTAAAACAAATGATAGAAAATTATGAATAAAGTGCTACATACTTAACCTAGGAAAGTAATTATAACCTGGGCCCATAATCATCCTGCAAAATAATTAAATACTGTGAACTCTGTGTAAATGGGAAAATACTCAGAATTACTCTTTTCATCATTTTTATACCAGAGGAGCTGATCTAAAAACTCAGGCAAGAAAATGACTAGTACATGTTTTGGAAAGGGAAAAAAAACCCCAAAATTTTCTTGTTAGATATTATTTTCTGTGTATAAATTACAAAGAATCTAGAGCTTAAAATTTTTAAATAAGAGAGTTTTACAAGGTAAATGGATAGAATTATAACTATACAATAATAATTTTCATGTATATATCAGAAACAAATTCTATTTCTTTTTTTTAAGTTTTTATTTATTTATTTTGAGAGAGAGAGAGAAAGCACGAGCAGGGGAGGGGCAGAGAAAGAGGAGAGAGAGAATCCCAATAAGGCTCTGCACTGTCAGCACAGAGCTCAGTGCAGGGTTCAATCTCACCAACCATGAGATCATGACCTGAGAAGAAATCTAGAGTCGGACACTTAACCAACTGAGTCACCCAGGCACCCCAACAAACTTTATTTCTATAAAATAAATTTTAAAGTTGAGATATCTAAACAGTATAAAAATATCAGGGCACCAGCATGGCTCTGTCATTTAAGCGACCAACTCTTGATTTTGGCTCAGGTCATGATCTCATGTTTGTGAGGTCAAGTCACATATCAAGCCCCGCGTGGGGCTCTGTGCTGAGCATGGAGCCTGCTTGGGATTCTCTTTCTGCTCCCCTCTCTGTCCTTCCCCTGCTTTCATGCTCTCTCTCTCTTTCAAAATAAATAAACTTTACAAAAATAAACAGTAGAAAAATATCAAGTAGCTAAATAAAAACATGTGAAAGCAGTAAGAGAAAATCATCTAAATTTTCATGTTCAAAGACTCAGAGATGTAATATGTTAATGCTGTTAACATTTCCAGAATGATATATAAATACTATAGAATCCAAATCTAATTCTTAAAATGATTTGCCCACCTGTAAAATGTCTATGACATGCACAATGTCAAGAATAGTCAAAGCAATTTTAAATGAAGAAAAATGTGTAAATAATTGTTCCAGGAAGTATCAAGGAAAATCATTATAAAGCTACATCATTAAGATATAATGGTTTGGGTGCCAGGAGCCACCTATGAAACAATTAGAGTTCTCAGCAGTCAACCAACATGTTTTTCTAGTCCTGATACATGATGAAGAAAAAAAGAGAAGTAGGCAATGAAGAGTATTTTACAAAAATGGTGTTAGGTCTTTTCTAAGTATGACCTTAGATATTTCTGATATAATGTCATACAAAATATCGGTTTCATAGGCATTGAATACCTAACTGTAAAAGCAAATCTATTGAATATTTTAGAATTCATATAGAGAATATCTTTAAGAGGTTAGAGTAGATACATTTTTCTTTAATTTTTATAAATCACAAATGTAAATAAAGATATTAAAATACTGGACTACATTAAAATTAAGAATATAAAATGAATGTACTAACCAGCCCTAGGGAGGAGGAGATATTGCCACAAACATAACTATAAATTCAAGTATGCAGAATGCATTTGGGTATGCACAGTGTATTCAAGCTAGAAGGGAAGATACTTGAGTATAAAAGAAACAAAGGAAAGGGGAAAGAAATACAAAAGGACAACAAATATACCTCTGGAAATAGGATATAGTAGTGAAGATCTTGGAAACAGCAGAAATACTGTAATTATTACCAGAAAGGGAAAGAGTGATAGGAGTTTCAGAAGTAAATAAATGGAAGAAAGAGAAAAATTACTTAAAATACTAATTTGTAGGGGGAAATTATTAGGTGGATAGTTAAAAGAAATAAAAGACTATAAAGTATTAAAAACAATGCCTTAAAAGCAACACGTAAAAGCTGAAGAGGAAGTACAACCAATAAAAGAATGCAAGGAATGGAAATAGAATGGGTAGTCGGTTAGACAAGCGCTTAAAGTGTGAAGGACCGGGAAGGAATGATAAGGAGGAAAGGCAAAGAATAGGTTCTGTAATCAATACGTGGTGTATTTCAATCTATCATCAAGTATATGTGAGTAAGACAAAAAACTAATAAAGTCATCTTAATTAAATACAAAGAGATTTTTTAATGCAATTAAAGAAGGAATATGGATATGAGCAGGAAAGCCAAAGGAGAAATTGAGGAAAAGAATTTAGTAAATGGGAGATTAATAGAACAGAAAAAGATCAACATAACACATTTTTAAAGTTGGCATAGTAAAACCAAAATATAATTGTACCATAAAAAATTAATGCAAAGAAGAAATCTGAAATATAGGGGCAATTTTAGGAGATAGAAGATTAAGTTTAGATTTGGAAAGAAGAGAATATTTGAGGAGCAGAATTCTGGAAATGACTTAATATCTCATTTGCAGCACTGAGACCCAGCCGCAGCAGCATCCTTACCAAAGCCAGTCTCTGTGGCCCCAGAGCAGGAGGATAACTCTCATAGGCTGTGCTGAAAGGCAATGGCAGGATGTCAAGGTTATGTGTGACTTCATCTCCCCCTGGGCATGAACTACTTTGTTATCCAAAATGGAAATGGCCTTGTGTACAATGACTCACCTGCCAAGTACACAAGAGATTAAACTGCCCTCCCTGAGGCTGTGTGTCTCCTGTTAGGGTCATTAAGATCACTTGTGTTACAAGTGCACAATTACCTTCTGACAAAACAGATTGCTCCTGAGTTGAACTAAGTGCTAAATTATTCCTTGGGGCTTCAGAACAATAATGGGACAGTAATCAGAAGTTTAGTTCTCTCAGCAAAAATTATTGCCGATATTTAGTGTGACACTGGCCACAGTGCAGCATCCCTGAAGCTGGGGTGGTGATTACTCAGAGTTGAATTTCAAGTTTCTAAAATTGCCATATAAAACTAGCAAATTGCTTTGTCTTGTTCAATGACCAAGTCCTAGTTTTTATTTGAATTCTCAATACATACACAGTGACATACCTTACACAACTTTGAATACAGGGAATATCTGTTTTTTAATTTAAATGTTTTATTTTGAAATAATGATAGATTCAAGGAAGTCTTCAAGGTAATATAGAAAAGTGGCATTAACCCTTCACCAATTTTCCCCAGCGGTTACATCTTTCACAATTATAGTACAATATAGAGCAATTTGATGTTGATGCAGTGTGTATATATGTGTATGCAGTGTGTATAGCTATTTTATCACACATGTAGATTCATGTGACCACTACCTCCATCAAGACAAAAAACTATTCCATTCACACAAACATTCCCTCATGCTACTTCTTTATACTCACATCTTCCCCCCACCACAAATCTGTTTTCCATCACTCTAATTTTGTTATTTCAAAAATGTTATGGGGCGCCTGGGTGGCTCAGTCGGTTAAGTGGCCGACTTCGGCTCAGGTCATGATCTCACAGTCCGTGAGTTCGAGCCCCGCGTCAGGCTCTGTGCTGACAGCTCAGAGCCTGGAGCCTGCTTCAGATTCTGTGTCTCCCTCTCTCTCTGACCCTCCCTTGTTCATGCTCTGTCTCTCTCTGTCTCAAAAATAAACAAACATTAAAAAAATTTTTAAAAATGTTATATAAATATAATAATGTAATTATACAGCATATAATCTTCTGGGATTTGGCCTTTATCCCGGAGCATTAGTCTCTGGATCCACCCAAGTTGTGCATGTATCAATAGCTAAACCCTTTTTATTGTTGAGTAAGATTCCTGCTATCCATGTCCCAAAGTTTGTTTACCTTTTGCCTACTAAGGGACATTATAGTTGTTTTGCAGTTTGGCTATCACAAACAAAGAGCATTTTTGTGTTACTATGAACAACTGTGTACAAGCTTTTGCATAAGTACAAGTTTTCGTTTCTCTGCAATAAACACCCAGGAGTACAACTGGTGAACTGTATCAGTGTATATTCCATTTTTTAAAAGGGGACTGCAAAACCCTTTTCAGAGTGTTTGTACTATTTCACATTCCTGCCAGCAGTGTAGGAGCAATCCAGTTGCTCTGCGTCCTCTCCAATATTTAGTATTGTAATGATCTTTTTTAAAACTTGTGATAAATTACACGTAACATAAAATCTACCATCTTATCTACTTATAAACATACAGCTCAGAAGTGTTAAGTATATTCATGTTGTTGTGCAATGGATCTCCAGAACCTTTCCATCTTTTTAATCTGAAATTCTATACCCATTAAACAACACCCCCCTACTTTTCCCCTTTTCCCCAACTTCTGGTACCCACCATTCTACCTAAGACTTCCAGACAAACAGAGCATAATAACACGGGAACAGGAAGAAAAATTTTGCTAGTGGGTATCTAGGGGTAGTGGTGAGTGGTGCCAGTCTCTTCTCTACCCCCTAGATTCCTGAATCCATAAATCCCGGTTACAGGAGAGAAAGCATCATATATTGGGTACTATTTTACAGCATATACAACCTCCCAAAGAATATAGTCCCAGCCATGCCAGATATTGTCACCTAGCTTACTCTGTAAGAGTCTCCAAAAGGACATTCCACCCTTCTATCAAACCAGCTGCTTCAGGATAATGGAGAACGTGGTAAAATGTGTGCATTCCATGAACATAGGCCCATTTCTATAAATCATTTGCTGTGATGTGAGTTCCTTGATCAGATACAATGCTGTTTGAAATGTCATTATGGTGGATAAGGCATTATGTAAGTCCACAGGCAGTAGTTTTTATAGTAGCATGCAAGCATACAGACATATATGTACCCAAATGTCTATTCCAGTAAGAACAAAGTGCTGTCCCTTCCATGATGGAAGAAGTCCAATGTAACCAGCCTTGATGAATGGAAGTTCATGTTTCCGAGATTATACATAACCACCATCTCTGCTTCCATGCATTTTGTTCATGAGCCCATTTGACAATGACAGGAATGGCAGGTAAAAAATGCTGACTGGTATCCACAGAACTAGTCATTCTATCCACTTGATTATTGAAAATCCCCCTTTAGTGACATCACCTTTTAGTGAGAATTCACATCGGACAAAAATAACTTCATATTTATTGAATACTCAGAGGTCTATCCACATTTCTCTTCCCCACACCTCCTTATCACCAATTTTCTAATAATGTTCAAGTGCCTAACCATCCAGCAAACTCATTAGCCACAGCCAAAAAAAAAAAAAAAAACACGGTGTACACTCATGCCTCTGACCACTTCTTCTAAGCAAAATGAACTATTAGCTGCACCTAATTCTGCCCACTCAGAGGATTTCCTTTCAGCATTGTCCTTCATGAACATCCCAAAAAGGGGCTGTAGTGCTCCAATTGTCCACTTTTGAATGGTGCGTGCATAACATTCCTAGGCAACTGCTAATACAGATCTCCCTTACAGGCCATAGATGCATGCTGGGAGAGAGAATGTAATGTAGCAGGAGTGAGGCCCATGGGCATTTTGGTTACATCCTCATGTAATTTCCCTGTGCCCTCATGACATGCACAAGCCTAATCTTGGATGGACCGCCTCCATTTGACAACAGAATACTGCGGTGCATGCCCAATTTGATGGCTTCATTGGTGAAACAATACCTTTTTTTTTCTTAATATGTATTTATTTTTGAGAGTGAAAGGATGAGCAGAGGAGGGGCAGAGGAGGGGGGACAGAGGATCCCAAGGGGACTTTGTAATGACAGCAGTGAGCCTGATGCAGGGCTCGAACTCACAAACTGCAAGATAATAACCTGAGCAGAAGTCGGAAGCTTAACCAACTGAGCCAACCAGCTGCCCCAGGCAATACCTAGTTTAATATTGGAAGCTCAGGTTTCATAGAAACTTGGTGGCCCATGAAAGCATTCTGTCTCTACTAAGTTCCAGTAGCAAGCCAAAGCTGTTTCCCAAAGACAGATAGTAGGACTTTCAGAAGATAATAGGGCTTTCATCCCAAATACTAGGTGTTCACACTGTGATTCACATCCAAGGGGTTTTCAAAGCACCCCAAACAGCATCTCTACATACCACTTCCACTTTAAGAACTATTGGATCTGTTGGATCATATAACCCAAGTAGCAGAGCAGCTTGCATGGCAGCCTGGACCTACTGCAGAGCCTTCTCTCATTCCAGATCCTGCTCAAAACTAGAAGTTTTTGGAGGTCACTCAGTAAGTGAGCTGGAGTACCACACCCAAATGGTAAATATGTTGCCTCCAAAATCCAAAGAGGGCCACTAGGCATTGTGCCCTTTTTTGGCCTTTAGAAGGAATATCCTGACATGCCTGATGCCAGTGACCTCTAAAATTTTCACTAAGGAGAAAGGCCTTTGAATTTTTGTCATACTTATTTCTCACCCTCTGACATGCAAATGTGTTACTAATAACTCTAAAGTAATTGCTACTTCTTGCTCATTAGGTAAATCAGCATAATGCCATCAATACCCATGTGGCATCCTGAGGAAGGGAAAGGCAGTCAAGATCCCTCTGGACTAACTTATGATGTATGGTTGGAGAGTGGATATATCCCTGAGGTAGGAGAGTGAATGTGTACTTCTGGTCTTGCCAGCTGAAAGAAAATTGCTCTGTTTGTGTTTAATAATAGATATCGAGAGGGGGAAAAAAAGCATTTTCCAAATCAATAGCTGCATACCCAGGTACAGCGGGTGCGTTAATTTACTCAAGCAATAAAACCACATCTGGAACAACACTTACAGTTGGAGATACCATCTGGTTAAGCTTACTAGAATTTAATATCACTTTCCAATATCCATCTGTTTTCTGGACAGGTCAGATATGTGAATTGAATGGGTAATGTGAGAGATACATCACTCAACCCTGTATCTTTCAAGTCCTTTCAAGTCCTTCATGGGGGCACGAACCTCTCCCAGAACGTAGGATTCCTGCTGATTTACTATTTTCTTACACATAACTAGTTCTAGTGAATTCCACTTGTTCTTTCCTACAAGTATAGCACTATTCCACCAGCCAGAGAAACCACACGGGAATTCTTCCAGTTGCTGAATGTGTCTATTCAATAAATGCAATTCAATTAAATAGGATTGGTCTAGGAACTTACTGAATGTACTGTGAGAGGGACCTGGCCCAAAACTTCATTGATCACCTGGCCTCCATAAGACTCTACACAGACTGGAGAACCACAGCGACATTTTAGGTGTTCTGGAATTAGTGACAGTTCAGAGACAGTGTCCAATAATCTCCAGATAGGAAATTTTGTGAAACAAAGAACAGATGGAACAAATTTTTTAAATGCAAGCAAGATGGGAGATCTTAACCCAAGAATATCAAGGATTACGTTAACTATGAAAAGTCTTAGAGTGATGTTAGAAAAGATGGAAGAGTGGGAGGCTTCAGGAAAACATCTCCTACCCTAGACAAAAATTTTACTTGAAGAATATGTCTGACATAAATATTTTGAAACTCTGGAGTCTTTTCAAAGCCTTGCAGCTTCCAGGGGAAAGACTAGATATATTGTAGTTTCTTTCCACTCTTAGCATGGCGGTAGCTATTCAATCCCCATCTTCAGCCATGCGGCAGGCAACCATGCCCATATCCCTGAAGTGTCTTGAATGTGGCTTGTGGGGGCTAAGGTAGGTAATATGGATCTTTTCCTACAGATATCAAGGATTCATGTTATGATTTCTGATTGTTGCTTCTGCTCTTGGAGGTACAGGCAGAGGTAGGCTATCATTGTTGAGACCCTACTAGCTGAAGACACTTCCAGGGAAATCAAGAGACAGAGTTTCATTCCAACCTCTTTATTTTTCTCTTTTCCCTCCTTGGGAACTGGACACTGAAGGATTAGGACATTCAGAATGAATTGCATATATGATGGAATTTAGAAAGCCACCACACATTCCCAGTGAAAGACACTGGATCAGAAAAGACCTAAAGGGACTCTAACTTTTTGCCTCAGGTTGAGTTGTAGTACAAAGAAGCCATACAACAATAAAAATTTTAAATGTGCAAAATCCAGGGAAGGGGGAGAATCTGGTTTCTGCAATAACCACACTATAAGATTTAAAAGTCATTTAAAACAAAAAAAATCACAAGACAAAAAGAAATAAGGTAGTATGGCTCATTCAAAGAAAAAAATAAATAGAAAGTGTCTCTCAGGAAGACCAGATGGCAGGCTTACTAAAAAAGTACCTTAAGGGGCACCTTGGTGGTTCAGTTGGTTAAGCGTCCAACTTTGGCTTAGGTCATGATCTCGTGGTTCATGAGTTTGGTCCCTGCATCAGGCTCTGTGCTGACAGCTTTCAGTCTGGAACCTGCTTCTGATTCTGTGCCCCTCTCTCTGCCCCTCCCCCGCTCATGCTGTCTCTCTCTGTCTCTCAAAAATAAATAAGCATTAAAATTTTGTTAAATACCTTAAATCAGCTATTTTAAAGATGCTCAAAGAGCTAAAGGAAAACATGTACAAAGTCAAGAAAATTAAGTATGAACAAAATGAAAATATTAATAAAGAGGAAGGACACATTAAAAGAACACATCAAAAAGAAATTCTGGAATGAAAAGTATGATAACTGAAATGAACAATCACTACAGTAATTCAAGAACATATTTGATTAGTCTGGAGAAAGAATAAGTGAATGTGAAGAAAGAATAATTGAAATCATTGAGACTGAGTGCCTTTCCTTTCCAGAAAGGAAAAAGAGTGAAGAAAAGATAATATATTCTAAGGTTCCTATGGGACACCAAGCATATCAATACACACATTTGTAGGAGTTCCAGAAGGAGAACAGAAAAAAAGGAAAAAGGATTGTTTGAAGAAATAATAACCCAAAACTTCCCAAATTTGATGCAAGATGTGAATCTACAAATCCAGCACATTCAATAAACTCAAAGTAGAATAAACTCAAGATACACATTGGGACACATTATAATCAAACAGTTGAAAGAAAAATACTAAGAATCAGAAAGTGGGAAGAAAAAAATGACTCACATACAAGGGATCCTCTATAAGATTATTAACAATATCTCTCATGAAAACCTGTGATGCCAAAAAGAAAACCAGACTTCAAGCTATACTACAAAGCTGTAATCATCAAGACGGTATGGTACTGGCACAAGAACAGACACTCAGATCAATGGAATAGAATAAAGAACCCAGAAATGGACCCACAAACGTATGGGCAACTAATCTTTGACAAAGCAGGAAAGAATATCCAATGGAATAAAGACAGTCTCTTCAGCAAGTGGTGCTGGGAAAACTGGACAGCGACATGCAGAAGAATGAACTGGACCACCTTCTTTCACCATACACAAAAATAAACTCAGGGTGGATGAAAGACCTCAATGTAACACAGGAAACCATCAAAATCCTCGAGGAGAAAGCAGGCAAAAACCTCTTTGATCTTGCCCACAGCAATTTCTTACTCAACACATCTCCGGAGGCAAGGGAAACAAAAGCAGAAATGAAATACTGGGACCACATCAAAAAAAAAACAAAAAACAAAAAACAAAACTTCTGCACAGCGAAGGAAACCATCAGCAAAACTAAAAGGCAACCAATGGAATGGGAGAAGATATTCGTAAATGACAGATCAGATAAAGGGTTAGTATCCAAAATCTACAAAGAACTTATCAAACTCAACACCCAAAAAACAAATAACCCAGTGAAGAAATGGGTAAAAGACATGAATAGGCACTTCTCCAAAGAAGACATCCATGGCCAACCGACACATGAAAAAATGCTCCACATCACTCATCATCAGGGAAATACAAATCAAAACCACAATGAGATACCACCTCACACCTGTCAAAATGGCTAACATTAACAACACAAGCAACAACAGATGTTGGTGAAGATGCAGAGAAAGAGGATCTCTTTTGCATTGTTGGTGGGAATGCAAGCTGGTGCAGCCACTCTGGAAAACAGTATGGAGGTTCCTCAAAAAACTAAAAATAGAACTACCCTACAACCCAGCAATTGCACTACTAGGCATTTATCCATGGGATACAGGTGTGCTGCTTCAAAGAGACACATGCACCCCCATGTTTATAGCAGCACTATCAACAATAGCCAAAGTATGGAAAGAGCCCAAATGTCCATCTATGGATGAATGGATAAAGAAAATGTGGTGTGTGTATACACACACACACACACACACACACACACACACACACACACAATGGAATATTACTCGGCAATCAAAAAGAATGAAATCTTGCCATTTACAACTACATGGATGGAACTGGAGGGTATTATGCTAAGTGAAATTAGTCAGTCAGAGAAAGACAAAAATCCCTATGAGTTCACTCATATGAGGACTTTAAGAGACAAAATAGATGAACATAGGGGAAGGGAAACAAAAATAATATAAAAACAGGGAGAGGGACAAAACAAAAGAGACTCATAAATATGGAGAACAAACTGGGGGTTGCTGGAGGGGTTGTGGGAGGGGAGAATGGGTTAAATTGGTAAGGGGCATTAAGAAATCTACTGAAATCATTGCTTCACTATATACTAACTAATTTGGGTGTAAATCTTAAAAAATAAAAAATAAAGTTACATAAGAAAAAAAAAAAAAAACTCTGTGATGCCAGAAAGAAGTGGATTGATATATTCAAACAGATGAAAGGGAAAAAAAAAAAACCTCTCCATTATATCCAGAAAAAATGTCCTTCGAAAATGAGGGGGAGGTTGAGACATCCCCAGATAAACAAAATCTGAGGGAGTCTGTTCCCAGTAGATCTGCTCTGCAAGAAATGATAAAGGATGTCTCTCAGAATGAAATGAAAGGACACAAGAAGAAAAAAATATGTTCAATAAAGATAAATGCATGAGCAATTAAAAAGCTAGTATTAGTGTACTTTGGGGTTATAACTCTAATTTTTATTTTCTATATGACTTAAAGAACAAATTCATAAAAAATATTAGTCTATTTTGGGGGGCACATGATGTATAAAGCTGTAAATGTGACATCAGTAACTGAAGGGGGGCAAACTGTATAGGAGCAGAGTTTTTGTATTTTATTAAAGTTAGGCTGGTACAAATTCAAGTTAGATTTTTATGACTTTAGGATGTTAAAATAATCCCCATGGTAAACACAACAGAAATATTTATAGAATATACACAAAATAATATGAAAAGGGAATTAAAACATTTTACTACAAAATTAACTGAATGCAAAAGAAGATAGTAATGCAGAAAATGAGGTACAGAAAAGCTCTAAATCATACAGAAAACAAATAGAGAATGTCAGAAATCCCTTCATATCAGTAATTACCTTAAGTGAATGGATAAACTCTCCAGTCAAAAGAGATAATCCACTTTCATCAATAGATAGATCATCAGACATAAAATCAATAAGGAAACATTGGCTCGAAACAACACATTAGTGGAGATAGGACAGGACACTCAATCTCCATATAACAGTATATATATTCTCCTTAAGCACATATGGAACATTCTCCAGAACAGATCATATGTTAGGCCACAAATCTTAATACATTTAAGATGACTGAAATATCAGACATCTTTTCTCACCACAAAAGTATGAAATTAGAAGTTAATTAAAAGAAGAAAACCAAACAACATGCTAGTGAACAACTGGAATAGAAGGAGAGATAAAGAGTTTCCCAGACTGGAGTACCCAGAAGGTTCAGTCGGTTAAGTGTCAGACTTCAGCTTAGGTCATGATCTTGCAGTTCGTGGGTTCAAGCCCTACGTTGGGCTCTGTGCTGACAGCTCAGAGACTGGAGCCTACTTCGGATTGTGTCTCTTCTCTCTGCCCCTCCGCCTCTCTCTCTCTCTCTCTCTCTCTCTCTCTCTCTCTCTCTCTCTCTTTCAAAAATAAACATTAAAATTTTTTTAAATATTCTAATCAAAAGACATGGGGTGTCAGAGTGGATAAAAAACCAAGACCATCTATATGCTGCCTACAAAAGAGACTCATTTTAGATTTAAAGTGAGGGGATGGAAAACCATTTATTATGCTAAGAGGAGGGAGTTAAGATGACAGAGGAGTAGGGAGACCCTAAGTTTGTCTCATCCCTCGAACACAGCTAGATAGTTATCAAATCATTCTGAACACCCAAGAAATCAATTGGAGGTCTGAGAGAGCAAAAACTGCAGGTCTAGGATCTAGTTTTGTTTTTGTTTTGGGGGTTTTGGGGTTTTGGTGGGGGGTTGTTTTGTGGTTGTTGTTTTTCTTTTTTCATTCTTTTTCTAGACAAAATGATGAGATGGAGAAATTCAGCCTAAAAGAAAGAACAGGAAATAGAAATCATGGCCAGGGATTTCATCAATACAGATATAAGTAAGATGTTTGAACTAGAATTTAAAACAACAATTATAAGGATACTAGCTGGGCTTGAAAAAAGCATAGAAGAGAGAAGAGAATCCCTTTCTGCAGAGATAAAAGAAATAAATCTAGTCAGGCTGAAATTAAAAATGCTATAACCAAGAAACAAACCCAAATGGATGCCATGACAAGGAGAATGCACGAGGCAGAGGAGTGAATTCGTGGTAAAAAAAGATAAAAATATGGAAAATAATGAAGCTGAAAGGAAGAGAGAAACAAAGGTCATGGATCACAAAAGCAGACTTAGGGAACTCAGTGACTTATTAAAATGTAATAACATTCATATCATAGGAGTCCCAGAAGATGAAAATGGAGAAAAGGGAGAATAAGGATTATTTGAACAAATTATAGCTGAAAACTTCCCTAAACTGGGGAAGTACACAAAAATCTGAGAAGCACAGAAAACTCCCATTAATTCAAGAAAGGTATCAACCATATCATAGTCAAATTCACAGGCAAATAAATACACAGGCAAGGAAAGAATCATGAAAGCAGCAAGTGAAAATAGGTCTGTAACTTACAAGGGAAGACAGATCAGGTTTGCAGCAGATCTGTACACAGAAACTTTGCAGGCCAGAAAAGTGTAGCAGGATATATGCAAAGTACTGAGTGGGAAAAATATGCATCCAAGAATTCTTTATCCAGCAAGGCTGAAATTCAGAATAGAAGGAGAGATAAAGAGTTTCCCAAACAAAAACTAAAGGAATTTGTGACCACTAAACCAGCCCTGTAAGAAATTTTAAGGGGGACTCTTTGAGTGAAGAAAAAAAAAAAAAAGACCAAAAGCAGCAAAGACTAGAAAGAACCAGAGAATTACCAGAAATACCAACTCTATAGGTAACACGTGGCACTAAGTTCATATCATTCAATAATCATACTGAACGTAAATGGACTAAATGCTCCAAGATATCGGAATGGATGGAAAAGCAGGATCCATATATATATGATGCCTACAAGAGACTTACTTTATTTTATTTTTGAATGTTTTTTTTTTGAGAGAGAGAGACAGACAGAGCATTAGTGGGGAAGGGGCAGAGAGAGAAGGAGACCCAGAATCCGAAGCAGGCTCCAGACTCTGACATGTCACCACAGAGCTCAATGCAGGGCTCAAACCCATGAACCATGATCATGACCTGAGCCAAATTTGGACGCTTAACTGACTGAGCCACCCAGGCGCCCCAAGAGACTCATTTTAGACCTAAAGCCTCCTGCAGATTGAAATTGAGGGGATGGAGAACCATCTCTCATGCTAATGGATGTCAAAAGAAAGCCATAGTACCATACTTATATTAGACAAACTAGATTTTAAAATAAAGACTGTAACCAGAGGTGAAGAAGGGCACTATATCATAATTAAGGGGTCTATCCATCAAGAATATCAACAATTGTAAATATTTATGCCCCCAACTTGAAGACCCCCAAATATACAAATCAATTAATAACAAACATAAAGTAACTCATTGATAATAATAAAATAATAGTAGAGGACTTTAGCACCCACTTACAGCAATAGACAGATCATCTAAGCAGAAAATCAACAAGGAAACAATGGCTTTGAATGACACACTGGACCAGACGGATTTAACAGATATCAGAACATTTCATCCTAAGGCAGCAGAATACACATTATTCTCCAGTGCACATGGAACATTCTCTAGAATAGATCACATACTGGGTCACAAACCAGCCCTCAACAAATACAGAAAGATGGAGATAATACCATGCACATTTTCAGATCACAATGCTGTGAAGCTTGAAGTCAATCATAAGAAAAGAATTGGAAAGTCCTCAAATACATGGAGGTTAAAGAACCATATACTAAAGAATGAATGGGTTAACCAGGAAATTAAAGAAGAAATTTAAAAATACATGGAAGCAAATGAAAATGAAAATGAAAATATGACAGTTCAAAACCTTTGGGATGCATCAAAGGCAGTCCTGAGAGGGAAGTTGCAATTTAGACCTAGATCAAGAAGCACAAAATGTACCAAATACACAACCTAACCTTACACTTAAAGCAGCTATAAAAAAGAACATCAAATAAAGCCCAAAGCGTGCAGAAGAAGGGAAATAATAAAGGGTAAAGCAGAAATAAATGATCTAGAAACAAACAAACAAACAAACAAAAACCCACAGTAAAAAGATCAATGAAACTAAGAGCTGGTTCTTTGAAAGAATTAACAAAATTAACAAAACCCTAGCCAGACTTATCAAAAAGAAAAGACAAAGGACCCAAATAGATTAAATCATGAATGAAAGAAGAGACATCACAACCAATACCACAGAAACACAAACAATTATAAAAGAATACTGTGAAAAATTATAACTGGAAAATATGGAAGAAACGGACAAATTCCTAGACACACACTACCAAAACGCAAGTGGGAGGAAATAGAAAATTTGAACAGACCCATAACCAGCAAAGAAATTGAATCAGTTATCAAAAATCTCCCAACAAATAAGAGTCTGGGGCCAGATGGCTTCCTAGGAGAATTCTACCAGGCATTTAAAGCAGAGTTGAGAAGACAGGAATCCAACACGGCAGAGAAGTAGGGGGACCTGAAGTTCCCTCCTCCCTCAAACATAGTGGTGTTGAGGCAAGAGGACTTGGAATTCCGAGAGTCCAGGCTGCAGAGTGACAGAGACGTCTCCAGGGACCCACGGGGACAACTTGGAGGGCTACAAGTGCATGATCTCGAACTGGAAGAGATAAAATGGGCGGCATAGGCATGGAGGAGAAGGATTCCCTTATGCAGAGACACAAAAGGAAGAGAACGACAGGCTGTGGAAGTGTAGGATTGTATTTGGACAAGAGAAAAACCACAGACCAAAGATCAGAAGAAAAATGGAGAAAGATCCAATTTCTAACTGTGGAGCTTCCTCCAGACTGGGGCCAGCTGCCCCTGTGCACACACCTGGGGTGCCAGCCCTGGGCTAGGCAACTAGCTCAGATGTGCAGTCCACAATGGGAGAAAACAATCCCCTCCATGAGTGCTGTGGGAAAAAGGTATACAGCTGTTCCAAGGACAAAGGACCTTGACTGCGCCTGACAGCCAGAGACCCTTTATCAGCAGGACAGAGTGGCACCTCCCTGGCACTGGGGTATGCAGAGTGGGATCCTTTAAGACATCGGGGTTTGAGTCCCAGAAAAATGCCACGGAGGCACAGGAGACAGTGGAGTGGGAAAAACAAAACAAAACAAAACAAAAAACAAACAGCCCACTCACACCCATGCAGCGCTGTGAGGATGACCTGAACAGAATGGTTTGGGACACCCAGTCCGGGGAGGAGAGACTGGGGTGTCGCCATTTTTCTCCCCATCACCAACAAGGTGGGGCTTCAGGGAACAGACAAGGGGCCACAGTGGAGGCAGGACCTGCCTACACCAAACCACGCCCCTTCTTGCCTGGTAACTGTGTATCTACTGGAGCAAGATTGACACTGACCACCCAGACAGCCCTCCTCCAAACCAGCACAGCCACTAGTTCCAAGGCCCCCAGTGGTTTTGCATTTTCTGATTTAATTCCTGGACAATTCTTATTATATGTATATCTATATTTTCTTCCTTTTCATCTTCTTATTTCTTCCCTTCTCTAATCTGGTGATTCTGGTTGTTGGTTTGTTTAAGCACACATATTTAATCTATTATCTTTATACCTGTTCTATATCTCCTTCTTTATTTTCCTCTCTCTGGATCAAGCGGTATAGTTTCTCTGCCTGGTCAATTTTCTTTTCTTTTCTTTTCTTTTTTTCCCTGCGTCTGTCATTTCTCTCTTTGAGAGAGATAAAAGGCCTCTTCCATCACCACCACCACCGTTTTTTTTTTTCTATTTTTTTTCCCAGGGTTACTTTAATGAACAAATCAAAGCACATCTGGTGGAGGGTCCAAACCACAACTACAAGTAGGGAGATAAAGCAACCAGAGTCACAACAACGGAGAGCACGTAACACATGCCAAAAACACCTCCTGAAGGGCCAGGCCCTGGATAATGCATGACCCCTCTTTAATATAGTAGTACTCACAGGTGCAGGATTCATAACAAGCTATTAAAACACAGAAGGGACAGAAAACTAGCCAAAATGATGAAACGGAAGAATTCTCCTCAAAATAAATTCCAGGAAGAAGTGACAGCTAAAGAATTGAGCAAAACAGATGTAAACAATATATCTGATCAAGAATTTAGAATAATAGTATTAAGATTAATCATTGGGCTTGAAGAAAGCATAGAGGACAGAAGAGAATCTATTGCTGCAGAGATCAAGGAACTAAAAAATAGCCATGATGGAATTAAAAAATGTTGTAAATGAGGTGCAAAATAAAATAGATGTGGTGACAGTGAGGATGGAAGAGGCAGAGGGGAGAATAAGTGAAATAGAAGATAAAATTACGGAAAATGATGAAGCTGAGAAAAAGAGAGATAAAAAAAACTCAAGACCATGAGGGGAGAATTAGAGAACTAAGTGATTCCATGAAACGTAATAATATCCATATCATAGGAGTTCCAGAAGGAGAGAGAGAGAGAAAAGGGAAGAAGTTTACTTGAATAAATAGCTGAGAACTTCCCCGGTGTGGGGAAGCAAGCAGACATTCAAATCCAGGAGGCACAGAGAACTCTCTTCAGACATAAGAGGAATCAATCTTCTCCTTGACAAATCATAATGAAACTGGCAAAATACAAAGATAAAGAGAGAATTCTGAAAGCAACTAGGGACAAACAGGCCTTAACCTACAAGGGTAGACACATAAGGGTAGTAGCAGACCTGTCCACTGAAACTTGGCAGGCCAGAAGGGAGTAGCATGAAATATTCAATGTGCTGAACAGGAAAAATATGCAGCCAAGAATCCTTTATCCAGCAAGGCTGTCATTCAGAATAGAAGGAGAGATAAATGTTTTCCCAGACAAAACAAAAACAAAAACGAAAAAACAAAACACAAAAACTGAAAGAGTTCGTGACCACTGAACCAGCCCTGCAAGCGATCCTAAGGGAGTGGAATGTTGCAAAGACTACAAAGGACATCACTGCAAGCATGAAACATACAATGACACTAAATCCATATCTTTCAACAATAACACTGAATGGAAATGGACTAAATGCTCCAAACAAAAGACATAGAGTATCAGAATGGATTAAAAAAAAAAAAAACAAGATCCATCTATATGCCATTTTTTAATTTATTTTTTATTTTTTAATTTACATCCAAGGGCACCTGGGTGGCTCAGTTGGTTGAGCGCCCGACTTCGGCTCAGGTCATAATCTCACAGTTTGTGAGTTTGAGCCCCACATCAGGCTCTGTGCTGACAGCTCAGAGCCTGGAGCCTGCTTCAGATGGATTCTGTGTCTCCCTCTCTCTCTGCCCCTCCCCCATTCTCTCTCTCTCTCCCTCTCTCTCTCTATCTCTGTCTCAGAAATAAATAAACATTAAAAAAATTTTACATCCAAGTTAGTTAGCATATAGTGCAACAGTGATTTCAGGAGTAGATTCCTTAATTCCCTTTACCCATTTAGCCCATCCCCCCTCCCACAGCCCCTCTCATAACCCTCTGTTTGTTCTCCATATTTAAGAGTCTCTTCTGTTTTGTCCCCCTCCCTGTTTTTATATTATTTTTGTTTCCCTTCCCTTATGTTCATCTGTTTTGTCTCTTAAAGTCCTCATATGAGTGAAGTCATATGATTTTTGTCTTTCTCTGACTAATTTCACTTAGCATAATACCCTCCAGTTCCATCCACGTAGTTGCAAATGGCAAGATTTCATTCTTTTTGATTGCCAAGTAATGCTCCATTGTGTGTGTGTGTGTGTATATATATATATATATATATATATATATATATATATACACACCACATCTTCTTTATCCATTCATCCATCAATGGACATTTGGGCTCTTTCCATACTTTGGCTATTGCTAATAGTGCTGCTATAAACATGGAGGGTGCATGTGCCCCTTTGAAACAGCATACCTGTATCCTTTGGATAAATACCTAGTAGTGCAATTGCTGGGTCGTAGGGTAGTTCTATTTTTTATTTTTTAAGGAATCTCCATACTGTTTTCCAGAGTGGCTACACCAGTTTACATTCCCACCAGCAGTAATATGCCATTTCAGACCTGAGGACACCTTCAGACTGACAGTGAGGGGATGGAGAACCATCTATCATGCTACTGGAAGTCTAAAGAAAGCTGGAGTAGCCACACTCATATCAGCCAAACTAGATTTTAAACTAAAGACTGTAACAAGAGATGAAGAAGGGCATTGTATCATAATTACGGGGTCTTTCCATCAAGAAAAGCTAACAATTATAAATGCTTATGCACCCAATTTGGGACAACCCAAATATATAAATCAATGAATCACTAACATAAGCAATTTTATTGATAAGAATACGGTAATTGCAGGTGACTTTAATACTCCACTTACAACAATCATCTAGGCAGAAAATCAATAAAGAAACAATGGCCCTGAATGATACACTGGACCAGATGGACTTGACAGACACATTCAGAACTTTTCATCCAAAAGCAACAGAATACGCATTCTTCTTGAATGCACATGGAACATTCTCCAAGACAGATCACATACTGGGCTACAAAACAGCCTTCAATAAATATAAAAGAATTGAGTTCATGCCATGCATATTTTCAGATCACAATGCTATGAAACTTGAAATCAACCACAAGAAAAAGTTTGGAAAACCTCCAAATGCATGGAGGTTAAAGAACATCCTACTAAAGAATGAAGGGTCAACCAGGCATTTAAAAAAGAAATTTAAAAAAACGTATGGAAGCAAATGAAAATGAAAACATGACAGCCCAAACTCTTTGGGATGCAGCAAAGGTAGACCTTAGAGGAAAATACATGGCAATCCAGACCTATCTCAAGAAACAAGAAAAATCCCAAATACAAAATCTAACAGCGAACCTAAAGAAACTAGAAGCAGAACAGCAAAGAAACCCCAAAGCCAGCAGAAGAGAAATAATAAAGATTAGAGCAGAAATAAACAATATAGAATTCCAAAACAAAACAAAACAAAACAAAAAAAACAACAACAGTAGAACAGATCAATGAATCTAAGAGCTGTTTTTTTGAAAAAATAAACAAAATCGATAAACCCCTAGCCAGACTTCTCTAAAACAAAAGAGAGAGTACCCAAATGATAAAATCACGAATGGAAAAGGACAGATCGCAATCAACATCACAGAAATGCAAACAATTATCAGAGAATACTATGAAAAATTATATGCCAACAAACCCAACAACCTGGAAGAAATGGACAAATTCCTAGACACCCACACACTACCACAACTCAAACAGGAAGACATAGAAAATTTGAACACACCCATAGCCAGTGAGTAAATTGAATCAGTTTTCAAAAATCTCCAAACAAATAAGAGTCCTGGGCCAGATGGCTTCCCAGGGGAATTCTACCAGACATTTAAAGCAGAGTTAATACCTATCTTTCTCAAGCTGCTCCAAAAAATAGAAATGGAAGGAAAGCTTCTGGACTCATTCTATGAAGCCAGCATTACCTTGATTCCCAAACCAGACAGAGACCCCACAAAAAAGGAGAATTACAGGCCAATATCCCTGACTAATATGGATGCAAAAATTCTCAACAAGATACCAGCAAATCAAATTCAATAGTATATTAAAAGAATTATGGGGAATGCAAGCTGGTGCAACCACTCTGGAAAACAGTATGGAGGTTCCTCAAAAAACTAAAAATAGAACTACCCTATGACCCAGCAATTGCACTACTGGGCATTTATCCATGGGATACAGGTGTGCTGTTTCGAAGGAACACAAGCACCCCTATGTTTATAGCAGGACTATCAACAATAGCCAAAGTATGGAAAGAGCCCAAATGTCCATCGATGAATGAATGGATAAAGAAGATGTGGTGTCTGTGTGTGTACACACACACATACATACACACACACACACACACATATATACACACACACACACAGACACACACACACAATGGAGTATTACTCGGCAATCAAAAAGAATGAAATCTTGCCATTTGCAACTACGTGGATGGAACTGGAGGGTATTATGCTAAGTGAAATTAGTCAGTGAGAGAAAGACAAAAATCATGTGACTTCACTCATATAAGGACTTTAAGAGACAAAACAGATGAACATAAGGGAAGGGAAACAAAAATAACATAAAAACAGGGAGGGGGACAAAACAGAAGAGACTCATAAATATGGAGAACAAACTGAGGCTTATGGGAGGGCTTGTGGGAGAGGGGATGGGATAAATGGGTAAGGGGCACTAAGGAATCTACTCCTGAAATCATTGTTGCACTATATGCTAACTAATTTGGATGTAAATTTAAAAAAAGAAAAAAAGAAAATTAAAAAAGAAAAAAGAAAAAAAACACGCCAAGTGTTTGCAAACACAAAGGAACACACATTTACTTTGTGGGTGCAAACTGCATTTTAAAATTCTAACTCTGAAGCTGACAAAAGGAATAGATCATGTTAATGCTGAGAAAATTGTGATACCATCACTGCAGGATCATTTAAGATTAGGCTTTCAACATCTTGCTTTAACCTACCCCCTCAAGATGTTCTCCCCTTTCTCTTCATATTTCCAATAAATAATACCTTACATCTGAAGAACTTCCTACTTTCACATATATTGTCATGGTAAATGAGATGCCAGCAAAGTGCCTTCCAAACACACTGCTTGGTTCCCAGGAGGCACTCAGCAAATGTCTGTCAGTTCCCTTTTCCCTTCTATGATTTATAACATTTGGGAGCTGCCCTAAAGTCCCACAGCTAATAGTAAATGGCTGAAGAGGGGCTCAATTGTAAGTTGTGAGATGTTAAACTTTAGCACAACATTCGATAGTGTTGCCATTGCTTCACACTGCTTTCTGTCAGTTGCATCAGAAAAAAAAATGTTGCCTTTCTTGTGGCCCACCCCTCAACAACATTCCTTTAGTAGTGTTCAACAATCCTAAATGCAGATTCCTTAAAAAGCCTTTCCTCCTTGGTTTCTGTTTAATTCCTGTACTGATAATCCTCATGCTTCTCTGGATTTTTCCATCTGTATCTCTTTCTCTAATTCACATACCTTAGCCAGATGCCAAAATGTAGACAATATCCCCAAAGTTCTGTCCTCATTTCTCTCATTCCCCTTCATGA
The DNA here is from genome assembly GCF_016509475.1 of Prionailurus bengalensis. NCBI lineage: Eukaryota > Metazoa > Chordata > Mammalia > Carnivora > Felidae > Prionailurus > Prionailurus bengalensis. The sequence continues at coordinate 152,334,330 of NC_057349.1, read as the reverse complement.
TTCAGCAATAATCTTCAAACAGATGATTCCTAATGTGATAGATTTTTCTTTGAGCATAAGTGGAGACCTATATTTCAAACCACCCTCAAGTTTCTTTAGAGAGAAATAAATTCCAAGATTAATCAGCATCTTCTCTGTTCAAATCTGCTCTTCCCTCTCTCTCTTTCCTTGCTATTCAGGGCTAAAATTTAAGAATCATTTTGGACTGTTTTCCCCTCCTTCCCTGTATAGTAATAAGTTATGAATTTCTGTGCTTTCAACCTCTACAACTTTATTTAACTACCCATCCATGGTGTGCTAGAGCCAGCAGAAGCCAATTGTTAAATTCTCAAACATTTTGCATAAATGTATTAAAAATAAAGGTTATATTTAAAACACACACACACACACACACACACACACACACACACGCAAAAGAATTAGTCCCTATGATCAAGTGGGATTCATTCCTGACTGCAGGGCTGGTTCAGTAGTCACAAATCAATGCAATACATCACATTAAGAGAAGAAAGGGATAAGAACCATATGATCCTGTTCAATAGATGCAGAAAAAGTATTTGACAAAATACAGCATCCTTCCTTAATAAAAACCCTCAATAAAGTCAGGATAGAAGGAACATACCTTAACATCACAAAAGCCATATATGAAGAGCCCACAGCTAATATTATCCTCAATAGGGAAAAACTGAGAGCTTTCCCCCTGAGATCAGGAACACGGCAGGGATGTCCACTCTCACCACTGTTGTTTAACATAGTGTTGTAAGTCTGTGCCTCAGCAATCAGACAACAAAATGAAACAATAGGCATCCAAATTGGCAAAGAAGAAGTCAAACTTTCACTTTTCGCAATGACATGATACCCTACATGGAAAACCCAAAAGACTCCACCAAAAACATGCTAGAACTGATCCATGAATTCAGCAAAATCACAGGATACAAATCGATGTACAGGAATCGATTGCATTTCTATACACCAATAATGAAGCAACAAAAAGAGAAATCAAGAAATTGATCCCATTTACAATTCGCAATGACATGATACCCTACATGGAAAACCCAAAAGACTCCACCAAAAACATGCTAGAACTGATCCATGAATTCAGCAAAATCACAGGATACAAATCGATGTACAGGAATCAATTGCGTTTCTATACACCAATAATGAAGCAACAAAAAGAGAAATCAAGAAATTGATCCCATTTACAATTGCACCAAGAACCATAAAATACCTAGGAATAAACCTAACCAAAGATGTAAAAGTTTTGTATGCTGCAAACTATAGAAAACTTATGAAAGGAATTGAATAAGACACAAAGAAATGGAAAAACATTCCATGCTCATGGATTGCAAGAACAAATATTGTTAAAATGTCAATACTACCCAAAGCAATCTACACATTCAATGCAATCCCAATCAAAATTGCACTGGCATTCTTCTAAAAACTAGAACAAATAATCCTAAAATTTGTATGGAACCACAAAAGACCCCAAATAGCTAACAAAATGTTGAAAAAGAAAACCAAAGCAGGAGGCATCACAATCCCACACTTTAGCCTCTACTACAAAGCTATAATCATCAAGACAGCATGATATTGGCACAAAAACAGACACATAGACCAATGTAACAGAATACAGAAGCCCGAATGTACCCACAAATGTATGGCCAACTAAGCTTTGACAAAGCAGAAAAGAATATCCAATGGAATAAAGAGTCTCTTCAGCAAGTGGTGCTGGGAAAACTGGACAGCGACATGCAGAAGAATGAACCCGGACCACTTTCTTACACCAGACACAAAAATAAACTCAAAATGGATGAAAGACCTCAATGTGAGACAGGAAACCATCAAAACCCTAGAGGAGAAAGCAGGCAAAAACCTCTTTGACCTCAGCCACAGCAATTTCTTGCTTGACACGTCTCCAAAGGCAAGGGAAATAAAATCAAAAAATGATTTCATCAAGATAAAAAGCTTCTGCACTGCAAAGGAAACAATCAACAAGACTACAAGGCAACCAATGGAATGGGAGAAGATATTTGTAAATGACATATTGGATAAAGGGTTAGGATCCAAAATCTATAAAAAACTTACCAAACTCAATACCTGAAAAACAAATAATCCAGGGGAAAATGGGCAGAAGACACGAATAGGCACTTTTCCAAAGAAGACATCCAGATGGCCAACAGACACATGAAAAGATGCTCAATGTCACTCATCATCAGGGAAGTAAAAATCAAAACCACATTGAGATACCACCTCACACCAGTCAGAGTGGCTAAAATTAACAACTCAGGAAACAACAGACGCTGGTGAGGATGTGGAGAAACGGGAACCCTCTTGCACTGTTGGTGGGAATGAAAACTGGTGCAGCCGCTCTGGAAAACAGTGTGGAGGTTCCTCAAAAAATTAAAAATAGAACTACCCTATGACCCAGCAATAGCACTACTAGGAATTTATGCAAAGGATACATAAGTGCTCATTCATAGGGGCACAGGTGCCCCAGTGTTTATAACAACTCTTTAAACAAGAGCCAAATTATGGAAAGAGCCTAAATGTCCATTGACTGATGAATGGATAAAGAAGATGTGGTTTATATCTACAATGGAATACTACTTGGCAATGAAAAAGAATGAAATCCTGCCATTTGCACGGACAGAACTGGAGGGTATTATGCTGAGTGAAATATGTCAGTCAGAGAAAGACAGATGTCATATGTTTCACTCATATGTGGAACTTGAGAAACTTAACAGAAGACCACAGGAGAAGGAAAGGGGAAAAAATAGTTTCAAACAGAGAGGGAGGCAAACCAAAGAGACACTTAAATAGAGAGAACAAACTGAGGGTTGGTGGGGGGGAGGGGAAGAGGGGAATATGGGTGATGGGCATTGAGAAGGGCACTTGCTGGAATGAGCACTGGGTGATGTATTAAGCTGTGAATCATGGGAATCTACCCCCAAAACCAAGAGCACACTGTATACACTGTATGTTAGCCAACTTGACAATAAATTATATCAAAAAAATTGTTTAAGAAAATAAAAATAAATAAAATAAAATAAAGCAGAGTTGATACCTATTCTTCTCAAACTGTTCCCAAAAAATAGAAATGGAAGGAAAACTTCCAAACTCATTCTATAAGGCCATCACTACCTTGATTCCAAAACCAAAAAAGACCCCACCAAAAAGGAGAATTACAGGCCAATATCCCTGATGGTCATGGATGTAAAAATTCTCAATAAAATATTAGCAAATCAATTTCAACAGCACATTAAAAGAATTATTCACCACGATCAAGTGGGATTTATTCTTGGACTGCAGGGCTGGTTCAGTATTCGCAAATCAATCGACGTGATATGCCACATTAACAAAAGAAAGGATAAGACCATATGATCCTGTCAATAGATACAGAAAAACACTTGACAAAATACAGAATCCTTTCTGGATAAAAACTCTCAAAAAATAGGGATCGATGGAGCAGATTTCAACGTCATGTCGGCCATATATAAAGACCCACAGCTAATATCATCCTCAATGGGGAAAAACTGAGAGCCTTTCCGCTATGGTCAGGAACAAGACAAGGATGCCCCCTCTCACCACTGCTATTGAATATAGTACCGGAAGTCCTAGTCTCAGCAATCGGACAACAAAAAGACATAAAAGGCATCCAAATTGGCAAAGAAGAAGTCAAACTTTCACTATTTGCAGATGACATGATACTCTATGTAGAAAAACTGAAAGACTCAAGCAAAAAATTGCTAGAACTAATACATGAATTCAGCAAAGTCATAGGATATAAAATCAACATGCAGAAATCTGTTGCATTTCTATACACCAATAATTAAGCAGCAGAAAAAGATATCAAGGAATTGATCCTATTTGCAGTTGTACCAAAAACAATAAAATACCTAATAATAAGCCTAACTAAAGAGGTACAAGACTGTGCTCTGAAAACTCTTATGAAAGAAATTGAAGAAGACACAACGAAATGGGAAATCACTCTATTCTCACAGATTGGAAGAACACTGTTAAAATGTCTCTAGTACCCAAAGCAATCTATACATCCAAAGCAATCCCTTTCAAAGTGCCACCAGCATTTTTTGCAGAGCTAGAACAAACAATCCTAAAATGTGTATGGAATTAGAAAGGATCCTGAATAGCCAAAGCAACCCCAAAAAAGAAAGACAGAACTGGAGGCACCACAATTCCAGATTTCAAGCTATATTACAAAGCTGTAGTCATCAAGAAAGTATGGTACTGGCACAATAACAGACACATAGATCAATGAAACAGAATAGAGAACCCAGAAGTGGATCCGGAGCTATATGGTCCACATCTTCAACAAAATAGAAAAGAATATCCAATGGAAAAAAAGACAGTCTCTTCAGCAAATGGTGTTGGGAAAACTGGACAACAACATGCAGAAAAATGAAACTGAACCACTTTCTTACACCATACACAAATATAAATTCCAAATGGATGGAAGACCTAAGTGTGAGACAGGAAACCATCAAAATCTTAGAGGAGAACACAAGCAGCAACTTCTTTGTCCTCAGCCAGAGCAACTTCTTACTAGACACATCTCCGGAGGCAAGGGAAACAAAAGCAAAAATGAACTATTGGGACCTCATCAAGATAAAAAGCTTCTGCACAGTGAAGAAAAAAAACAAAACTAAAAGGCAGTCTACAGAATGGGAGAAGATATTTACAAATGACATATCTAATAAAGGCTAGTTCCAAAAATCTATAAAGAACTTATCAAACTCAACACCCAAAAAACAAATAACCCAGTTAAGAAATGGGAAGAAGATATGAATAGACGCTTTTCCATAGAAGACATCCAGATGGCCAACAGACACATTGAAAGTTGTTCAACATCACCCATCATCAGGGAAATACGAATCAAAACTACAATGAGATATTACCTCACACCTGTCAAAATTGCTAAAATTAACAACTCAGGAAACAACAGAAGTTGGGGAGGATGGGGAGAAAGGGGAAAGCTTTCATACTATTGGTGGGAATGCACACCCGTGCAGCCATTCTGGAGAACAATATGGAGGTTCCTCAAAAAGTTAAAAATAGAGCTACCCTACGACTCGGCAACTGTACTCCTAGGCATTTACCCAAAGAATAAAAAAATACTGATTTGAAGGGGCACTTGCACCTCGATGTTTATAGCAGCACTATCAACAGTAGCCAAATTATGTAAAGAGCCCAAATGTCAATCAGCTGGTGAATGGATAAAGAAGATGTGGTATATATATACAATGGAATATTACTCATCCATAAAAATGAATGAAAATGCCTCCATTTGCAATGACATGGATGACACTAGAGTGTATTATGCTAAGCAAAATAAGCCAGAGAAAGATAAATACCATATGATGTTACTCATGTGAAACTTACTAAACAAAAAATAGATGAACATAGTGGGGAGAAAAAGAGAGAGGTAAACCATAAAACAGACTCCTAACTAGAGGCCAAACTGAGAGTAGCTGGAGGGGGGTGGGGTGGGGGATGGGCTAAATGGATGATGGGTATTATGGAGGGCACTTGTGATGGGCATTGGGTGTTATATATGTAAGTGATGGACCACTAAATTCTCCTCCTGAAACAAATTACAAAACTGGGAAAATATTTTAAATGTTTTTTTTTTTATTTTAAAAACCAATAAGTCATTTTTTTAAATGCCCAACCAGTTTTCCTCACTACTGCTAAGGTCATCTAAACAAGGAAAAGTTTGAGAAACTGTCACAGCAAAGAAAAGCCCAAAACGACATGCTGACTACATGTCATGAAGCAGGAAAAGGTAGAACAGAGGGAACATGGATAAATTATAGACCTCAGTTAAAATAACACATTAATATTGGCTCATTAATTGTGACAATTATGAAGAAAACTAGAAAGAGAGGAGAAATTAAAGGTCAAATAAGAGAAACCTATTGCATCAGACTGGAAACCTAGAGGAGATGAGAGCTTTCATCATCCCAGCCATGGCCCACCCAGTGAGGACAGTGTGCACAGAGGGGCTCAGGGTTTATTGATCCTGATGTGTCAGCTATGACTGTTTGAATTGCAAGCAAATGAACATACTTACTGAGGTAAAATAACTTAGTATTTTTTAATGGTAGAAATAAAGTAATACTTGCCAGAAGCACGTTAAGAACGGGTTTGGATCTGGCAGGCCCAGGGGCTCACACTCTCCCAGGGTGACCTGGACCCTCTCCAAACCTCCATCCTGCCAAATGCCTTTGGGGAGGCTCCATTCAGAGGTTTCTCTCACTGTGTCTGGGGCCTCCAGCAACTCCGGCTGACACCCACTCACTGTACATTCTACTGGGAAAGGTTTCTATTTCCCTTAGGATCCCTGAAAAGTCATGGGGTTAAGTATCTTTGGCCTGGCTTGGGTCACATTCTCATCCTTGAAGTCATCAGAGCACCGAGAGAATGGAGATGGGGTTGGCTAGACTTGGATCATGTGCCCAACACTGAGGCACATGGGAGGTGGGGGCTGCCCTCTGGAACTGTTTGCATGGGAGACAAGTGAGATGTAGTTCCCAAAGGCAAGCTAAGTTACTGGACTTGGGCATGACAATGGATGCCAGGTTGGGAAAGCAGCAAACTCCACATCGCTGATGGCCAACTACACAGCACTGTAATCTGCTGTGCCCAAGAAAGGAAGGGGTTCACTTAGGGCCAGGGACTGCAGTGGTCCATCCAGTGCTCTTGCTGTCCTCCCACGATGGCAAAACACTCTTCCAGCTGCAGAAAAACTAACTTTGCTGTTGGTGGTAAACTCAAGGCTCCTGCTTTGGGCATTGGGTCCTCAAGTCTCAGAGACTAGAAGACACACAGACCTCACTCGTGTCCCTGGAAGGAGGGAGCCCAGGAGTAACACCTGCCCCCTGACCACATTAATCACCCATTCTCAACGAACAAACTGGTCCATATTACAGTCTCCTCTCTCTCCTTTACAAAGAGCAGAGACCAAATGTATAGTAAGGAAATTATTGCTCAGTGAAGCAGTAGGAGACCCAAGGATTACTCCACAGCATGAAATCCCCAGTTGGCAGGCTTTCTGGAGGCCACGGTCCCTGGGTCATGCATGTGGTTCTCCGAGACCCCACAGCCTCAGTGAGAAACTACTCACTAGGAGACACAGTTGTTCCTATTTCCTTGATTCTTAACAAGCATGCATTTCAAAGGTTTATACTACAATCTGGAGGCCAAAGGACTGCAGAGCCAGTCTGCTGTATGCCCGTTGTAGCCAGGGCCACATTCTGTATTTGGAGGTTTATTACCACTCTTGGCAGGCTAAGAGTGAGGGAGGAGGTGCTTGTCTCAACCACACAGATGCTGGGAATGAAAACATACATTGGAACTGTCTACACTGCCTATGAACCTGTTAAGTTGCCCAGCAGCACAGTCAGCTCAGTAATGGGCCACGAGGGTTGTCAGGAGCCAGGCTGCCCTGAGCTGAAGGACCACAGATGCCTGCCTGGATGGTTGTCCTGTCTGAGACCTGATTATCTACTGGTGATCACTCAGATGGGACGAAGGATCCACCCAGTGCCAGGAGGGCCCCACCAGCCCACAAGAAGGGGGCTGGTAAGTCACCACACCTCATCCTATATAAAACCACATATGTCTACTGAGTGCCCTCATGGGTCAGAGCTGTGCTGGAACCTGGGAACCCCCAGGCAGAGTGGAGCCAGCAGCACCCTTCCCAGGAGGGACAGTGGAAGGATCCTGCATGATCTCTGAGGCTATTCACAATCCATGATCAGAGTCGAGTTGAATTTGAAACAGTCAGTGACCAGGTGGATATTTCACTCTTTTTTTTAGAGCCCAAGACTGAGAGGCAAGAAACCAGTGCTCCCCAGATCAACTCCAAATGTGTGAGAGTCCTGTCCATCCTAGAGGCTCAGAAAGAGGAGAAACAGAGAAGAGATATAAGATAGGGAAGGGGGCCACTTATGACAAAGCCAAACCCTGACCCTGACACAGAACAAGGCCTTGTCCCAAATATCAACCTTAACACTGACCCAGAATTTAAGGCTGACCTAGACCCAGACCAAGACCAAGACCCTGACCTTGACCCTGACCCAGTCCCTAGCCCCTGACCCTGCCCAACAAATAAGGAATATCAAGTGAGAATAATGAGAAACTAGACTCCAAAAGACAGGTCCAATGTGGATTGTGGAGATTCAAATGTCTGGCTGCGTATTCGGGGCTGTGATGGCTGTGCAAAACCACTAAAGGCCCTAAACAAAGGTGAGGATGTCAAATATGCCAATTTTTTGTCCACAGTTGAGTAGAGACTTGGTTCAAAGAGTCCTTGTTCTTGGTGGCTTCCAAAGGACAAACTAGCCATTCCCACCAATAATACACAATGGGAGACTGTCCTGCAGTTGTGACCTAGGGGCAGTTCTTCTGCTAAGCCTCATTTTCTCCTCAGTGTTTTAGGAAAACACCTTTTGCTCTTTATAGACCTAAAATTATTAAGTGGTCCTTGTAAATTCCCTTCTGTGGGTGGAAGAGTCTAGTGTCTAGGTGATCTGAGGCCAATGGCGGGCAGTGTGGGAGCATGTGTGTTCAGCAGCAAAATGACTCATACTCACCAGGGCTCATTCAATGCAGATATTCTGCAATATTGGCAACATGTAAGATTTGAACTGCTGGCTTGCTCCTTTTACTTGGGGGTAATAAAGTGAGTCACAGGGAACGTCATCTGAACCTTAGCAAAATAAAGACTCATAAAAAAAAAAAAACATTACCTTGAGATGACAGTTTGGGAGATGCTACATCATATCCAGGGGGAGGTGTGTACCTCAACAGAGGGGTAGGAAGGGGGCATGAGGACCAAAAAGATCACATTGGAGAACATCCACTCAGAGACTTAGGAAGACAGAGGAGTAAAGGTCGTATCAATCCCTGAAAGGAAAGTTGATGTTTTCAGATCCATTGTAATAAAGACAGAAACTAAAGCTGAACCATAGACTACAAGCATTCTGACAGTAATTCAGGGTAAAGAGGGCACAGATTTGAACATCTGTCCACTAAAAATATGCTAGAATTCATAATAAATTGATTCCAAGTTAAATGTTTTCGGTAATTAATAATAAAAAAACAGAGGTGTCTACAGTAGGAACTGAAACAGATCTCACAAATGGGTTTCAGTTTTGAAGAAGTGTCTCTGGCATTACCCCATCTTCATATGCTTGAATTGTATGTATGACAAACTTGTGGTGTGAAAAGTCACGGGATTCCCTAAAAAGCCTGGGACTCCACTGCTGGAAAGAAAAGTTTGCTAAGAACAATTGAGTTGGGGCAGGTTGTCACTGGCATGAAGCAAACTGTTACTCAACAATCTGCTTTTACATATCCTGTACTGTGGACCTAACCAGAAGTCAAAGCTACCTTACCCATGAGGGGGGCTCTCACTCTTCCCTAGCCTCAATGGACAGAGAATAGACTAGCTCTTCTCCCTCACAACTCAATTCATATCTACAAATACCCAATCTTAGAAGGGATGTTGCTTACTCAATTTCAAGATTGCAGTTTTTTTTTTCAACGTTTATTTTTATTTTTATTTTTTTATTTTTGGGACAGAGAGAAACAGAGCATGAACAGGGGAGGGGCAGAGAGAGAGGGAGACACAGAATCGGAAACAGGCTCCAGGCTCTGAGCCATCAGCCCAGAGCCTGACGCGGGGCTCGAATTCACGGACCGCGAGATCGTGACCTGGCTGAAGTCGGACGCTTAACCTACTGCGCCACCCAGGCGCTCCAAGATTGCAGTTTTTAAAAATAAACATTCTCATATTGTTTTTCCTTTCAGTAAAACAGAACTTAATTATTTGCTTAAGAATCCAAGAATGATTAAGATGTGCTTTTGAGGGGGGCGCCTGGGTGGCGCAGTCGGTTGAGCCTCTGACTTCAGCCAGGTCACGATCTCGCAGTCCGTGAGTTCGAGCCCCGCGTCAGGCTCTGGGCTGATGGCTCAGAGCCTGGAGCCTGTTTCCGATTCTGTGTCTCCCTTTCTCTCTGCCCCTCCCCCATTCATGCTCTGTCTCTCTCTGTCCCCAAAATAAATAAAACGTTGAAAAAAAAAATTAAAAAAAAAAAAAAGATGTGCTTTTGAAAACAAAATAACACTAAAGAGGTAACACTAAGATGAAAGAATGTTGTTATGTTTCATGGTTGTTTGGTGGTTTTAGTGGGTTTTGTTTTAAAGAGAGAGAGCAGGCAGGGGAAGAGCAGAGGGAGAGGGAGAGAGAATCTTAAGCAAGCTCAACGCTCAGCTCAAAGCTGGATGAGGGGCTCGATTCCATGACCCTGGGATCACGGCCTGAGCTGAAATCAAGAGTTGGAGGCTTAACTGACTGAGCCACGCAGGCACCCCATTATATGTTTTAACTCTATAAAATTTAAATAAAATTAAGGAAACTTGTTTTCAAAAGAAAGGAAATGTTAGATGTAATTTTGCTATAAAATAGGTACTAGAAATAGAAGCATCTGGGCCATAGCTGAATCCCACCTACATTCGCTCATGCCTCCTTGAGATTTAAACAAGAAACAGCCAATAAAATCCTCATGGCCCCAGGAGAAGGGGCCCAGGATAATTGGATGGCCAGGCGTTGGCCCCGCACGGGCAGGTTTTGGGGTTTGGCCCACAGGCAGCTCCCAGTGTCAGCTGCCACGTGCAGGTGGCAGGCTGCTGCAAGAAAAGGAGCAGGGACAGTAGCTCCATGGTCCTTTTCACTTTTGTAGATTGCAGTTTCAGACTTGTTGCATTTCTAGTTGAATTTTTATTGTAAACTTTTACTTAAAAAAATAAAACTCTCAGTGTTTGAAGTGGCAATGGCCGACAAGTCCAAAGAGCAGGGCAGAGAAAAAAACCAAAACCAAGGACACAGTTGAAATACTTGAACCAGTGGGTGAACATGCACACACCTCCTCTTGGCTCATTAGGATAAATTCCTAACCCTAACCCTAACCCCTAATCCCTAAAAGCTACCCCCACCCTCACGTCACGGGACCGGAAATTAGGGTCGCACCGAGCGTGCTTACAACGGGCTATTTCCTTAGTCCCGCCTCCTCTCCCTTGTTACCCAATCGCTTCTGACTCGCCGTTCTGCGCGCCTTCCGGTGGCCAACTTCCGCCTTCCGGCCAGACAGTCCGAGCGTGCGAGCGGCCGGTCTTTCCAGCTGTATGGCGGTGGCCAGCGCGGGGCCGGCTGAGCTGGGCTTCGTGGAAGCAGCGCCGGCGTGGCGGCTGCGCAGCGAGCAGTTCCCAAGCAAGGTGGGCGGGCGGCCGGCGTGGCTGGGCGCTGCCGGGCTGCCGGGGCCAGAGGAGCTGGCCTGCGCGCTGTGCGGCCGCCCGCTGGCCTTCTTACTGCAGCTCTACGCGCCGCTGCCCGACCGAGCCGACGCCTTCCACCGCTGCCTCTTCCTCTTCTGCTGCCGGGTGCCGCCGTGCTGCGCCGGTTTGCGCGGTGAGCGGCCGCTGCTCCCGAGCCAGGGCCCGGGTCATGTATGCGAAGGGCAGCGCCTGGGGGCGGCGGCGGCGGGGGGGAGGGGGCGGGGGGGCGGTGGAGAGTCCAGCGCAGCGCCTGGCCCCCGCCCCGCTCAGCTTCCTCACGCATTCTGCGCCCCAGCTTTTGAGTTTAGTCGATTGGTACGAAGTAGGCGTTGTTATACTGAAATAATGGCAGTTGTTTTTTAGAAAGCTGGGCTCAATAACGTTTCCATATTTGTGTAGAATCAATGTAACTTAACTGTTAGTCTCATTATTTAATTATATTGAATAAGCCCAAAGATCCAATTCAAATTGCTGTGGGTACCAAACTGGTTTCTTGTTCTTTTTCACTTTTTTTTTTTCCCTTTTCTCCCCTTTCGGAAAATAAGATCACTGAAATCAAAACCTGTGGTCTTTTCAGTCTGTGTGGACCAGAGTCCCCAATATTTGGATTGCTACATTGTTTTACTTACGGTATTTACAACATCTCGAATCTCATTTTCTTATAGTTTTTAGAAATCAGCTACCCAGGAAAAATGACTTTTACTCATACGAACCACCTTCTGAGAATCCTCCTCCAGAGACAGGAGAGTCTGTGTGCCTCCAGCTCAAGTCTGGTGCTCATCTCTGCAGAGTTTGTGGCTGTTTAGGCCCCAAAACATGCTCCAGATGTCACAAGGCACATTACTGCAGTAAGGAGCATCAGACTCTAGACTGGAGATTGGGACATAAGCAGGCTTGTACACAATCAGGTGAGTCAGTTCTTGTAAGTTTCAGCTCCGTTTCATAGCATCTGTCAACCCAGGTTTTTTGTTTTGAGGATAAAAGTTAAGATTAAAGAAAGTATGATACTTTTCCAAAATTTTGGTAACTGGTTATATGAACAGCTCTATGAAAGGAACTGTGACGTCCCACCTACTCAGTTATGTCCCACACCTGCCTCAATACAGGCATTTAATTTATGACCCATAACCTGAAATGCTGGAACTACATATATTTATTTGGCAAAAATGTTAACTACATAGAATATCCCTTAGAAATGGGAAATTATTAGACCCTCTATAAAACTAAATGACTAGTAATTATGCTAGTTACCTTTTCTTGTTTCAGAATATTTGGACAGAACAATTCCAGACCACAACTTCCTTTTTCCAGAATTTGAAATTGTAATAGAAACAGAAGATGAGATTACACCTGAAGTTGTTGAAAAAGAAAATGAATCAGAAATTATAGGAAGCATGGGTAAGGGATCAGTTTTAGAACCTTTATTCATTAAGTGATTAAATATAATGCTTGAAAGAAAAGGCTCAGTATGTCAAGAAAAGAGGTAGGCACTGATAGGAAAAGTTAACCCACTTTGGAGTATGTAGCCTATACTATTCAAATATTATATCATTTGAAAATATACTTCCTGTACCTCCCCTCCTTGGCATATGTATCAGATATATTCTAGTTCTGATAAAGACCTGTCAGGGCAAGTATCCATCTGGTCATTTGGGTAGGGCTCCACAAGATGCTTGAAACTTGGTACGTTCCTCTGGATCCAAGATATGTTTCTCAGATCGAGATCAAATAAGGGAGAGTGCTTAGTGTTTGGCAGGTGACCAGGGTCGTTTAAATGTTTCTCTTTCGTGTGGCCGGTTTCAGATTCGCAGTTTTACAGGTTATCTAGAGATGAACACACTCTAGGTGTAGTGCCTAGGCCAAAGCAAATACCTAAGAAACAGATTAGTAGCCAACATTTATCCAACACTTAGTCTGTATCAAGGGCTGTTTGTGTGTGATCTCATTAAAATCCTGAAAGCAGTAGAGTTAGAAACTGTACTTCATTTTGCAGTGAGGAATTTGAGGTTTTCCATGTAATTTGTTTGGTCATGTAACCGAAGCTGTTAAAATTTTAGAACTGTAGTTTGAGCTCACATGATATTGACTCCAGAATTTGAGCCCTTAGGCACTACAAAAGGAGGTTTTAGAATCTAAATAGACTTTAGAATATCAGCTTACTGGTTTATAGTTCATATTCAGGTGATATCAAAAATATTCCTTGGTACATGTAACACAGACTAAATTCTGTTGAGGACAGCAGTGGTTCAGATAGCTGGGATTCCAGGAGAGGAGTGTGAGGAACAAGTGGGTAGGTCAACAGGGAGCTTGTGATGGCTGAATGAGTATAACAGCTGGGAAAAATGCATGAAACACAAAGAGATAGGGAGAGTCCAGATGCCTAAAGGGCAGTAGTGAAAATAAAAGGGTCAATATCTGTTGGGTGTCCTGTCATCTCTGCTGGACACAAGTCCTAAACCCAGGACTTGGGTCTGTTCTTTTCATTTGAAGCTTTAAAGAGAGGTACTTAACTAGGAACCTGCACAGTAAAGTGGAGTGCCTGGAAAGTCAGATGGTCTTGAAGCACCAACTTCAATGAATTAAAAGTTCAGGGAAAGCCTGTGGGAACATCTGGCCTTCACTCCAATTTAACACTAAGTTGGTTGTTTGAAATTTCCTTTCCTCGGCATGTGGAAGATGTCAGGCCATGGGGATTATTCCTATTGTCCTAACAGTTACACTGATGATTTTTCAGGTGAAGTACCTGAGGAGGAATTGGATTCCATGGCGAAACATGAATCCAGGGAAGATAAAATTTTCCAGAAGTTTAAAACTAAAATAGCCCTTGAGCCAGAACAGGTAAACTAGAATTCATACAACTCTTTCTTGTGTTCTTTTCAGGTGGTATTTTCAGGGTAAGATCCCTGAGAAGAGATAACTACAATAAAGCTAGGGTCTTGTTACAGGAATCCTTCACACAGGTGGTCTGCTGATCCTTTCAGTAGTTACTGAAAGACTACAGGTTGTCCTGCTTATCATGTAGGGTCTATAGTCTAAAGAAAGGATCAGAGATAGCAGATGAGTAAGATACTGCCTGTGATGCAAGAAGTTTGCACCAGTGGCAGAAAGAAAAAATATTTTTGCCCATGTGTCCAACAGGGAACTCTTGCTTATGAAACCAACATGACATGTAACACAAACCCTGGTTTTGTGAAAAGAAAAATGCGCTTTGGTGTTGGCGAGAGTCCTGGATCCTTGAGTTACACTATAAGCTCTGATGTAACTCCATCTCCAGTGTGAAAAAACAGGGTGGTTGTGCGGGTGAAGGGAGGGTATAGGCACATAGCAAGTGCTCAGCAGACGTTTCTCTTCTTCATCTCTGTTCTTCCATTAACATCATTCTTAAAGACATTCGCCATAAACCTAAATCACTGAAGGAAACTCAGCTAAACTCCTATAAAGCAGTCACTGAATCAAGTACCCAGGGGAAGAAGATCATGGGAAGAACAGACCCGGGTCCTAAACACTGAGAAGGTAGTTTTTAGCGATGTATATGCTTGTGACAAAACAGGAAGGCCACTCCGTTGATGTATAACACCTAATGAAATTTATCTCTGTAGTATTTATCTAAACAAGTGTTTCACTTGGCATTTGTCCCTTTAAAATTTTTAACTGAGTTTAAAACAGGTTCCTGTTATCTGTGTGAAAGTAAGCACAAACTCTGGGCTACATTTTGGATTCAGAAACTACACAAAATACTCTTAGGATTCCGATTCTAACCGTATTATCTTTTATGAAATACGATTTTGATAACCCAAGTCAGATAAGCTAAAATGATGACACTGAGAAAGCATTAATGGTGCCAGGTCTGAGGTGAGGGAACCTCACTGTGTTTCAGATGAGTGAGGGGAACTCATGTGTAAGAGCATGTGCAGAGTTTCTCCAGATTATCAAAGCACATGTTACCAAGGGAGACTTAGGTGAGATGTTTGTGATTTGAACATGATCCTGATTGATTTTAGGTTCTCAGATATGGCAGAGGGATTGCACCCATCTGGATCTCTGGTGAAAATATCCCTCAAGAAAAGGATATTCCAGATTGCCCCTGTGGTGCCAAGAGAATATTTGAATTCCAGGTATGACCTCAAAAAGTATTCTAATATACAGTCACCCTGGGTTATGTAATTAAATGCTATAAAACTTCACTGAAGTAACATATGCACATGGGTCCTGTTATTTACAGCAAGTGCCTTGTCCCACCTAAGGGACACCTTGGTCCCACCTTGTTCCCTGGAGGGAAATGTCTTTTACTGTTTTATCTGGTAGTCCTTTCTCTTTCTAAATAATGTACTTTTTCTGATAACTTGTCAGTTTATTAGTTTTTAGACATTATCCGTTGACTGACTTGTACAATAAAAAGGATTTAAATGCAGTTGCTTCTATCATCTTGACCACCCCTCCCCACCTCTCAGTATGGTTAAATCATCATTTTTAGTGTCTCCATTTTGTTACATTTGTAATTTTAAATATACCTTCTTTTCTTGTTCTGGCACTTAAGGCCTTTGTACTTGGTGACAGGAAGTGTTTTAGAGGCCCTACTCAGTTTAGGGTTTTTGGATCTGGTAGGGAAAAAATGGATAGAATCATGAAGATGGGTTTTCTTTTTTTTTTTTTTTTTTTTTTTTTTTAATTTTTTTTTTTCAACGTTTATTTATTTTTGGGACAGAGAGAGACAGAGCATGAGCAGGGGAGGGGCAGAGAGAGAGGGAGACACAGAATCAGAAACAGGCTCCAGGCTCTGAGCCGTCAGCCCAGAGCCTGACGCGGGGCTCGAACTCACGGACCGCGAGATCGTGACCTGGCTGAAGTCGGACGCTTACCCAACTGCGCCACCCAGGCGCCCCAAAAGATGGGTTTTCAAAAGGAACTGTTATCACAATCCATTTGGGTTGGGTAGAAATGTTCTTGTACTGTGGATTTACTAACCTTACAAAGTGGTAGGTGATACTTGTTTCTTGAGTAAAAAAATGAATTGTGAAAACTATATCCAAAATTAATTAAGTTAGTGTCAAAGCCGGAGACTGAAACACCCAAGATCCCTATCACCCTGGCAAGGAAGGTATGTTGAAAACAGACCTAATTGTGTCATCCTCTCCTCAGGTCATGCCTCAGCTGCTCAACTACCTGAAGGCCGACACTCTGGGCAGGAGTGTCGATTGGGGTGTTGTGGCTGTCTTCACCTGTGCTGAAAGCTGCAGACTGGGGATTGGCTACACAGAGGAATTTGTCTGGAAGCAAGATATAACAGATACACCCTAAAGACAACATCATAAAGCCTTACAAATGCTCATACTGTCTTAGGCCTTGCAATTCCATTACTAGGACTTTATCCTAAGGAAATAATTGTGCCAGAGACAAAGATGTTGTTTTTGGTGAGTTTACAATGTGTAAATATTAGTGAAACAAAAATGTCCAGTGACAAGTAAATAAATTTTGGTGTATTCCTACAGCAGAAGGTAATGCAGTCTTAATGATACAGACCTATATGCACATCAAATAAGATACAGGTTTATTAAAGGGACACCAAGATATTCATAGTATGTTCATATCCTTTATAAAAGTATTTTTATGTTTCTGTTCACAGAAATCTGGAAAGGTACATACTTGGTGTGAACTAATTAACTATGAATGGTAAGACTAAGTGAAGTGATTGGTTTACCTGTGTTTGTTTCTTTCTACTTGAATAAAAGTGGGTTAATTGCCTAATTAAGACAATCTGTTAGAGTGTTTTTCCTCCTAAAATTTGCAGTGTTAAAACCAAGAGAAAATTATTCGGGTAAAACCTGAAGAGATTTGTCTGGTAATCAGACAGGTTCTAGTATACATAGAGGTCCAAAACAATGAGAAAAATAGGCTGGTGCGTGTGAGGACTTCAACTGAATTTGAAGAGAAGCTCTACCTCAAAACAACCTTGATCAGCCAGCAGCACTGCTCAAAAGAGACTGCAAGGCAAGAATGATGGTCTTCCCCTCTATCTCAGTACCACATGGGAAGTAAACCCGAGGAAGGAGGTAGGAATGAGGCGCTGGAATTTCCCTAGGGAAATCTAGCCCAGGACACAGCAGCCTGAGGGAAGGCCCTGAGGTCAGCCAAATCTGTTAACCATGCTAAGGCTCCTAGCCCCGAGTGCTTTACAGTGACATCTTTGAACAGGAGTGATGCCAGCCCAGGACTAAAGCAAGCATGAAGGACATTGCTGTTGGTCAGTGCTTGAAGACCGACAGCTAATCTACATTGGTTCATATTCTCCCACACCTATCCCCGCTGGCCTGGAAATGGCACTGCCGCCCTAAGTACATCTTCTTGGATGTTACACCATCTGTTAATGTCACCGACTACTTGGCTATTTGACTGTAATTTTAGTTGAGCAAGTCCTGGCTTGTTAGCCCATGTTATACGTGTACCTATATTTAAAAAAGATTTGTGTATAAAATACAGTGAAATGGAGCACATGGGTGGCTCAGTCGGTGAAGTGTCTGACTTTGGCTCAGGTCATGATATCCCGGCTCATGGGTTCGAGTTGGCATTGGGCTCTGGGCTGACAGCTCGGAGCCTGAAGCCTGCTTCCAATTCTGTGTCTGCCTCTCTCTTTCTGCCCCTCCCCTGCTCATGCTCTGTCTCTCAAAAATAAACAAATGTTAAAAGAGAGAAGAGAAAACACCAGAGACTTGACTCCTAACAAAAGAACATGGCACTTCTGTAGTCTTTACAAAGGTATCAGGCCTCTGTCTGGATGCAGCTACTCATTTGCAGGAAATAGAGAACAGAAGAACAGGCTGAATAACACCATGAATTTGAAAATAGCAAAACATATACTGAAAGAAACTACCAGCTAAATGGTCTGGAAATTTTAAGGAAAAGAGATGGAAGAGGAATATAAGAAATACACGCATAAAAACACCAAATTTTTTTTAATGGAAGACTGCCCTATATTAGTAATTTAGGTGATGACTACAAAATTCGAGATAACATCTATTGGTGGGTGGCACTGTGGCTGGGCAGGAGCAGAAGGAGGGGTTTCAGGGACACAGGCAAGGTTCCAGGTGGTGGCTGCAGGGGTGTCTACTGAGGAGTACACTGTGCTGGACATATTTGTTAGGCTATCTGTGTGTGCGGTGTTTCACAGGTAGAAGTTTCAGAATTCAGAAGAGTGATTAGGAAGAAGATATGTCAACAAGAACTAAAATGTAATGAAAATTTTCATTAATAGGAACCAGAGAATACTTAGGAATTAATTTTTATGAAATGTGTAGAAGCCCTATAGGAAAAAATTATAAAACTTTACTGAAGAATCTAAGAGAAGATCTACACGTGGAGAGATTTCTTTCTTGGATAGATGTCTTTCCAAATGATCCTTAACATTACTGGTATCAATGGCCATAATTAAGGAAACAGGTAAATACATAATGGTACCTAAGAGATGTCATACATTTGTGATGCCATTGGACTCCCTATCATGGAAATGTGTTTATGACCTGATGGGGAAAAAAAGGCAAAGCTATATAAAACTGAACATATGCTTTAGTATTTTCTAAATACGGGATCAAAAGCACCCCAAAAGGAAAGGACCTGTACAGAATGGGGCTTGGGAGATACCCCGGGGCAGTAAGCAGAAGAACTTTTTCCTTTCTGATTATATGCCTCTGAACTGTTTGAAAATACACTTTTACAATTAACTCCAGCAAGAACACCCAAGAACTTACAAATTTCCAGCTAATGTTCATGAGAAAAAACACCTCACTAGGCTGTACACATACCCCAGCTTTAATACTGAAGGACTTTGCCCTGGAGCCTGATTTTGCCACTCACTGGCTATGTAACCTGGGACAAATGCCTCATCCCTCAGCTGAGGCCAGAGTTTCCTCACCTAAGAAAGAGGAACAAGGGCGCCTGGGTGGTGCAGTCGGTTAAGCGTCCGACATCAGCCAGGTCACGATCTCGCGGTCCGTGAGTTCGAGCCCCGCGTCAGGCTCTGGGCTGATGGCTCGGAGCCTGGAGCCTGTTTCCGATTCTGTGTCTCCCTCTCTCTCTGCCCCTCCCCCGTTCATGCTCTGTCTCTCTCTGTCCCAAAAATAAATAAAAAACGTTGAAAAAAAAAAAAAGAGGAACAAAACCTAGTTACAGGTTTTGTGAGAATTGCAGGCAATGTATCTGGGAAACAGGAAGTGCTCAATTTATGGAACATCATAAATACATGTTTCGTGACCAACCTTAAATTTTCAGGTAGTTCTTCCATTAAAACTGCAAC
Organism: Prionailurus bengalensis; assembly: GCF_016509475.1. Classification (NCBI taxonomy): domain Eukaryota; kingdom Metazoa; phylum Chordata; class Mammalia; order Carnivora; family Felidae; genus Prionailurus; species Prionailurus bengalensis. Next base: position 152,314,688 of record NC_057349.1, on the reverse strand, counting down.
ATACAATGAAATGTTGACTGAAACAAACAAGCAAGCAAGCACACACTGAAATGGTTTCAGGCAATTATATCTAAAATACAAACTTTACCAGTATGGTCACATGAATCTTACAAGGTATCATTTATAACATCAATCTAACACTTTTATAAACAGCATTTATTGTACAGAGTACTCCGAAGGAAGAAAAATATGTACAGCCATTTGTTTTCTTTAATACATCTATTCTGTCCTGCAATACTGAAAAGGCGGAATGTGTCTGGCACAAAAATAACCCCTAGGAGTCACGAATTAGAAAAACAACGCTTTTAAAAAAGATTTTTACTTTTCTGGTAGAAATATAAAAACTGGTTTATGGGGAAGAAATTAAAAGAAAAAGTCCAATCAACTGCAGAGGTGGCTTTAACATTTGGAAGTTCTGTACCTCAAACCAACTTGTCAACAGCAGTATGTGTTTAAAATCTAATTATAAATAAACAGGCAGCACAACTCAAACAGCAGCACAGTACGAGCAACTTACATAATGCTGCAGTGTTCTCTGCGCAGAAGACCACTTCCCAGCATCGCCACGGGGAGTGCACGCCGGAGAGCTTCACCTGGTGCTGCAACCCACAGAACGCCCATCTTCTCACCAAACTGGGACCCTCCACAACACCACCATTTAAATGTACCAAAACTGATTTGTTTTTAAAAAAAAGAACAAGTGGGTGCAGAGGCAGGAGTACATTAACAGCCATTATGTCGTCTTCCTGAAACCCTTTAGAATAGGGTAGATATTTTCAAATGCTTCATAAATTTCTGCTCTGACTTTAGCACCTATGAAGACAAGTCAGAGAAGAGAGGAGTCTGAAATAGCTGTTCTTAACATGTTTAAAAGGTAAAATTACTTTAACACCACAAGCACAATTCTCTCCATTCCCAGTTAGACTGACAGATGCAGACATTAGAACACTAATGAGGGAATCCCTTGATACAACCCTGTTTTTGTTTTTAAAGTACTATTTTCTTAAAATGGCTTTTTAAGCCACAAAGCAGTGCCCTAGATGACTCCAGCCTCCTGCCCTGCAGTCCACCACATGTGACCAGTGTTAGTCCCTGCACCAGCTTGGGACCTGAGCAGCTCGTGACCCAAGCAGTGCAGAAGGAATGACCAAATCTTATTCTCCCACTTGCTGCCTTTAAGCAAGCTCTCCTAAACTTCCCTCTGTTGTCTCCAAACGACACAGATGAATCTCAAAGCTTTACAGGAGGATTTCCAGCTTAAAATGCCATCTCTCAAGCAACGTAATGGCCATCTTCCCTGCTCTCACCCCCTTGGTGCGTATGTTTCTCATCAGAGTGTTAGGGTGAGGAGAAGAAAGGGGCAAAGGTGTCTTCACCACTTGCCAGCCAACTGAAATTACTTCTCAGCACTGAGAAAATGCTGTGCTTGAAACTCTCGCAAACCTCTGGATACTACTTCCTGTTACAACTTACCTGTTAAAACAACTTTTCCAGAAACAAAAATAAGAAGAACAATTCTGGGTTTGATCATTCTGTAGATTAAACCGGGAAATAACTCTGGCTCGTAACTAGGAGGAAAATGACAAAAACAGTTGAGAAGTTAAAAGCTGTCCACGCTTCAGGCAAAACGAGGACCTGCACAGGGAAAATACTGACTAAACGGCAAATTCACTGCGAGGCCAACCCGAGGAAAGAGAACTTAAGGCCGGTGAGGGTGACCTGTCATGGGCACTTGAAGACCAACGAACTCTATTTCTAATGAGTCTGGATTTTCTGATGTCGTAGCAGCCTCAAGCTCCCAGTTCAGACAGACTGAAAACAGTAACGCTGTGTGTGGCTAACCTACTGGGAAATGCAGGACAGGCTTCTCTGAGGAAGTGGCATCTTGGGTGGATATCTGAAGTGCCAGTGGGGGTTTCCTAGGTGAAAAGTATAACAAGAAGGTGCCAAGTATAAAACTTGGACCAAGAGCCCTGGTCCAAGAAGGGCAGGGCAAGTCTAAGCAGTGCTGGAAGCAGAGAGGCTGGAGAAGTGGGCAGTGGCCTTGTAGGTGGCAGGGAAAGTAAGAGGAAATAATAATCATTTCACTCAAGTTTATACTTTACTGGTACAGCTCGTATAATGTTCACTAGAGAAATTCAAACAACTGGGGACAAGAGTTGACATAACAGGTTGCGGATTTAATTCATGCATTTAAAATGCATTTATTGAGCAATAAAATAACAGGGAGCCAATTTCATCCCAGTCGAGGGGAGTTGTGGATGTCAATAAGTGAAATGGGAGGTAGGAGAATGGTGAGAAAAATGTATTTTCCAAGACAGAAAGAAGAAACTTCAACATTCAATACATCTATCAGTACATCCCTTGTTCTTACATACCGACTGTTCTGCGTATGTTTTATCATGAATAATGTTTACACAGATTATAAGTGAATTGTTGCCAAAGGCAATCACAATACATTTCAGACTCACCTACTAAATTGTTGGTGGGTCAGCACGAGGCCTTCTAACCTTATAGGGAATTTCACATCACAGCTCCCCACCATATTCTGAATCTTGAAGTCCAAGAACTTTGCTGGAAAACCTAATTTCTGTACAACTCTGGCATATTTTCTTGCTGCTAGTCGGGACTGCTCTTCACTAGGGAGAAGAAAAAGTGAGATAGTCATAGTCAAAGCCAGCTAAAATAAAATTTTATTCGAAATTCAAAATTACTGAATTCAAAATTCAATGCATCAGACTACTGATATGCCCAGATTTTACAGATGTGGAACATCTCATCATCACCATGATCATTACGATTACTGTATTTTAGCCTACAAATTCCTAAGGTGAAAATTAACAATTTCATTTTAATAGGAAAATATTAATGAGATTTATACTTAGATAATGCATACTCTAATTGTATCTTCTTTTATATTAAATCTCTCTTTATCCATTCCTATAACTCATCTGTTGGATAAAACTATGGCTTAGTAATGTACGGCCTATGTAAGAAAAGCAAAATAAAAGCAATAATACTATCATAAGCAAAAGACTCTCAAGTGCAAGGGTTAGGGATAACAGAAATTAAACATACCTACTTGCAATGCTTTTTTTTTCTTGAGGAAAATAAATTTATTTGTGGATTCCTATCTTGACAAAATAATCATGCAACTAGATACCCACTATTCAGTGTGTAGCAAATGGATAAAGACAGCTAAACAGTGAATGAATAGCATGTCTGGGAAAGAAAAAAACACCCAGCATTTATTGATAAGCCAGAAGCTTTTGATGACCCATCAAGGAAAAAACAAGCAAGACCCCGAAATGAAGACTTATGTGGAAGCCAGGGAGAGACCCACACCTTGCCTTCTGAAAAAGGTAACACAGGAGATCAGGAACCACTGTGTCCACACCAATGGCCTTCCCCTCATTAAAGACAACTTCAGGGGCGCGGGGGTGGCTCAGTGGGTTAAGCGTCCGACTTCAGCTCAGGTCATGATCTCGCTGTTTCACAAGTCCGAGCCCCACTTCCGGCTCTGTGCTGACAGCTTGGAGCCTGGAACCTGCTTCCGATTCTGTGTCTCCCTAGCTCTCTGCCCCTCCCCCACTTGCACTGTTTCTCTCTCTCAAAACTAAACAAACATTAAAAAAAAAAAAAAAGACAACTTCAAAGTTCAGAATAAGCAAAAACATCTGCAGCCCTCTTGGTGTGTAGACAACTCCAAGTCATATTAGTTTTTATTTTAAGAGCTTAATTTCCTTCACTTATTCAAGCTCTATGAAGCTGATGCCACTAATCTTCCTCCAACCTTCGCCTTCTACCAATTACATGGACTCTGTAAGACAAGGAAGGTTTACAGCCAGGCCCCAAAGCACTAACCTTCACAGACAGGATCACTTCAAACAGACGCAGAATATAGGCAATAGCATTTATGAAAGGGGTAGACATCTTAAGACCTGAATAAACCCTAACTCTCATGATGAAGCCTATTTACAACAAGGAGCAGCGGGCATCTACGTGGTCTGTCCCACTGCCAGTACCAAGCAGATCTATACACTCTCACACCATCTGCTCAGAAATTTTGTGATTCATGACCAATGTGTTTTCACTTGGGGATGAATTTGTGTTATACATAAAATTTGTTACATAAAGGGATTCTTAGTAACAGCTTGGATGTTCCATTTTATCAAAGACACATAAAATGCAACTGAGTAACCATGGTAACGTACAACCAGGAGAATAAACTCCTTAAACCTACCTCTTGGCTCCTGTGCACACCATTTTCCCAGAACTGAATATTAGTGCAGTGGTTCGGGGCTCTCTTATTCTCATGATAACAGCAGCAAACCGCTAAAATGGTCAGAGACAATTGTTAATGAGGTCACGCCAGACTGACTTCCTTTAGGAGAGTAAGACAATGAACGTCACGACTGGTAAAATGGAGAGTTCTCAAAATCCCTGGCACATGTTCCTATACATGGGTCTCTTACATCACCGGGCAGCACGCATGCTTTTCTTTGCACAGGGAGCAGAATACAGTGACTACTGAGTACGTTGAACCAAGATCTGTGTATTCTTCCACACCATTGCAACAACAACTAATCTTTGCAAAAAATTTTACTTTAATTACGTCCTTAATAAATATCAGTGCCTCTGTTTCTACCTTATATTTGCTAGCTTCTAGAACTGTTAACTTACTGATTTTTTTTGGCAAATCGATTGATAAACCTTTTCTACCTCCAGAGGGAGTAAATCAAATTACAAACATATCAATATGTAGTGGAGTGACCTTCTGTTTCCAGCTAGCTTTTAGAAACAGTATTAAAGTATCAACACATAAAATTGCAAATTAAGAAAAAAATCAAACCTTTTATTTTTAATTTCGACTTTTTAACAATGTTTTTACTGCTAACATCGTAACTCGAGGGGAACATATTTCAGCTGTGGGTTGAATGAATGGCCTCCATTACTAGTTTACATGATAAAAAGCAAAAAATTACTTGCAAATAACTCTAAAATTTTAATATCTGATGATTACATAAGAAATATTCATGTATTTCTAATCAGGATAGCTCTTTAACAAATTAGATTCCTTTTGCAATTTTAGTTTTAAAACTGCTCTGTCTTCCTGCAGATTTTACCACCATGCAAAAATACAAGCACTACATTCTAGTTTGTACAAGTCCCAGAAAAGCCTAACCTTGCATTTCCTAAATTCCCTCTACTGATTTTATTGATCAAATAATATCATTTCATTAGAGACTATAACATTGTAGAATTATGTATCCAAAATAAAATAATAGATAAAAGATTAATTATCATAATGCTACATACACCCTGTATACTGGCTTACCACAGTGCATAAATGGTTACTTCCAGATCTTAGCTACCTTGGGATTTTAGAAAAATACTTTAAAAATGTCTAATATTTACATAATTTCTTAAGATAAAGATAAAAACCTGGCCAATAAACAGTTTTTATTTAGCCTTTACTTTCATTTTTATATGCTGTATAAGAGCCATTCTATTACTTGGTGGAAGGACAAATGGAGATATACATGTTTATTTTACCACTTTAAACGATTAAAAAAGGGACATATGACGTGTACCGATGAACAGACAGCAAGACATTTCTTGGTTATCTACCTGCTAGTTTCCCTTATGTCCGTAGGACACAACATTGAATTGCTCTGGCTGAAGATAACTAATAGAAATGGTTGAGACTATACAGGAGGCACAACAGATAATAAATATACACTTTATCTTCTTATTAAGGAAATTGTTACAGTTTATCACAAATTCAACCTTACAAATCCAGGTTTGTGTGTTAACCTTCAAAAATTCAACATTAGATATGTACTGTCTAACTTAATATGCTGATATTACATTTCAAAGTCAAAGGTAAAATGCTTTAAATGATGAAAGAAGTTCAACAGTTCTGGCTTTTCCGTTTTCTTTCTTAAATTCTCACTCTAAATAAAATAAAATTAACAAAAAAAAGAACTGTTTTTACATTGAAGTATCTTTGTGGTTTCCTCAATGGCTACTGGGCAACCATAAAGATTTATTCTTACTGTAAAAAGAAAGGGTTCTAAAATAATCAGCCATATTTGATGTCCTCCAAATTTTACTTAGCTCAACCAAGCAGACCAAAAAGTCTCAATAATTAAAGGAGTCATTTTCTTTCTTAGACAGTTATTACAGCAACTTTTATTTTGGACATTTCTACCTAGGCTACATCTTTCTCACTTGTATATAAAAGACAGAGATTTAGAAACTCACTCCAGGACCATCACTTAACTTTTTTCTCAATGTACAGCTAACATATATTTATCCAACTTACCTGGTTCAGCTGACAAACATACCCCTACACTTCTACAAAATTATTTTGTCTGCTTTCTATGTAACTCTTAAATACTACTCCAACCTAAACCCAACCAGTTTACTTCCCTTTCCTTAAAAAAACGTATTTTAGTAAACTATGAAAATAAATCTAAACTTACTTCATTCTGTTTTTTTCTGATGATACATCCTAGAATAAGTCATTCAATAATGACTCATATATTTAAAATAATCAAGGTATATTTTACATTAATATTTTTACATTGATACAGCGTAACTTTTAAATGTTGTTATAAGATATATTCTGTTACAAAAGCTCATTCTTCTAAAACAGTTATCTTACTAGAGGTTCATGAGTAAATATTAACATTCAATAAGATTTGGGTTTATGTTATTAGGACAATAAGAGTTGTCTATTTTCTTTGGTTATCTCCAATTAAAACATTAAAAATAAATTAATGACTTATTAGAGAAATCAGACTTCTGATTTCTGATTTCTGTACAATCAGATTTCTGATTGTACAGCCTACTCTAAGGAAAATGGCTTCTCTAACTCATGCAGTTCTTACTAGGGTTAGCTGCCAATGACGACACAATGATATATATAGTTTTTATGGTTGAGGAGGGAGGCAGAAACTTGGTCATTGTCTTTCTCTTTGTTTTATTTAAATATCTCAAAATAGTTGGGTGTCAAAGTCATCCTCAAGTTTTAATACTTATGCATATGCACACACACACAAAAAGCCACACTAAAAAAAAAAAAGACAAATACGTACATTGATTCAAATTTTACAAAAATGTTGGGGATATTCAACTTGAGAAGTTCAAAAGGCTGCTGAGAAATGCCATATCTTCAGTTCTCACATAATAGAGGGCAAGGCTCTGAACTTCCTCTTAGATTTGATTGAGTGCCCAGAGTTTAGATACACCGTTTAATAGTATGTACATAGTTCTCCTGTTGACTGAAGTTTTCCTTTGTTAAAAGGCAAGTGCTAAAACACTCCAAGTTTCCAAAAAGAGTTTTATTTTTCTTGCCCTACAATCCTAGCCCTAATGACAGGGTGTTACACCCCAAAATCCCTGCAAATTCTCACCCCATGACACTATTCCTGAAAGATGCATGAAAACTGGCCTGGCTCCTACTAACTGTCCCAACCTTGATATATCTTGGTCTTGTCAAAAACAGGTTTCCCCTGCTACTGAAAAGTAGAGTGTTCCTGTGAAACCTTCCATAAACCCAAATGGAGTAAAGTGAGGAACAATCACCATTTTGTAAAAGCAGAAATTCTCTTCAGATTTCTTTCCGTTGGCAAAAACAGGCACTAATGTAGGTCTTTAATGAAAGCAAAGTGACTTAATGCAAACTTTTGGATAGCACAGGAAACCTGCCCTGGTCAAACCAACGTCAGTCGTATACACAGTCGCATGCCCCATTATGGGTAAGCCACGTTTCTAAAGAAAACATCACCGCACACATCTCTAGGTGATGTACAGGCAGCAGACAGAAACATGAAAGCGATTATCAGTGAAAGTCAGCTTCAAACTGCGTAGAAGAAAACATTTGAGACTCTAACTGAAATACCATTCTCAAGCACCAGGATTAGACACATGGATAACTTCCCCGGTTTGCATGTACTCAGAATCCAACTGGGCATGGGTTCTGCCTGAAGATTGACCCCGAATCTACTAAAAGACCTCCAGAAAGTGATGACTCCTGAAAATACAGCTTCCTCCCAAGAGCTTGGAATCAAGGATAGGACAACACACTTGGTATATATACTGCCTGTTCTTTCTCACTTCTTCCCCTTGTGTTTAATCATTTTGTGCTGTTGACAAAATGTGGTACAAGAACATGATTTCACCCAGTGTATGAGATCTCTACCCTGACCAGGAGTTCCCAAACTAAAACAGAAGTTTCTGGATTGTGGCTCAAACAACAAATGAAACCACTCACCTAACAAATGCTTTATCATAACTTCACTGGCTAAAACAGAGCCAGATAATAAAAGTGTCCTCAACTATTTACCGGCCGGCCAAGTAGTATTGGCACAATTGTTAACAAATGGGATAAATACTTGGGGGGTGCAGGGAGGCACAGAACAGAACAATCAATAAGTTGAGAAAAAAGACTTTCTGTTCCTAAAATTGACCAAGCTGATTCTTGGGGAGTTAATCCTTCTGGTTAGGTGTAAGCAAACTAAAAAATACTGGATGTATGAAGTGAATTTCACTTATTTCTTATGATATTTCTCCACTGTCTAACATCCAGGTAAGCTTACATGCTGCCACTTGGACACTATTTCAAGATGACATTCAAATAATGACACCACATAAGAAAAGGAGTCAAATCCGCATGGGCAACCTAGACTGGGAGTTTCACCAAAGGGGGAACAAGGGACATCAGTAAAGGATATGGCGGTAATCTGGAAAAACTGAGAGGCACAGACACTGACACAGATAGCCTGTCAAATAGAATACTCAGATTCTCAAGTGTGTCCTTCTGCCTTCTCCTTTTTTCTTATATAAAATCTTATTTTTCCTTTGTTAAACGAAACCAGTTTAATAGTGGTTCCCCATGTATGAAAGCAAACAGCACGCTAATAGATTCTCCCACTTTAGGGGAACTGTCTTCTACAGGGCCCTACCAGAGAGCTCTTCTTCAATCCGATCATCTCCACTCAGAGGCCTGGTCTGTCTAGTCCTTGAAGAATGTCCATCCGTTTGTGAATGCAAATATTTACTATTTTTTTAAAAAACAACTTATCTACCAGTGCAGAGACAAAAGCCTTACCATGTACTCAGGCTGCTTATGTTAATGTAAAAAGTATCATAGGTATTTTTACCCCATAATATTTTTTATAAAGTTTAAAAGTTATACATAGAAAAATATAATAAACTCCCTGTACTTATTACCCAACCCTGACAATTATTAACTTCTGGCCTATCTTGTTTCACCCATGTGCCCTTCCCCAATTCTCTAATTGTTTTATTTTCAAGTAAATTCCAGACAGCGTATCATTCCATTCTATATGGTTTTCAAAACATAAATGAAATCATACCACATATTTTGTTTTTTAATGTCACAAGATCCCCATCACAATGGGTAAATAAATTTAGTACTTTATCTTGTAGACTGCTGTGATTCTAGGGTCTCTCAATAAAAAACAATACACAATTTTCTTTAATTCCTCATTTTGTTGGTATCAACAAACTTATGCATAACACGTTTTGGTCTAGGGACCTTTAACAACAAATTCCTGTATTATTATAGTTTGAAATACATTGTAATTGCTCTGACCTTGGGATTATATTCAGCATTTCGGGCACGAAGTGCAATGGTCTTTAGGTCAAGCTTACAGCCAAGATTCACTGTAGATACAATATTTCTGCAAGAAATTTTAAAAGAAAGCATGATCATTTAACTTTTACAGGATGAAGTGTTAGATAATTATCTAGAAATCTGATTCTTTTACTAGAACAATGTAATTAGGTCAGTTTAAATTTTAATTAAAAAAATTTTACATTGGGGCACCTGGGTGGCTCAGTCAGTTGAGCGTCCGGCTTCAGCTCAGGTCATGATCTCACGGTTCGTGAGTTTGAGCCCCGCGTCGGGCTCTGTGCTGACAGCTCAGAGCCTGGAGCCTGTTTTGGATTCTGTGTCTCCCTCTCTCTCTGCTCCTCCCCCGCTCATGCTCTGTCTCTCTTTCTCCCTCTCTCTCCCTCCCTCTCTCTCTCAAAAATAAATAAACATTAAAAAGTTTTTTAAATAAAAATAAATAAAAATTAAAATTTAAAAAAATTTACATTGTTGACATTTATTATGTTTACCACACACCATGGTGAGCATTTTACATGGGTTACCCCACTTAATACTTATAATGCACTATGAAGTAATAACTATTAGTATTCACATTTTCAGATGCAGAAGCTGAGGCTTAAATGGCATGGTTGCTCCAGATAAAATGGGATCCTTGCTCCAGACAAACACGGCTCCTAAGTGGTAGCCAGGCTTTGAGTCCATCTATCTGCAGAGCCATGCCTTGGCCTTCTGAATGAAGCCCTTATTTGCCCTTTGAATGACACTAATTGCCCATAAACCATCATGCACGGGCATGGGACATCACTGTCGTATGAATACCGATTCCAGATTGCAAATACATCTCCAGCTGTTTCCAGCTCATTGCTGCTTTTGGTTCCTGTCCTGTCAAAATGCAACAGTTTGAAAACTTGATGGCTCACAACTGGGTTGGATAAGAGGATAGCTGTGTTTTTTTCTCTTTTAACTTTTTTTTAATGTTTATTTACTTTTGAGACAGAGACAGAGCACGAGCAGGGGAGGGGCAGAGAGAGAGGGAGACACAGAATCTGAAGCAGGTTCCAGGCTCTGAGCTGTCAGCACAGAGCCCAACATGGGGCTCAAACTCACAAACTATGAGATCATGACCTGAGCTGAAGTCGGACGCCAGACCGACTGAGCCACACAGGTGCCCCAAGCTGTGTTCTTTAATAGACAATTGTAAGGCCAATTGGAATAATCAACCCAAGGGGTGCCTGCATGGTTCAGTCACTTGAGTGTCTGACTCTTGATTCTGGCTCAGGTCATGGTCTCACGGTACGTGAGATCGAGTGCAGCATGGAGCCTGTTTGGGATTCTCTCTCACTCAATAAACAAATGAGCATTAGAAAAAAAAAATGATCAACCCAATGAATGTTTTCATTTCTACCTCACCTATTTCCTTCCAATTAATTTTATATACACACCTGCCTTTAGCATTTCTCTACTTAAGAAATAATCAAGTTGTGGTACATCTACCACAAATTTAGTCACATATTTGCTGCATGTATTTTTTTCTTCTTAAGCAACAGTGCGTAAGGGTTCAAATTTCTCCATATCCCCAACACTTGTTATACTATTTTTGATAATAGCCATCCTAATGGGTATGAGGTAGTCTCATTGTAGTTTTGACTTGCATTTACATAATGTTTAGTGACGTTGAGCATCCTTTCATGTGCTTATTGGCTATTTGTGTATTTTCTTTGGCAAAATGTCTATTCAAGTCCTTTGCCCATTTTTGGAATCAGGCTCTTTGGTTTTCATTGTTGAGTTTTAGTAGTTCTCTAAGTATCTAGATAATAATCCTTCATGGGATGCATTTTCTCCCTTCTTGTTGGTTGCATTTTTACTCTGTGAACAGTGTCTTTTGGTATACAAGTTTTCTTTTTAAAAAAAATTTTTACAAGTTTTAAAATTGTCATGTAGTCTACTTTGTGTTTTTTCTGTTGTTACCCATGCCTTTGTGTCACAGCTGAGAAAACATTGTGAAGTCCAATGTCACAAAGCTTTTGTCCTATGTTTTCTTCACCGAGTTTTATTGTTTTAGGTCTTACACTTAGGTCTTTGATCTATTTTAAGTTAGTTTTTTATTTGGTGTTAGCTAAGGGTCCAACTTCATTCTTTTGCATGTGGATATCCAGTTGTCCCAGCACCATTAGTTGAAAACACTATCTTTTCTCCATTGAACAGTCTTGGGACGCTTGACAAGTATCATTTGACCATATATGCAAGGGTTATTTCTGGGCTCTCTATCCTACTGCATTGGTCTATATGTCTGTGTTTATGCCAATACCACAGTTTTGATTGCTGAAACTTCGTAGTAAGTTCTGAAATTAGGAAGTGAGAGCCCTCTGGTTTGCTCTTCCTTTTCAGGATTGTTTTTGGCCATTCAAAGTTCCTTGGGATTCCATTTGAATTTTAGCATGATTTTTTCTACTTCTGCAAAAAATATCATTGGGATTTTGATAGGGATTGCACTGCACCTATAGATCATTTTGGGCAATATTAAAATTTTGACAATATTAAATCTTCTAATCCATGAACCTGAGATGTGTTTCCACTTTTCATGTCTTTTTTAAAGTTCTTTCAGCAATGTTTTATAGTTCTCATCATACGTCTTTCACATCCTTGGTTAATTCCTAAGTACAGCAAAACCTTGGTTTGAGAGCATAATTCAATCCAGAAACATGCTTGTAATCCAAAGCACTTGTATATCAAAGCAAATTTCAAGAACCATTGGCTAGGTTGTGATCATGTGACATTCAGCATCACGTGCTACTCGTATTGCAAGACACTGCTCATTTGTCAAGTTAAAATTTATTAGAAATGTTTGCTCATCTTGCGAAACATGCAGAGAACAAGTCACCCACAATTCAAGGTTTTAGTGTATTTTATCCTTTTTGATCTTGTTAATAGAATTGTTTTTGTAATTTGCTTTTCAAAAAAAATGTTTAATGTTTATTTTCAAGAGAGATAGAGTGTGAGCAGGGAAGGGGCATAGAGAGAGAGGGAGACACAGAATCCAAAGTGGGCTCCAGGCTCTAAGCTGTCAGCACAGAGCCCAACACTGGGTTCGAACCCACGAATCGTGAGATCACGATCTGAGCTGAAGTCAGGCACTTAATCGACTGAGCTACCCAAGGACGACTGAGCTACCCAGGGACACCTGTAATTTTCTTTTCATATTGTTCACTGTCTATATACAGAAATGCAACTGATTTTCAAGTGTTAACTTTGTATCCTGCTACTTTGCTAAATAAACTCACGTATTATAGCTAACAGGTTTTTTTGTGGACTCATTACGATTTTCTACATATAAGATCATAACATCTGCCAACACATAATTTTATCTCTTCCTTTCTACTCTAGATACCCTTTTTTTGTCTTGCTCTGGTACTATGTTGAATAGAAATGGAGAAAGAGCGGGGTGCCTGGGTGGCTCAGCCAGTTGAGCATCCGACTTCAGCTCAGGTCATGATCTGTTTGTGGGTTCGAGCCCCGCGTCGGGATCTGTGCTGACACCTCAGAGCATGGAGCCTGCTTCGGATTCTGTCTCCTTCTCTCTCTGCCCCTCCCCAATGTGTGCTCTGTCTCTCTCTGTCTCTCTCTCTCTCAAAAATAAATAAATGTAAATAAAAAAGAAAAAAGAAAAAAAGAGATGGAGAAAAAGGTTGTCCCTCCCTTGTTCCTGATCATAGAGGAAAAGCATTAAGTCTTTCAATGTTAAGTATTAGGTTTGCTATGGTTTTCTAAATATGGCTTTTACTATGTTAAGGCAGTTTCCATCTTTTCCTATTTTGTTGAGTGTTCTTACCATGAAAGGGTGTTGAATTTTGTCCATTCTTTTTCTGCATCAATTGAGGTATCAGTTTTCTTTTCATTTTATTGTTGTGGTATATTACAGTGGTTGATTTTTTTAAGGTTATTTACTTTGGGGGGGGGGGGGAGAGAGAGCGAGCGAGCATGAGCAGGGAAGGAGCAGAGAGAGAGGAAGACAGAGGATCCCAAGAAGGGTCCATGCTGTCAGCACAGAGCCCAATGAGGGGCTCGAACTCACAGTGAGATCATGACCTGAGTCAAAATTGAATTGAATGCTTAACTGACTGAGCCACCCAGGCACCCCCAATGGTTGATTTTTGTATGTTGATCTACCCTTTCATTCTAAGAATAAATCCCACTTGGTCATGGTGAATAATCCTACACCATGCTGCTTAATGATGTTTCCTAGTATTTTTTTGAGGATTTTTGTATCAATGATCAATGGGGATACCGGTCTGTAGACTTTTTAGTGTCTTTGGCTTTGGTGTCAGCGTACTGCTGGCCTCACTGAATGAGTTAAAAAATGTTCCCTCGATTTTTTAGATAAGTTTGAGAAGGACTGGTATTAGTTCTTCTTTAAATGTCTGGTAGAGTTCACCGAAGCCATTCGGTCCAGGGATTTTCTTGGCTCTGCCACCTCCCCAGAATTCTTCTTAAAAATGTATGATTTTCTTTAAGTTTACTAATTTAAATAATCTATACACCCAACATGGGGCTCAAACTCACAACCCCAAGATCAAGAGTCGCATGCTCTTCCAACTGAGCCAGCCAAGCGCCCCTTAAAAATGTGTTCTTATATATTTTCACTGATTATCTATCCCAAGTCTTCATAAGCTTGTAGGATTTAGAGGCCACTGAATTCCCAACCTACCAGGGTTCTTAATGGATATGGAAACTCAGTAACGTGTCTGACTAGATGCTTTGTGGAATACCAGAAGGGTTAAGGTGCCAAGATGAAACAAACACCCCATCACAACTGGTTATAACTTATGATTTAAACAAGAGGTAAAAACTTAAATGGCCATAAAAGCCAGACAAGCAAGACACCAGGGAATGTTGCTGACAAACGTGAACTAACAAGGGATTATCTCTCTAAAGTGTTAAAATGAAAATCATCTGATTTTTAAAATCACATCAGATCAAAAATCTGAGGCAAGATTTGGATAACAGGATCTACGATGAAATATTACTTAGTGACAAAAATGACCAGCGATGGCTGGTGAACTAATTATTGCAAATGACCCTTCACTTTGGCCATGCTTCCTGAAAGCAAAAGCTATGTACTTCACACTGGTAGATACAAGAGAATATTTGTGTATTTTTCAGGACTTTTTTCCTACCTCCACCCTGCGTCCAATTCTGATACATATAGGACCCATTTAATTTATACAGAAAAATCCACTGAGGGCAAGAACAGACATTCTCAGCTTGTGGAAAGGACACAGCTCTCCAAAGAGTTATATGCAGCCCTTATAATAACCAATGAAGACAAACAAGGACCATTGTGAACTAAGTAACTAATCTTCCCTTCCCAAAGAAAACATCAAAGGGAAAGAGACCATGTAAGGCTTGATTCAGCAAATCAGCTGCAGGGAAATGTCTACAACAATTTGATAGCTTGGCCCAAGGACATAAACGCGAGCTACCCAATCTACCCAATATGAGGCGATGTTATGGGAGCCTTTTACTAAGGGAACTGACTCACTGAGGCAACTTCGCATCCTTTCTCCTGTGGGAGACAGAGCAAGAGCAAATTTAGACATACGATGACCACTAGTGCCACCCCCTCAACAACTCAATCCGTCTGAAACAAAGAAGAGCAGCACCCGCCGCAAGGGGCCCTTCTGGGTTAAGGGAAAGACACAAAGTACTTACTGTAGCTGCGGCACGATCCCAGAGCTCTCAGAGGCTGGCGTGGCGGGGGTAATGGGGGTCATGGGGGTCATGGGGGAGGGATACAGGGGAGTGGTGCCCGGCAAGGGTGCAGTGGTAAGAGTCTGTGAGTGGAAGAGCTGTGGTGTCTGGCCCGAGGCCGCCTGTGTCGCCTGCTGGGATGCTGACTGCTGAACGGCCGCCACTGCCTGCTGCTGCTGCTGCTGCTGAGCCTGCTGCTGCTGCTGCTGCTGCTGCTGCGCCTGTTGCTGCTGTTGCTGCTGCTGCTGCTGCCTCTGCTGCTCCTCCAAGATGGACAGACTGTTGGTGCTCTGAATAGGCTGTGGAGTCAGTCCTGTGCCATAAGGCATCATCGGACTGAAGATGGGGATTCCAGGAGTCATGGCACCCTGTGGAAGGTCAGGAGGACAGTAAGTCAGGCGAGCTGGTATTGTTTCCAGCACCTGTCTGGTAGAAGAGGAGGTGAGATGTACAAAGACAGATGCTTTCCGAATATAAATGGAGTCATGATGCATAACAGAAAGGCATTTGCTGTCCTTACACACATCACTTTCTTCTTCACCACAGCACAGTAGGTAAGAGCCTGGTATTTAGAATTATACCCGGGTGTGAAATCCAACCCTGCCACTTATTACATGTGAACACTCAAGGAAGTTGCTTAACCGTTCAGGCACATCAACAGGATAACGATGTTCTAATACTGCTAGAAAGTATAAAGGACATAATTGGAGCGACTGCCCATGCTTTTAAACTATTATCCTGGCATACTACCTGGGTAGTTCCCCATTTCACTCGCAATGTATCTGTCCAAGTTTGGCTAATAAATTATATAGTTACCCCAGAGATGCCACTGAACCCATTCAACACGATGACAGGCACGCAGAAGATACTGAAGTGTTAGCAACAATAATGACGACAATTATTAGAATACTATTCAAAAATGTGGATCATTTGCTCTCCAAAAAGTTTATATTGTGCTCGCTTCGGCAGCACATATACAAAAAGTTTATATCAAGAAAATCCAATGCATCTATCAGAATAATATCAATTTATTTTTCTGAATGCTTCTTAACTTCCAGATACTGTCACATTTATTAATTTAATTTAATAATATATTTATTAATATATAATTTATGATATAATTAATTTATCTCATAACAGCCCTTTGGGAAAGGAAAAACTCAATGTTCTTCCCACATTAAGGACAAGAAAACTGACACCAGGAGAAGCTAAAGGACTTCCCCAAGACCACAGGTCTCACCAGCAGAGAAGCCACAATGACAGCCAAGTTTTTCTGGGAGCCAGTCTAATGCCCTCACCCAGCACCAACTCTACAGAGCCCATAGAGCCTGCAGAGTTTGCAGTGACTCTGTGAACCTCTTCAAAGTATACCTAGTATTTCTGCATCAAGGAATCCATAGTTTTCGTCCGATGCTCAAATGCGTGCAAAATCCAAAAAGGAGCCACAATCCTCTCCCACTTCCACCACTTTATTTGGCAGAAAGCATAAACCAAAATTGTCTAAGGTTTATGTTAAATTGTTTCATCAACATAGTGGCAGAAAGAGTATGAGAGGAGGAGGGTCAAACATACACCGCAGCCCTAATAGTATAGGTACGATCATACTGCGTCGATCACTCACATCTGTAAAATACTGGCTAGAAAAAATTCAGGTTATGTGACTTTAAAAAGAGTGAGGTTTTGAAAGGTCTGCCTTTCTTTATGTCACGTATACAAATGAACTCAAAATGGATCACAGGCACACATGTAAAAGCTAAAACTTTATCAGAAAGAGAAAATCCTTAAGACTTTGGGTTAACCAAGATTTCTTAGGACACAGAAGCACTGACGCTGAAATAAAATTGATAAATGGACTGCAGAGAAAAATTAAGACCTTCTACTCTTTGAAAGATATCATTAAGAAATTAAAAAGTAAGCCACACCACAGACTGAGAGAAAATATCTACAATACCTACATCTCAGAAAGGACCTGTATCCAGAATACACAAAGAACAATTACAATTCAATAAAAGACAAACAAATAAGCCAGTTAAAAAAATGGGCGAAAGATGTGAAGGACATTCTACAAATGAAAATAATGCAGTTGGCCAATAAGCATTGACAGGATGCTCAAGATTGTTCGTCATCAGGACAATGCAAATTAAAATCACAAAGAAACAGCACTAAGCAACCACTAGAATGGCTAAAAGTTAGAGTGTCAGTGAGGATGTAGAGCAAGCGGAACTCTCACATTGCTGCTGGTGGACCTAGAGTATGGTCTGGCAGTTTCTTATAAAGTGAAACACACACTTACCACAGACCTAGCAATCCCACTCATAAGTATTTACCCAAGAGAGACAGAAACAGTCTACACAAAGCCTGTTCACAAATGTTTACAGCAACTTTATTCATAATATCCCCAACCTGAAAACACCCACAACGTCAGCAACTAGAGAGGAAATACACAAGATGTGGTACATCCATACAATCGAGTACTACTCGGCAATAAAAAGGAATTTGCTGATATACAGATGTTATATTGGGCAAAGAAGAGAGATACACAAAAAAAAGCACATACTGGTATGATTCCATTTGTATGACTTTCTAGGCTAAGCAAAACTATCTTTAGCTCTCGATCAGCAGAGCAGTTGTATACACACAGGTGTACACAATTATCAAAACACACCTAAAGTGGGTGTTCTTATCATGAGTTAATTTTTTAAAAGTAGATGTTATTTGGAACCTTAAACATAAAAAAGAAATGCTAAAAACAGAAAATAACTTGGCAAAAGTTACTTTCAAAATCAAAGGCCCGATAGTCATATGGAACACTTTCGTAAACATTTATCAAAAGATTAAGATTTATAGACAAATACATATTTTAACTTCCAAATAAACTCCTCAAATTTAACACTATCAAGCCTATTCAAAGCCTAATACAATGTTTCAACAAAGTAAGAGGCTTAAAATCAGATAAATCAATTTCAACGACAGATGGTTAAATTCCCTTCCTTTCTTTTTCTACTGCCTCTAACAGTGTAGACTCTGTCCCATCTACACTCTCCCCCCAGTTGTATTACCTGAGGGGAGGCCAGGCCCTGAGCATAAGGTGGCAGGCTGTTGTTCTGATCCATGATGTTCACTTTCTTCTTGGTAAATTAAACACCTTTGGACTGGAACTTGCCTCGGCATTCAGTCTCTTCCTAAAGCATCCCCGGTACACACTTCTTAGCAATTTCCTCAGCTGCTTGCGTTGTCTTCGTGCACACCAAGAAACGGTAACGCCACTTTGAAAAAAGTTTGAGGTTTAATGTAAGAATACAAGCTGTACAGTCTTTTATGAACCAGTTTCATAATTACACAAAAAAACTAGAAAAAAGCAATGAAGCTATTTTGGAATATACTTTTTTAACCTTATAATGCTGAAATCCTATTCCCTCCCATGTTTATTGTGACCGCATGCAAAACTACCACTAGAACAAAAAGTGTTTTATTACATGTTTAATTTAAATGCTCTTAGAATGTTCAGCGGTGCTTGGGTGGCTCAGTCCGACTTCAGCTCAGGTCAGGATCTCACAGTTCAGGAATTCAAGCCCCACATGGGGCTCTGTGCTGACAGCTCAGAGCCTGGAGCCTGCTTCGGAATCTATGACTCCCTCGCTCTCTGCCCCTCCCCCGCCCACACTCTTGTCTCTCTGTCTCTCGAAAAATAAACATTAAAAACTTAGTTTTTAATACTTAGAATGTTCAAAAATAAGGTGTCATAATCAATATTTAAAAACTTTTGGGAAATCGAGGCGCCTGAGTGGCTCAGTCGGTTAAGCAGCCAACTTCGGCTCAAGTCATGATCTCAAGGCTTGTGGGTTCAAGCCCCGAGTTGGGCTCTGTGCTGATACCTTGGAGCCTGGAGCCTGCTTCAGATTCTGTGTGTGTGTCTCTCTCTCTGTACCTCCCCCGCTCACACTCTATGTCTCTCTCTCCAATAAATAAACACTAAAACAAACAAAGAAACAAAAAAAACTTTTGGGAAAAAACACTCAGAGAAAACACATTCCTAAGGAAACTGTCAAATCAGAGTAGAAACATTTATTTTTTATGTTTATTTTTGAAAGAGAAAGAGACAGAGCGGGGGGGGGGGGCGGGCAGAGAGAGAGGAAGACACAGAATCTGAAGCAGGCTCCAGGCTCTGTCAGCACAGAGCCCGATGTGAGGCTCAAACTCACCAACAACGAGATCATGACCTGAGCTGAAATCAGACACTCAACCGACTGAGCCACCCAGACACCCCTGAGTAGAAAAATGTATTAAGCACTGTGTACAGAGTGCTATTGGGCCAAGTTGAGGTTTTTAAATATTCCAGTCAGTTTATATCCTCCACAATGTCTTAGGTGTTAATTTCAATAAACAGTGAATTGGATCCAACATATTTTAACGTGATATTTATTGATCTACTAAGTTATTTATTTTTTTAAAAATACTGCTTCATTCTTGCCTTGTTTTATTCTTTTTTAAGTTTATTTATTCACTGGGGGGCAGGGGGTGAGGGATGGCAGAGGGAGAGAATCCCAAGCAGGTTCTGCACCATCAGCACAGAGCCAAACATGGGGCTCAAACCCACAAACCATGAGATCACGACCTGAGCCAAAGTTGGACACTTAACTGACTGAGCCATCTAGGTGCCCCAATCTAACTGAATACAACACTGTGATAGAAGATGTACAGACACAGAAATAAATAAAACATGTTTTTATACATGCAATAACTTGACCTCTTTAGAACACATAAATACAAACTATGCCTCTATCTAGTTTTCCTTAACACATCATTTCTTTACTAGCTACACATTTTTTATTTCTTTTAGAAAAAAGAATCAAGTGACTACTGAAAGACCTTTTGTTGAGTTTAGTTCAGATGGCTCCTTACCTTGATTAGAGTTGCTTTGAGAACTAGAGTCAAACAGTACTGGCTCATCAACATATCAAGAACAGCATCTAGTTATCACTCAGTAAGCCCAAGATAAATGTTAGCTATTAGTAGATTTCAGTTTAAACATTAAAATCTAAGAAGATATTGGCACATATAGAACTTGCTGGTCTGAAAGTTACAAATTATATACCAAAGACACACACGAGCTTCAAACATGTACTGGTACAAAGCAAGCACTCAGATATTTGTTGGATGAATGAAAGAATCAATCACTTTGACAGGACAAAGGACCAAAGACTATATATCCTACATATTCATCACTGAAAAAGGGGGGAAAAAAACCCAAAAAACTCTGGTTCAGAAAATGTCAGATATAATAAAATTATATTTTTTAAATTGTTATCCTATAATAACAATAGAAGTGATGCAAATATGAAGAGGAAATAGTCATTAGCATCAAAGAGTTCCATGTGAAGGGTATACAAATAATTACTCCAAAACTTAAGTGCTGTAACAGAGGTGTACTATGCCAAGTTCCTGGAGTGCAGAATCTCACCAATGTCTTAGCACCATGCCTGGCATACAGTAGGTCATCAAGAACAAATGCACACATGCTGTGGATGATAAGACATAGCAACTGCCAAGTGTCCTGAAGGGGAATGTGTTCACAAAGCATGATCACTGGACTTGGGTCTAGCAAGGTAAGCAGGAATTTACAAATCAGCACTGCAGGCAAAAGACCAAGCACAAGGAGACAAAGACTGCAAAAGCATGCAATATGCAAGCGACAAGCTCTGGAGAGGAGGTAGCAAATGTAAGTGGGGTCACACTGTCTACCAGTTTTACATATCACATAGGCAAAAGAGCAGCGACAAGATTTTGAAGTGCAGCATGAGTAGGTCCACTTTGGCAAGTGTGCATGAATTCAAAGAGATAAAACTAGAGGCTGGAAGTTCACCGTAAGGCAGTCACTGCTATGGTTAAAGCAAGAAATAATGAGAGCAGGATTTCAAGCACTCATAAACATGACAAGAGCTTTCTCCAAAACTGGTGGCTCCTGACCCCTTAGTGCAACTCAGAGTCTACATAAGAAATCTGCAGCACTAGGTCCGGGCCGATGTTACGATTGTTCAGAGGTCATCCCTCATTGCCAGTGATGGCACCGACCATTTTTACTCACCTGTGCCATTAAAACCACAGTTATTACTTCTAACTTAATCCTACTTAGTTACTACTATCGTTAGCTATTACTTATAACTTATCCTATAATACTAACTTATCCTTTGAAAAGAAAGTTGTTTGCAGAGTGTGTTCATATTTTGGAAATTGAAGCATCAAATTTTTAAAAGGCAATCACAGATAAGGGAAAAGAATCAGTTAATTTTGCATTGCCCCCCAGTGTCTGCATAAACCACTCAAGCGTATTATTTTTCACACAGAAGCCTACCTAGAATTTTAAATTAGAAAAGCACACGGCCTGGGGCCTAGACAGCTAGGCCTTGTAAGCCAAGCGCTGTGTATTTACAGCTTACGCTCTATCGTGCCGGAAATCTCTAGCCTCTGACAAAACGTTAAAGTCTCAAGCACAACTTTATAACAAAGCCATTCCTGCTGATAGCAAAAAAAAGGAGGACAAAGGCCAGGTTGAATCTGCCCTCCAACATCAACGAGGAGAAAAGGATGGCAGGACAGGAACTCCGGGTCTTGGATGTGCCGGACTGTTGTGTCCCGGGCACTCCCGGAGCCCTGCACCCGAACTCGCACGATGAAAGCCGTTGTTAAAGCACAGCAGATGAGGGCACCGGGCGGGACAGGCGGCCGGGGTGGGTGGGCGGCCGGTACAGGCCGGAGCGGCGTCGGCACGAGCCGGGAGGAGCGGCCCCCGCGCGGCCTGCGTGCCCACTCAGCGTCTCCCTCACTATCGCCCCAGGGCCTCGCTGCAGTGGTCGCCTCTGCACCAATCCTCAGAGAAGAGGTAAAGCTAAAGGGGCTGTTACCTGGAGTCCCTGCAGAGACCACTGCGGGGCCGCGAAAACGAAGCTAAGCCACAGGCGGCCCAGGCGCCCGCCACGGCGACCCTTCCCGACCCTACTAAACTTCTGGCGCGCGTTGATAATGTCACTTCCGCCAGTTCTTCCATCCTGGGCTTCAGCCAATTGTCCAACTGGAGCGGCGGCCATGGGAAGTGTGGGCACTCCGTCACTTCCGCTCTTTCCGCAACAGTTCCGCTGGGTATTTGGCTTAAGGGAAAGAAGGGGCGGGCTGAGCTCTCCGGGAGTTCTAGGGGGTGAGCCGCCGGACCAGAACGTTTTCTGATTGGTCCTTGCCGAGGGGAGGCAAGATAATGATTTTCAAATGTTGACTTTTTGAAGTCTAGCGGTGTGACCTTCGGCAAGTTACCCGACCTCAGCGCCTCAGTTAGTAGAATGGAATAATAGTAACAGTCACCCTCTAAGGAAGTTGTGAGATGGATTAAGGAAATGCAGGAGCAATGCCAGGCACATGGTAAACTCTCCGCGCATGTTAGCTATTTTCAAACTTGGAGAATGAAAAGAAAAAAAACAGCCTGGTTTACAGGTTCAATTCTATTTTGTTTCTGCTACTACCATTTTATGCACTCTTGTCACACTTGCCACAAAGAGACTGTTACTGAACCCCAAATTCTGCTGCCCCTGGCTTGAAAAGGCAATACTCAAGAGATGATTTTGACTGAAAAGGAATATGAGCTTTGTTCAAGAGGCCGGCACCT
Organism: Prionailurus bengalensis; assembly: GCF_016509475.1. NCBI lineage: Eukaryota > Metazoa > Chordata > Mammalia > Carnivora > Felidae > Prionailurus > Prionailurus bengalensis. The sequence continues at coordinate 152,291,640 of NC_057349.1, read as the reverse complement.
GGGGAGAAGGTGGACTCTTATCCAAAGCCAGCTTAGAGGTTTCTGCCTGGCCAGGGAATTTTTTTTTTTTTTTTTTTTTTTTTTTTTAATGTTCATCTTAGAGCACGCGATCGCGCTCGCGTGGGGGCGGGGCGGGGGGGTGCCGAAGATCTCAAGCTGACTCTGCGCTGACAGCAGAGAGCCCAATCATGAGCCCTGAGATTGGGCTGTTGGATGCTTAACCAACAGCCACCCAGGCGTCCCCTGGCCCAGGGATTTTTAAAGGAGTTTAGGGCAGTTAATCAGTAAAAGGACTGCAGTGGTCCATAATATTTCTTGTTGCAAGCAGAATGGATGGTGCCAGCTACAGATGTTATCGCAGTGCTCAGAGGTTGTGCAAGGGGTGTGGTTCCTCAGTGCCCAGGGTTGTCCAAGAGGGTCTGGTCTCTGTTTTGTGACATGCAGAGGTGCTCTGTTCTTCCTAGGAAAGAATGCATGATGGATAGATTAAGAAAGGTCAATCACTTGGGCTAAGGGTTCTTGTTAAAGCTCAAAGACTAGTAGGTTGGTGGGAAGGGCTTGAAGGGGCTTTAGTTTCCCACTGTCCATTTCATCATTCCATATCTATGAGATTAAGGGTGAAGGTCCATCTTCTGTAGCTACTTCCTGCTGACTGGGGACCACCTAGGGATTTTGGAATAAAGCTTTTTACAGGATGGGAGAATCTTGTTTCTGGCATTTCCACTGAGGGGGACGCTAAAGACATCTCCAAGTTTGTATGAATAGCATGAGCTCCTGCTTGATGGATGCAAAAAGTCAAACAACAGAAGAGAAAGAGAACAGGAAATATAGCAATGTTTAATAGGGTATATTTCCATTTGGAAGGAATTAAATCTAGCCAACTGCTAAAAGGATCTAGAGCTAGGGCATCTATAGTGGTAATGTGTTTGAATCTTTCATGACTTCAGTTACATTTTTTGAGTATATACACAACACTCTATTTTAATGAGAGCCTCCTTAAGCTCTCCTTAAGGTGCCTTCTTGTACTGCAGTCAGGATACCAAAGGCCATTCGGTTTTGGAGAGCCACATTTCAAATTTGTGGGTGACTGCACGTCGGGTTTGGTTAAAGGTGGCTGCTGTATGCTTGGCTAAAGCCTCTACTTGCAATTTTATATCAATAAAGGTAGCTCCTGGGACAAATATGGTAAGGCATAAAACCATCAAAAGGCCTTCTTTACTTGATGTGCCAGGAATCGCTGTCAAGTGGGAGATGACTTGTCCCAGGAGATAAGGGCATCCCCAAGTGCATCATCCAATCCAGTCATAAGAAAAAGCGAGGCCACCCACTATTTCCACAAGTACACAGTTAACCCCATGGAATGGGGTGAGCTCCAGCTTCAAAAGAATGGTTTTGTCATCCCAGCCACATAGAATTGGTCAAGGTGATAGTTGAGTTAACCGTTGTTGAAGAGTCCATCCCAATGTCCAGCTGTTCAAATTATATGCCCATGGGGCTTGTTATTATCCTCACAGAGCAACAAGCACAAAGACTGTCTATACGTGAGCTATTGTGACAATCTCTCTGAAGTTTACCTCAAGTTGTCTAGCTTAGGCAAACAACAAACACTCAAAGACAATCAGACTAGAATTTAACATCCACAAAGGTGTGTTATTGAAACATAATTTTTCTTCCTAAAGTCACCCTCATTTCCTGCCGGAGTCCGGCTCCAGCAGGTCCAGGGGTTCCCAAAGGATGAGCGGCGTTAGCGAAAAAGTGAAAATAAAACAAAACGAAAATAAAAATGGACACAGACAACAGCAGTGTGTTGAACTGGCCGATTTATTGTAGTAAACGTGGCATTATATATGCTAGTGATTTCCTTGTAGCATACGTCATCTATGTTTTTCTAACATTATCTAATTTTGAAAACGTTCCTTTGTATAATTACCCCATAAGGAATAACATGATTGTTTTGTCATACGTTCCCTCCTGCCCTTTGCTTATTGATTAATTTCTTTTATTGTTTTTATTATGTATCTATGTTTATCTATAATTTATGAAGTATTTGCTTTGCTGTTTTCGCGAAAGGTCATTTATCTCTCAACACCTCAAGTGGGACAGTTACAGGGACACGACCTCTTAGTTGTTTCCCTGAATCATTCGTGGTTTTGAAGAACAAAAGTGTTCGCCTGGGTCCGAGGTGCCAGGAAGGGGGCCAAGAGGGCCTTAGAAACCCATGTCTTATACATTCTCAGAGACACAATGGAACCAATGAACCATTCTGTACTTTAACCGACTAGGTTCAATCATCATCTGGAATGCCTCCTGGGGGCCAAGTGGGCCCAGGGGTCAGAGTGACCTGTGTCCATAGATACACTCCTTAGTTACCGGAGTGGGGCTTTCAGATCCATACGTCTCTCCTTCGTTGGCCATCTTTGCTGGCAAATGAATGAGGCTATCCTTCCTGCAAGTAGAGGAGCCTCCATGGGGAATGGCAAGGGCTAAACGCAAGGTCGCACAATTTCTTGCGGAACCTTATTTTCTTCCCTAATGTTTTTGTTTTTTTTTTTTTCCCCAGGGTGTCTGCCGAGGGCAATTCCCCAACAGACAATACCCCAGGTACTTTTAAGGCCAAATTACCTAAAAGCGGGAGTACAAGAAGCTTCACTGTCAGTGGGCCGCCCTGCAGTCACCAATCCATCCACAGCCCAGGCTTTGCCACTCAGGCTGGGTAGCTTGGCTTCCAGCAATTTCCAAAGATAGCCAAATTGAGACTAATTCATTTGAAAAACAAGTCTAGTTTTAACAGACTTGGTCTGATTATTTACATAAGCTCAGCAAGAATAGTGATTGACCATATAAATTCTTTAAAACTTGCTTTGCAGGACGCCTGGTTGGTTCAGTCATTTGAGCACCCAACTCTTGATTTTGGCTCAGGTCGTGATCTCATGGTTCCACGGAGCCTGTGCTGACAGCACAGAACCTGCTTGGGATTCTCTCTCTTCTCTCTCTGCCCCTCCCCTGCTCTCTATCTCTCTCTCTCAAAATAAAGGAAAACTTTTTAAAATATTTTAAAAAATTTTAAAAACTTGCTTGTCAAAACAAACAAATGAACAAAACAAAAAACACAAAATTGCTTTGCTAGAACTTTTCATAAGGAATCTCTAGATTGAACTTTTAATAAGACCTGAGGCCAGATACCAAGCCAATAACTTGCCATCAGATTTGCCTGTAACACCTATAGATTTGGGTGAATTCCTCTTCTTGAGATACCCCAAATATTCTAAGGTTTCCTCCACCTTCCAGGAAGTGACATTCTTTACTCACCTAGTAAGGCTGCTGAGAACTCTGTAAGCAAGGTATCCCATGAATATCTCCAAGGAGCTTTATGACTCTATAAACTCAATCTTAGTTCCTTAAAGCTCCCTGGTCATATCTGAATCTATTCATGTCTTTCTCAAATATGACATTCTAATCAAAACCTTGGTAATATAACCAATATTTCCCACGGTGTCCTGTTACAGGGAGAACAGATTTTTATTGAACTTATGCAAATAATTATAATGCCATGAAAGAAAGAATACTCACTGAGAGTTTCTGGATTCAGGAAGGTTCATATAGGGAGAAAAGTTAAATGTTTCAATATGTTCACAAATGAATATTTTATCATATTTCTATAAGGCATAGATACCTTAAGAGAAAATTTCTTTAAATGTGGAAAAGCAAACATTAGAGAATCAGCAAAGTTTCAAGCAAGGTTTATCATCATTTGTTTGACAGTGTTTCCCAAGTCGCTTAACATACCAAATAAACAATCCTAATTAATGAAAAAAACTTATTTAGAGGCACCTGGGTGGCTCACTCAGTTGAACATACGACTCTTGACTTCAGCTTGGGTCATGATCTCACAGTTAGGTTCATGAGATCAAACCCCACATTGGGCTCTGAGCTGACATCAAGATGCCTGCTTAGAATTCTCTCTCTCCCTCTTTCTCTGCCCCTCCCCTGCTCATGTGCTGGTGCTCTCTCTCTATCTCTGACTCTCAAAATAAACATAAAGAAAAAAAACCCTCAAAGTTCTAAAGCACATGCCTAAATAGGATCATTATCATAACACTCAATATATAATTATCTTTAAAAAAAATTATTTTTTAAGTAAACTCTACACCCATTGTGAGGCCAGAACTTACAACCTGGAGATCAAGAGTCACAAACTCTACTGACTGAGGCAAGCAAGCACCCTTTATTACCTATTTAGCCAAGATGGCAATAAGAGATTCTACACAGAAGTTATATAGTTGTTAGCAAAACTTACCTCCTTTAATATTGGGAAGTTTTAGTTCTCTTAAGTAATCAAAGACCTGATAAAGGCAAACATAGAAACTTTCTGTGCAGATAACGAAAAAAAAAACTTTGTTTATACTTTCTTATCAAGAACAGACTGACAATCGAAGAAAATGTCTTTTTTTAAATTTTATTTGAGAGAGAGAGAGAGAGAGAGAGAATCTTAAACAAGCTGCACCATCAGCACAGAGCTTGACATGGGTCTTGATCCCACAACTTCTGGATCATGACCTGAGCTGAAATAAAAAGTCTGACATTCAACCAAGTGAGCCACTTGGGTGCCCCAGAATCCATTCATTTCAATCTTAGTTTTGACCACAAATAAAATTCTTTACCAAAGTTTTCCCTTCACAAACCTTCTACAATTTTTCTTTTTCACTCAGATTTTGTCCTAAGCCTTTTCTGTCTAAATAACCAGTCTCATTTTAGGACAAAATTACTTTTACCTCAACAAAAATGTAATCTCATTTCTTATATCTTTCTTACACATCTCTTACTTTCCTACATACAGAGTTACTTTCCTTATTTCCATCAGTCTTACTGACATTTAGAAGAATTTTAACTCTTAGAAACCTTAGTCTCCAGTGAAAATTAAGTAGGAACCAATTGTGAACTGTCTGTTACACTAAGATTCTTTAGATGGCAAATTTATGAACACCTTCATAATTTCTAAAAACATGTTTTTGTACACTCTTTCAATTAAGTATGAACTGTGTTTGTTAGCAGACCCAAGTACCTTTAGTTTCTCTTTATGAAGGAGTGAGAAACAGATAAGCCTATGTTTAGTAAATATTTCAGTACTTTATCTCATTTGGAAAAGAATTAGATATCTAATGAGTTCAACCCAATTTATCATTTAACTTAGAAAAACTTTAAAGTTTTGGGGTGCCAAAGATTTTGAAAGCTATAAACTTTTTTATTTATTCAGACTACTTGTTCTTAACAATTAGGAAAACTTTGAGACAGACAAAATCAACCATCATTTTAAGTCATTTTTGTTGACAAATTGCAACTGATACAACATGATTTTAACTAATAAATTCAGGTAGAATAAAAGCTGATTATCTGTGTCATATTCCATGTTGATAACTCCAAAAGCATGTCTATTTTAATTAAACCAAAAACCTTGAATTAACTTTTATTATTTTTAATTTTTTTTTTTCAATTTTATTTATTTATTTTGAGAAAGAGAGAGAGAGAATCCCAAGCAGGGCTCCAACTCATGAACTGTGAGATCATGACCTGAGCTGAAGTCGCACGCTTAACCGACTGAGCCACCCAGGCGCCCCACCCTTGAATTAGCCTTAATACCAAATGTGTTGTGCCTGTGTCCACTAAAATTCAATTAATTTGTTCCCCACTGTCACTTTTTACTTGAGGCATCTGTGGGGAAATCTGAGGTAAGTGGTTTAAGTTTGGGGAGTCCCTGGATCCCTCCATGGGAATTTGGGAGGTGCTTTAGCTTGAACCTCACAGGAGGGGCCCAACAGCTCAGGGTGCTTTTTGCTTCTTGATAAGGAAAGGAGGAGGAGGAGCAGAAGCTGACGATGCCCCAGGCACCAAGGATGCCAGCTATGTGAGCGGGTGCCCACAGAGGTACAGAAATAGGGGGAGGGGGAGGGGGAGGGGGAGGGGGAGGCGGAGGCGGAGGTGCGAAGGTGCCACCCGAAAGGCCAGAGGCAGATTCAAAGTTTAGAGTAACATCCCTTTTTTCTCTGTCTCTTGTCTCTCTCTCTCCTGAAAAACAGGGTTTTTGTCTGGTTGCTTTTCAGCTCTCTGTACCTTTTATTTAAATTACGTCCTAATGGACCTTCTTTGGGAAGAGAAGGTGTATTCCCAATCTTCCTGGGCAAAGGTTCAGAAAGAACACACAAGACACACAACTATGATTGAATGAAGCCCAGAGTATCTCTGTTAGCATTTGTTCTTTCCTAAAAGTTGGGGGCTTCACCAATTGAACTGAACACTTCCTAGTTTCTGGTTCTGCCCCCGAAGTTGGAGTTTCACTAACTGAACCAAATGGCTTCCTTTTTTTTTAAATTTTTAATTTATATTTTAGAGAGAAAGAGAGACAGAGTGTGAGCAGGGGAGGGGCAGAGAGAGAGGGAGACATAGAGAATTTGAAGCAGCCCTAGGCTCTGAGCTGTCAGCACAGAGCCCGATGCGGGGCCCAAACACACAAACCGTGAGATCACGACCCAAGCCGAAGTCGGACGCTCAACTGACTGAGCCACCCAGGCACTCCCAAATGGCTTCCTAAGAGAACCAAACCAAGACCCCTTGTTTGGAGGCAACTGAATGGGAGGAAGGAACCCAAGAGAGTCATTTAGTGGCCATCTCATCTCTAAATGGTACATGGACCACCAAGCTGTGTTACAGTAAAAGACCACCTTCTTCTTAGTCATAGGTTCCTGCCTATATTCCTTTCACTTATTCAAAATTCAGTCCAGTGGGTTATTTGGTGGGATAGAAATGGAATTTCCCATTATACACACATTTAACATAACACAACCCCCTCCCCCTGCACACACACCAAAACAGATCTGTTCCAAATTCCAAATAAATTGACCATTATTCAAGTCCCTTTTAGTTTCTCCTGAAAGCTGTGACTTTCTAATGGGAAACAAAAAAACATGGACAATGGAACAAAAGCACCCAATGCTTCACAAATGAGAAACTTGCATCAGCAGGCACTCCGATGGACTTATCCGGTCCAGAAGTTTGTCAAGTCCCCCAAATGCTCCTTTCCTTTCCAGTCAAACCAAAGAGCGAAATTGGCAGCTAGTGTCGTTCAGGAATCAGCAGGGAGTTTCCCGGAGACAAAAATAGTCTCATCAGCTGTACGGACAGATCCCTCAGATTTCCTCCTGGAGACCAACTAGCCCTGAGAAGCTAACCTCCTGCGGTCCTCCAAGCTACAAGCCCAGGAAACTAAAAGGAAGCCGTGGCCCTCTGCTCTGCCTTAGGATTCCCTGGGGGTGGGGGGGGGGTGGGGGGGGTGGGCGGGGACCGGATGCCACGGGGGCATTGGTTCCTGAATGGCTTGCCAAAATTTGTTAGTGAATCCCAAATTTGGCTGCCCAGGGCTTGAAAAGTCAATGCTCAAGTGGCACCTGGCGGGCTCAGTTGGTAGAGCATGCAACTCTTCATCTCGGGGTTGTGATTTCAACACTAACATTGGGCCTGGAGGCTAGTTAAAATTTTAAAAAGGAAGGAGAAAAGAAAAGAGAAAAGGAAAGAAAAGAAAAGCCAATACTCAAGAGATGAGTTTTGATTGGAAAGGAATATGAGCTTTCTTCAGGAGGCCAGCCACCTGGGGGGAGAAGGTGAACTCTTGTCCAAAGGCCAGCTAAGAGGTTCTGCCAGGGATTTTTAAAGGAATTTAGGGCAAGTCATCAGTAAAAGGAGTGCAGTGGTCCATAATATTTCTTGATTACGAGCAGCCCCGATGGTGCCAGCTACAGATATTATTGCAGTGCTCAGAGGTTGTGCAAGGGGGTCTGGTTTCTGTTTCCTCACATGCAGAAGTGCTTTGTTCTTTCTAGGAAAGAATGCATGACATACAGATAAAGAAAGGTTAATCAGTCAGGCTAAGGGTGCTTGATAAAGTTCAAAGACTACTAGGGTGGCTGGAGGGGCCAAGGCAGTTTCAAGAGTATGGGTAGTTGTTTCTTAGTCTTTTCACTTCCGTATGCTTGGTTGGACCACAGAGTATCTTCATCTCTCCTATGGCTCATTTAGGCATAATCATATATTGTATTATAATTTGCTTCCTTTGTACTCTTAGCCCTAGAAGCACCAACCTCCACATAGATGAAAATCCACACATAACTTTTGACTCTGTTGGGGCTACTGTTGACTGGAAGCTTTGCTGATAACATAAAAGTCAATTAACACATATGTTATATGTTATATGTTATATGTTATATGTATTATATGTTGTATTCTTATAATTATATGTTGTATTTCTTATAATTAAGAAAAGAAAATGTTATTAAGAAAATCATAAGAGAAAATACATTTACAGTACTAAACTGTATCAAAAACAATCTGGGTATAAGTGGACCCATGCAGTTCAAACCTGTGTTGTTCAAGGGTCAGCTGTACTTTATATAATCAGTAAGGTTGTCGTTGCCATGAGGACGGGAAATGTATTATATAAGTTTTTGGATCCAGGACAGAATCTAAATAAGTATAATACTTTTATGTCCATAACCATCAAAGAAAATCCTGTTTTATCCTATGTTTACAATAAAACTTGGGGAAAAATTTTTTTTCAACGTTTATTTATTTTTTTTTTTGGGACAGAGAGAGACAGAGCATGAACGGGGGAGGGGCAGAGAGAGGGAGACACAGAATTGGAAACAGGCTCCAGGCTCTGAGCCATCAGCCCAGAGCCTGACACGGGGCTCGAACTCACGGACCGCGAGATGGTGACCTGGCTGAAGTCGGACGCTTAACCCACTGCGCCACCCAGGCGCCCCAAAACTTGGGGAAATTTTTAATTAAGCAAGTGCTTTTCAAAAATCTTCTGTGGTTCCCAAACTGCACGCATATAACAGGTGGTCCATCCTAAAAGAACCAATTGCTTGTTTGCTTGTTTTTTTAAAAAAATATTTTAAAACTGTAAAATATAATATTCATATAAGGGAGTGCATAAACACATGTGAAGATTCACAAATGGTTACACATCAATAAGCCTGGTGTTGCCGGGGCTGGAAACTCCATCCCATAGTCCAGTCAAACAGGTTCTTCCTACTCACTGTGTACTCGTAAGTTATGTAACATATTTTCTTTTGCTCAACCTTCTAAGACTCATCCACGTTGCTGTATCTTTCCTCTCGTTGAAATTGGTTAGTTTTTTTGGTTTTTCGTTTGTTTCTTTGTTTTGTTGTGACATAACCCTCAATTGGTTTATGCACTCTGCTGTTTACGGACATTTGGCTCATTTCCAACTTGGAACCATGAAGAACACTGAATGCCACAAGAACATTTTTGTACTTGTCTTCTGGCGAGGACGATATACAGCTAAGCGGGGAGTTGCTGGGTCATAAGCTGTATGCATCTTCAAATCCGCCAAGCGATGCCACTCCCTTTTCGGGTGCACCGACTTACACTCCCATACAGCATTGGAGTTTCCGCTACTCCACAGTTTTGCCAACTTTTTTTGTATGGTAAGACTTTAAAATGTTTGTCCATCAGGCGCAAATTCTAATGTTTTCTTAGGAAAGAAACTTTTCTAAGGAAAACAACAAAAAATCTGTCCCGCCTCCTTGGGATAGGGGGCGCCCGGCTACCGACGGGAGCAACCAACGAGCGGCGCGAGATAGAGCGGCCAGAGCTGGCGCCGCGAGAAGCCGGAAGCGGCGGGACGTCCGGCTGGGCGCCATCTCGCCGTGAGACAGCAGCAGCAGCCGGAGCAGCGCGATGTTGTCGACGGCCGCGGGGTGCTGGGGACCCGGCAGGGACCGGGCGGTGGAGCCCCACGGCGCCGCCGGCCCTTTGGAGATGCGCTTTTCGCCCTACGCTTTCAACGGAGGGTAAAGACCAGAGAGCCGACCTTTCAATCCCCACCGCCTTCGTGCCTGCTGAAGCCTTGGGAGTCGCGGCCGAGCCCGCGTTCCCCGCCGACCGCAGGCCTCCCTCTCCATGGGTTGCGGAGGGGCAGCTTTGGCCTTAAGTGCTCACCTTGCAGGCCGGTCACTTGTGCATAGCCTGCTCTTTGTTGCAGTGAGACAGAAGATAGAAACTGAAACCTGGGCTCTGCTACGAAAGAGGTTTAAAAATGGGCCTAACCTTCTCTTACGGCCTAAATAGGTTTCGCATGTCAAAGGCGAGGCGACAGGTTTAGCGCCTGATGTTAAAAAGTTAGGGTTGGTTGGCCACTGTCGTTGGATGCACGGTCGTGTCTGCAGTTGATGATTCTAATCAAACAGCTTAATCGTTTTCTGTTGTTTTAAATGGAAGGCAGCGTTGGTTGACTAGACCGTTTCGTAGATGAGAGCTTGGTAAGAACCTGTTTGGACTATGGGATGGAGTTTCCAGCCCCGGCAACACTAGGCTTATTGATGTGTAACCATTTGTGAATCTTCACATGTGTTTATGCATTCCCTTATATGAATATTATACTTTACAGTTTTAAAATATTTTTTTTTTCAGTTAAGTTTAAGCTTAAGTTCAGGGGAAAAAAAGTCAGAAGAGGGACCCTTTAATATGTGTACTCTTGCATGTTACCTTCAAGTTGTGTTTTTAAAATTAGCTTTATCTTTAGTACTTTTCCTTCATTGTACGCTAAAAGTGTTACTAGCAATGTGGAAGGACCCTGCGTTTAGGACTTGTTAACAATGAAGAGGTGTAAATTGAGGCAGTGGTTGTAGGTTACCAACTAAACTTTGTACACACACCCGATTTGAACAAACAGACGGTTCTTGGACATAACCATGTTAATTAATCATGTCTTTATGGATTTGAAACTTTAATGCAGACTTTTGAAATATGTTGGAAAGAGAGTGGAAGTCTCCAATTTTAGCCTCGTTTCTGCCACCGAAGGACAGTGTGGTGTTTGAACAGTGTGGTGTTTCGACTTCTTGAGCCCAGATTTCATTCTCTTTCTTAGCTGGTCATAGTTTAGAGGGAGAATCCGTAGAAAAGCATTTTGTATACTGCAGGCAGTTCCCTTTTCTAATTCTCAGGATCACGGAGTGTTAGGTGGTATTAGCTCCATTTTTACAAATGAGCCAGGGCTCTTGTCATTGCTCTGATCATAAAGCTGGTGTGCAGTTGAGCCAGGACTTGAATCCATAGCTCGTCGTTGGCCACTGATTTTATGTATGCCTTTACCATTGCACTTCTAAACGCTTTCTGTGATAACGAAGTAGTTACGTCCCAAGATGGGAGGCACATCGTGAGGCAGTTGTAAGAATGACTCTCCAGTGTGTAGAGTACTCATTACTCTTTAACCCCTTGTAATCCAATTTCAGCCATTACTGCTTTACACATTAGTAACTTGTGACCTTGTGATTATTAAGTTACCTTTCTTCAGTCTTCTTTTTCTGTAGCGCCTGTTGCTGCTGGCTCATGGGCAGCCTTTGCTTTGGCAGAACAAGACTTAGTTCCATGTCCTTTTTCTACTGTCTCGTTAAATGCAGTTCAATCCCATTATTAGCACTCACATCTCATTTGCAGAAGGATAATTCCCAAATCTGTTTCTCTAGGTTTACCTCTCATGAGTTCCTCCTTTCTGGCTTCTTAAATGAAACATTTCTACCTGAATTTTTTCCTGTTACCCAAACTCAAGATACTAAAACAAAAAGCTAGCTAATTATTCCTCTCAGTTACCTTTCCTTCTTTATGCTCATAATTATGCCATTGTGCTGCTCCACCAAGTTTAAAATCTTGGATGTCACAATTGCTCTTCCCACTTCTGTCGCATATTGGTAGTTAGAAAAAACCATGTACAATTTGTGTGTTTCCTCAGTATCCCCACTTCTTCCAGTACCACTGCTGCCTTTTTACTGCATTAGTCTTTTTTTTTTAACACGCACCGTATCTTTTGTTTGTTTTATTTCGAGAGAGCTTGCATGAGAGAGAGCACGAGGGGGCGTGGGGCAGACAGAGAATCGCCAGCAGGCTCCGTGATGTCAGCACAGAGCCCGACTCGGGGCCCAAACTCACGAACCCGCACGAACCTGAGCCAAAATCAAAAGTCTGACACTCAATCAACTGAGCCACCAGGCGCCCTTCTATTGCTATTGCATTAGTCTTATTGGAGCAGTGCTTTCATCCGCTTTCACGTACTATGTTATTGTCACCGTTGCTTCTTTTTTTATTATAAAAATTTTTTTAATGTTTTACTTATTTTTGAGAGAGTGTGAGCAGGGGAAGGTCAGAGAGAGAGGGAGACGCAGAATCTGAAGCAGGCTCCAGGCTCTCAGCTCTCAGCACAGAGCCTCATGTGGGGCTTGAACCCACTGATTGAGAGATCATGACCTGAGCTGAAGTCGCACGCTTCACCAGCTAAGCCACCAAGGCGCCCCTGTCACAGTGGCTTCTTAAAACTTCACTCCACTTTGCAAATGTCTCATTCCAAAATCTTTAGTTTGGCATTTGGGATTTTCTCAAGTCAGACCCATGTCCCTCACATAAGCCTTATGTTCCTCCACTAGTTCACACAGAACACCTTAGTAAGTTGTTTGAATGTTTATTTGTATTATTACCTGTTTCCCTTTATTCATTGTCCACGTTACCTGAAATGTCATCCTTTTGTACTTCAGAACTTCAGTGCAGATCCCACCTCAGTAAAAATAATGCATAACATTTTCTCAGTGCTTATGTTCTGTGAGGTACTGTGTTAGGTGCTTTATGTGATCTGTGTCATTTGACTCAGTCATCCTGTAACACAGGAACTGTTACTACCAACAACTCAAACTTGGATAATTTGTCTGAGGTCCCAGAGTTAGGAAGTGGCAAGGACAGGTCTCCAGTAACTCCAGAGCCCAGGTTCTCAGTGGTCACAATCTACTGCCTCATATATCTATGCCATAGCGATCATCGCTAACACTAGAGGACCAGTTATGTTTCAGGTACTAGTAAAAGGGCTTTGTAATTATTAACTTAATTCTTGCGGAATCCTAGTAAGGTAGTTACTGTTACGATCTCTGATCTATATGAGGACATTGATGCCTTGGGAAGTTGAACAGCTTACCCGCAGTCTCATATCTAATAAGTGAGAGATCCAGAATTAGAACTGGACAGACTGCTTTGGGAGTTCATGCTCTAGCCTCTTCAGTAAACTGAATCATAAATCATACAGCCACGAAAGAGAAAGTTTGTTCTTTGTTCATTCATTTCTAACAGATATTTGGGTGTCCACTGAGTGGTAGATACTAAATAAGGACTTGGATAAAAAATGAAAAGCATTAAGTCCTTTGAGCTCAGAGAGCTTTTGGTTTTGGCACCACTGTCTACACCTGGTCCTCATGGCCCTGTTTTGTGATATCAGTACCTTGCACAAGTAGGTATTTAATTTTTTGATGATGTTATGATAATTCAGTGGTTTTTCTGTTACCTTCTGCGAAGTGACCTACGCTTTGACTTAGGCTTGTGTTGTTTTTTAGGGAGTACTTAAATTTTTTTTCCTAGACGACTTATAGCCAGGGATCCTTTCCCACTGATCTTTCAACTTTCTTCTGAGTCCTGCTCTTGCTCAAATCTAGTGGGTTTTGTCCAATATGTGCTATGAAGAGCTCTCCTCTAGAGAAGTAGTATTACCATCCGCAAGTATTCACTAATTTTTGTGTCCCCTCTCCCCCCCCCCCCCCCCAGGACTGTATTGGCAATCGCTGGAGAAGATTTTTCAATTGTGGCTTCTGACACTCGATTGAGTGAAGGATATTCAATTCACACCAGGGACAGCCCCAAGTGTTACAGACTGTAAGTAAATATTTCTAAGGACGTACTTCCTGGCACCTTGTGATGATTTATTGCTGTAAGAGATTCCACTTCTAAACAGTTTGTTTCATGAGTTTTTAGATTGCCTGTTTGGAGCTTAGTTTGCATTTTTGTTAGAAAACAGTTTTCTAAATTAGTATTCCCTAATATGATATGCAGTGTTTTTAAAAAAATTTTTAATGTTTGTTTACTATTGAGAGAGAGACAGTATGAGCAGGGAGGGGCAGAAAGAGAGAGGGAGACACAGAAACCGAGGCAGGCTCCAGGCTATGAGCTGTCAGCACAGAGCCGGACGTGAGGCTCAGACTCACAGATTGCGAGATTATGACCTGAACCGGCGTTGGACACTTAACCGACTAAGCCACCCGGGTGCCCCCACATCGCTTTTATTATTAGCGTTTTACTATAATGCTTTATTTATTTATAAAATATCTATAAAATATTTATAATATTGTAAATATTTTATCACATAGCTTTGTATTTTTCTATCTGTTAATCCATTACATGGTTTTTAAATCTCCCACTTTTTTTTTAACCTGAAATGTTTAATTTAGCCATATCCTAAGCAGTTATATCTGTGAGCCACTGTCTTAAGGACCAGGTATATTTTTTCTAAAACATAAAAGTGAAGTCATATGCACTGATGACCAATAGTTTGTATTTGACATTTTTGGGAACTGTTACAGTTGGTGGTTAATTCCTAAATCAGGCCACAAGAGCCTTTTAAACCTGAATTGTAACAGGAATGGTATGATGGGATTTGGGTACCTTGGACAGGGCCTTGTGCTATAAGAAGTAGGTAAAGAGGACTCTGACTTCTTTCCTGGGTCCAGGGCTAGCGCACACCCTACCTAAAGAACAATCAATACCGGTTTTCATCTTCCCAGTTCTCTTCCTGTATTCTTCTTCCATCTTTGATATTTAATTCATAGTGCATCCATGCTATCTTTTTTCTTCTAAGATGTTTTATAATTTGAAAGTAGTAAATGTCACAGATAAAATTTAAGAACATAACTTTACAAATACCATTCTCTTGCAAGGTTCTGTTCATCTTTGTAATGTTCTGTTTTAGTGTGTGTGCTACTGAAGGGAATACCTGGTTTTTTTTTTTTTTCCTTTTTATGCAGTACTTTAGGTATATAGATAGATACAACATTAGTGATTTCATATGTCTCCCTGTCATCCGTCTTTAGCCTTAAATCATACATAGAGCTAAAACTGCCTGTCTGCACTTAATCCCATACCCTGTGGGCTTAGAGCCAAACTTGCCTCTTGCCCACCTGTTTGAGACTCTACATTTAACTTTATTCTTTGCATGCAAACACCCCTTCCTTTGATATATGTGAAGATTTGGGAAAAGCATCTTGAAGCTCTAAGATTTTGTCCTACCCTATTAGTATTATTAACCCATCTTGTTAGTAAAGGCAGTATAGCTTTATGGGAGCTTGGAGCTCTTTAACTGAGTGCAGTGAGGTTGATTGTAGGGATAGATCAGGAAATGTTGATGCCCCCAGAGGTGTCATTAGTCCCTCTAGTTGGACAGATATGGTTTGTATGAATCCCTCATAAATATCTGAAAGGAAGAGTTTATCATGTGATTTCTCCTATGTTTCTTGATGAGACTGGTGTAGGTTTCCATATAGATTGATATTAAGATTTAGGAATTTTTGAGACCTGGTTGAATTTGTATGGATATACCAAAATTGAATCACTTCCCCAGTGGTGGGCATTAAATTGTTTTTTGTTTGTTTTGTTTTGGAGAGCCATTAACATAATATGTAACTTCGCAAGAAAGCCTATAGTATATTATGTATACTTCACAAGTAAGCCTATAGTATATCTTTGCAAACTTATGTGAGTAGATTGATGGGATGAATTTATAGCAATGGAATTATTGCATAAAAGTGACGTTCACCTAAATTTTTACTGGATACTGCCAAGTGGCCCTTCTAAAAAGTTAAATTGATGTATATTTTTGCCCAGTTATTAAGAGTACCCATTTTTGGTGCCTGGGTGGCTCAGTTGGTTGGGCATGCGACTTTGGCTCAGGTCATAATCTCACGGTTTGTGGGTTCAAGCTCCACATCCAGCTGTCTGCTGTCGGCACAGAGACTGCTTCAGATCCTCTGTCTCCCTCTTTCTCTGCCCCTTGCCTGCATTGTCTCTCTCTCAAAAATAAACATTAAAAACAGGGGGGAGTACCCATTTTCCACAACCCCTCACCAGCATTAGGCCTTATTAACAGGTTGAAATCATCACCTGTGTAGATTTGGATTTGTGAATGACATGAAGGCTCTTTTCATACATTTATGGTGACTTGCGTCTTTCTTTATATGACTCCTATAACTTTACCAATCTTTCCATTGCGAGGTTTTTTTAAATTGAGATATAATTGACATGTAACAGTGGTTTCAGGTGTACAACATGATTACATATTTGTGTATGTTGCACCACCATAAGTCCAGTTAACATCTGTCCCCATATTTATTACACAATCTTTTCTTGTGTTGAGAACTTTTAAGATCTATTCTCAGCAACTTTAAAATATTCAGTACAATGTTGGGCGCCTGGGTGGCTCAGTCAGTTAAGCATCTGACCCTTGATTTCTGCTCTGGTCATGATCTCACGATTTGTCAGTTTGAGCACTGACCGTGTGAAGCCTGCTTGGGATTCTCTTTCTCCTCCTCTCTCTGCTCTTCTCCTGATCTCTCTCTCTCTCAAAATAAATAAACTTTTAAAAAAGTTAAAAAAATTCAATGCAATGTTATTAACTATAGTCACCATGCTGTACATTATATACCATGATGCACTGTGTTAATGCTTTTGATGTTTGTAGGAGCCATTTTATTTCATTTTTTAAGTGTTTATTTATTTTGAGAGAGCGAGAGAGCAAGTGCGCGCGAGCAGGGAAGGGGCAGAGGGAGGGAGAGAGAATCCCAGACATACTCCACACCGGCAGTGCAGAGCCCCATGTGGGGTTTCATCCAAACAACCGTGAAATCATGACCTGAGCTGAAATCAAGAGTTGAATGCTAACCGACTGAGCCACCTAGGTGCCCCTGTAGGAGCCCTTTTAGATAAAGGAAGTTAATATAAGACTTTGGTCATATCTACTACAATTTTTTTTTTTTTTTACTTTATCATTTTTCTCTATAAAAGTTTTAATTTGACGAAATTTATGAAATTTTTCTGTGAAAGCATTGGGTTGTATCATATTTAAATAGGTGGCTGTCAACCCAAGATTGTATCACCTATGTCTTCTTTAGGCAATTCATACTTTAATTTTTCTGGAAGTCTTTGATTCACCTATAATTTATTTAGGTATGAAATGATGACACTGCCCTCCCCGCGCAACAAAGGGCTAACTAGTCCTGTTACCATTTGGTGAATAACGGGAATAGGGGTTTTATATTTAAAATTGCTGAAGACATGTTTTACCTTACTATCTAACCAGCCCAGTTTCCTGAAATGTGCTCTTTACAGAACAGACAAAACAGTCATTGGATGCAGCGGGTTTCATGGAGACTGTCTTACCCTGACAAAGATTATTGAAGCAAGACTAAAGGTAGATACTTTTGTTACGTGTCTGCACTTTAGAAAGTTAGTAATGATTTATTAGATTGTCACTCAGAATAGCTGGAGAAGCTCTCAGTTAGCAGGTGAAACCATAACTTGTTCTAGAAGTGAAATGATACTGTTAATGAAATGATAGCCACATTAAAGTAGCGTAATGTGAAACTGCAGGGTATTTAAAATCTCTGTACAGTATAAAGGGTTCTCTACCCTTATGGAGATAGCCTGGTCAGGGTTTCTTCTGAAAATAATCTTCCTTCAAAAACAAAAATTCTGTGGAGGAGGCAAGCTTTTAGACAGGTGCTTGGTTTGGAACACCATCAACTGACGTGCTCTCCCTCGTTCAAGCATTGGACTCTTAGTTGACAGGATGCACGGGCAGGAATAGAAATAGATAAGTCAGAAGTTTGGACGAGAGGCACAACCTAAGCTATCGCCACCTAACACCTTAGTAGGCTTTAGTTGACAGCCAGCTGAGGAAGTTTGAAGAGCTGTAAAGGGTGGTATGAGGAGGAAGTGAGGAAGGAGGCAAACCAGCCTGTTCTGCAGTTTGTAAAGGGGCTGACACTGTCACTGCCTCCATGTCTTCCGTGCGAGATGGGGACGGTGTGAGGAACAGAGGAGTACTGACTCTTAATAAAAGTAAAGGCACGTCTTGATTTTTATTATGGCCCGTGTATATTAAACAGCATGTAACAAATAATTTCAAGGAGAGTAGGATAGGAGTAATTTAAACCATATTAAAATGGATTTTATCTGTAATAATAACCAGTAAATGCAAACTCTTCTTAGCTGGCAAAAATGCAGGGCTGGTGTAGGATTTAATTTTTTAGGTTATGTGTCATAATTTTATGTAGTTGGTAAGACCAACCTGGTACATGAAGAAGTTACCAGAGGTGGTCACGTTCTATGTTTGCCTATTAGTGAATAACACTTGAAATTGTATACACTTATGAATGATGTCCTAGGTATTGGAGTATGTAGTAAATTTAACAGATACCTGTTTTGGAATAATTTCAAAATTGTTCAGTAAAATACAGAAATGATTTCATTTGGTATTGATCAATTGTTAATACTTATTTAAATTCTTTACATTGAAAGTTTTATTGATTTACATTTATTGACATATTCATTCGATTCCTGGTGCATATTTTGCAGATGGAACTTAACAAAAGTACACAGACCAGCAGAATAGTGTTGTGTTAACAAAATATAACAAGGAGCAGGGAATTCAACTTAATTACACAATCCTTGAAATTTCTCTTTCATGTGTTATTACATAAATGATGCAGTGATTATACTGTTGATGCTTGATTTTGAAATGAAGTGAAGATTTTTTTTCTAATCTTCCGTATTTAGCTATTGTTATTTTGGTCTGTGTTCTTAGGTAAATCTTTGGAGATGTTTGCTATGTGGCTGATAAATTGGTGAACTCATTTTATGTTTGAAATTTTTGTAGAATTTCTCTACTGGATAATTTAGGATTCCCTAAGAGTAAATAAATCTAGGATTCAAAATCACTAAAAGGTTTGTTTTGGATACTTCTGGTCTCCACTGTAGATGCTTTAAGGAGCAGGACCTCTTCCCTGTACTAGAATCATGCAGAGTAAGGGTCCTGCCCTCATGTCTTCTGTTCTCATAGATACCTCCTTTGCAAAGAGAAGGACTTCTATCTGGGTCTGATCAAAGGTCAGCAAATTTTACCTGTAAAGGGCCAGATAGTAATTATTTTCAGCTTTATGGGCCATTTGATATCTGTGGTAACTATCAGCTCTGCTGTTGTAATGCACGAGGATGTGTAGATAATATGTAATGAAAAATTATGTTTTAATAGAGCTTTATTTGCAGAAACAGTTGTTGGGCTGGATTTTGTCCATGGACTGTACAGTTTGCTGACCCTGGTCTAGAGGCAGAGTAAAGGAGAGCTGGATTTAAAACACCCTCCCAGGTCACTGTATAAACATATTATGTGTGCATTTGCTCTTGAATTAGCAGTTCCTGAGATATGGATGGCATGGAGAATAGAGTCTTTAAATCAGACAACTGAGGAAAATTTAGCATTCTTTCCCTTAATTTTTATAGCCCCTAAAATGGCATGATACAATAAATTATTATTTTGTCTTAGTATGTTTGTGTGTTCTTGAAAGAAATAGACATTGTTTCACCAAGATTTGCATTCATCCTTTAATTTACAGTTGCTTGTTCACGTCTGTAATATATTCTGCCTCTCCGTGCCTGTTGCTTTCATTAATAATTGCAGATGTATAAGCATTCCAATAACAAGACCATGACCACGGGGGCGATTGCTGCAATGTTGTCTACAATCCTCTATTCAAGGCGCTTCTTCCCATACTATGTTTACAACATCATCGGGGGACTGGATGAAGAAGGTAGAATTCTCGTTCTGGAAAACGAAGGGGGGTGGCATTTTTTAGATATGTATGTTTCCCTCTAGAGGTGAAAAGAATAATAAATAGCATCTTGCCCAACACTTTTATTTTCTGTTAATTAAAGCAATAAGGAACTGAAGCTTAAAGGGGAATAAAGAGATGATCCAAAGACACACCACAGGTTGTGTACTAAAACTCTAATAATGACTGTTAGGCATGCTGTTCCTTTACTGTTTACTGAATATCTTGCAGGAGTTCAGTAGTAGATAATTAGCATTTTAATCCTGTGGAAAAAATCTGACTTGGAGGAGCTTGACCTTATGATTCTACATAACAAATGTATTTGACTTAAGTTGTTAAAACTGATGCCTTAAAAGAAATGTATGCATTTCCAACAGTGTTTTCAGAACATTCTGAAACACCTCTTTGATTTTCTGTCAGTGAGACCAGGAGGGCCTAAGAAAATCAGTCTCGTTACTTGACATGTCCATCCTGTTTTTGATCTAAAGCTGTATTACGCAGCAGGGACACAGATGGTTTTCACCAGGTTTCATTTGGATTGACTTTCGGTTGCTTCCAACAACCAGATGCTATACTATCTCTCAGGACAGATCTGTGCCACCATTTACAGTAGTCCATTGAAGAAAGAAGTTCTAGAGATGTTTGGCTGAGAACAACGTATTGAAATATCTCTACAGAGAGGAAAACTTTCTGGATAGTAGGGAGTTGGGCTCCTCTCCTACTCTCCCCACTTTTCCTTCTGTCCCTTCTGTTCCACGGGCTCTTCCTTTGTTTTCCCTCTGTCTTAACAGCTGCCCACATAAATGGCCCCCGAGAGCACTCTGGTCTTTTTACCCACCATGGTTTAGATGTAGACAAATTAGGGTGACAATTTATTTCGAGTCTTTCAGCCTTCCTTGAAAGTAAGACAGAATATAAAGCATAGAAACAGCCAATAAAAATTCATTACCCTTAACAAGTTAAATTCTAGCCACAGATTAGCTTGCCTAGCCCAGCTTGCTGGACACTTTTTTTCCCACCTAAATTATGTCTGACTTGAATGTCAGATCAATAAATTCAGGTTTTAGCAACATTAGTCATAGCTATCATTGAATTTTAGCATGCCAGACAATGTCCTTTGAGTTTCACTGAGAGTCAGAGGCTAATTTGGGAACACTTACATCTACTGAAGGGCAAAGCTAAGGTTTGGGTTGGATTTGTTTCTCGAGTTCAAAGCCCTGTTCTCTGATGTTTTGGTCAGGGATTTCTGTCTTTTATAATCTTGTCTGCTTTGATTGTCCTTTAAATTTATTTTCACTTCTTAGAGGAATTTGTGTAGCAAAGCAGTCTTTTTTGTCTGTTCCCCCAAGACACTTCAGCTTTTACCATGCTTTCCTGTTTTCTTGGTTTATTTCCTTGCTTTGTTGGTGTGTATCTCTCAAGAGATTTCTGGAAAAAGAAATCCGGAGAACTTGTTTTGAGACTTTGCTTTTATTCTGGTGTTCTGCAATTTTATAGTGATACCCTTTGTACAAGATCTTTTCCCTATTTGTGTCTTCTCCTGTTCACTTCCCCACTGTCTCGACAATCACCTGGATTGTGATCTTCTATTTTATTATAATTCTTCCCTGGCATATTGTCCATCCCTTTGTCTTTTTCTTCTCTGAAGATTTCCTCAGGTTTAGATTTTATCCTGTACTACATTCTTACTTCTGCTGTCGTTAATTTCCAAGAACTTTTCCAATTCTCTGGCTTCCTTATTTTTTTTCTCTAAGTATGTTCTCATTAGATGTACTCCCCTTGATATTTTCCTGTGATCTCCGCATTTTATCGGATTAATTTCTTTTCATTTTATTTTTGACTTCTGTTTTCTACGTTGGAGGCTTCCTTCAAATTTCCGTTGATTTTTGGCCATTCATTCTTATTGAAGAATGGTAGGCCAAAATCTGAGTAGAGGGTGGTATTGGCCTGACAGTTTTCCATTTACTGCCCTGTACCCAGACTGCACATATGCCAGGTGTCCCCAAGTCCAGGGTATCTGGGACCTTGTTTCCAGTTTTTCTTTTTTGTGGAGGTGGAGACTTGGAGAGCAGTATTCTTTATTGAGACCTTTAGGGTAGTTGGGTCATTGGCTGTCCTTCAGGACACTGGGGTCAATGGCTAAATTAGGACAGTGGGATCAACACTTACCCTTCAGGACACTGGATCGAACAGCTGCCCTTCAGGATAGCCAGGTGAGTAGCTGTCTTCTTGGACCTCTGTGCCTTTAACTCTCTAGTTGCAGTCATACTTTAAAAATTTTTCCACCCAAAAGTAACAATGGCTTTAGTTTTTCTGTAACAAAAACAATAGTAGTTGCAGAAGTTTCAATAGTACTGGAAGAGACAAAAATGAAAGTAGTTATCACCTCAAAGCCTATATTTAGAGTTAATTACAATTAAACTTCCAGTAAACCCGCTTACAGGTATCTTGGTAGTCATACATGTTTGTGCACTTTACAAGTAGAATGTGGTGTATGCATCTTTATGTTGGATGTATTGTCATGGAGATCGTTTTATGCTAGTGAATAAAGATGCGTAATGACTCAGTGACTTGCATAGGGTACAGCTACACTGCAGTTTGCCTCCCAGTCCTCTGCAGGTCATTCAGGTGGTTTCCAGTCCTTAATCTAAGCGATGTGATGAATGTCTTTGTACATACAGTTTTGTATACTTTTTCTTTTCTTTTTTTTTAAATTTTATTTTTTTAAACTTACATCCCAATTAGCATATATTTGTATACTTTTTCAACCGTGCGTACTTCCCTGGAAAAAATTCTCAGAAGTTGTGTGTCGGGGTCAGAGGATATATATTTTTGGCATTTTGATGCCATCACTAGTTTGCCCTTCGGAAAAGACCACCAGTGGACCCTCCTGGCAGCAGGGGCATGAGTACCTGGGGTTCTTTGGGCATCCTTACTACTCTTAAAGATCTTTACCCAATAAATATTTTATTATTTTAATTTATATGTAATTTTTGTGTGCTGAAGTTGGGCATTTATTTGTGTTTTTTGATCTTTGCTTTTCTTCTTTGGAGACTGACCTGTGTATTAACCTTTGCTTATTTCCTTATTTGCAGGTTAGTCTTCTTAAAAAATTATTTATAAGCATGCCATCTAACTGTGTCAACTCTGTAATATCCGTGGTGGTGGATGCCTCCCAAGAATGTTCTTCGTCTCTTACATTTTGGGGGTTGTCTACCTGTGCAGCATTTTCTGAAGTTCGTGTGGTCCAGTCTGTTGGTCTTTTCTTTGTGGCATTGAGTGTCGTACTTTGTTAGACTCCCCCATCCAAGGTTTTCTTTCTAGCACTTGTTTTGACTTTATTTTTTTACATTGAAGCCATGGTGCTTTTTTAAAGAATGATTTTGGTGAGGAAAAGCACTCTACAGATAAGATTCATGCCATTCTGTTCTCGTGTTACAAAAGTCTCTTTTGCCTTTGCTAAGTGGGAAGGTCTTTGAAACTCTGGTCTTCGACTTATTCTGCTCTTGTTTTTCTCAACTCCGTGGCGTATGGTTTTTCTGAAATTGGTTCTGCCTTTAGTTGACATTTTTGGGCCTCGTTTTATTTGTGGCCTGTTGGCCTCCTGAGAGAGATTGTTGTTCTTTTTTGGCTTTGTATTTCCTGTCCCTTTCTTTGTGTGTTGAAGTTAGTGAACTGCCCACTGTGATCTCAATCTTGTCCCAAGCTTGCTTCCAACAAAAACACTTAACCTGGGGGTCTCCTGAGTGACCTCAGCACCTTACATGCTGCCTTCTCAGCAGAGAATTGTAAGTAATTGTGCAACAGAAAAACTACCCAGAGCTACGGGTGGCAGATGTCCATGGGTAGGAAGAAGACTGTCCTTATCCCACATCTCCCAGGTGAGCTACTGAGGTGCTTCAGTTCTGGCGTAATGTGTTTTAGAGATCAGTTATATCACTTTAAAGTCATACCTCGTCAAATGATCCATGATTTTTCACACCCAAAACACAGGGAGTTTTTCGTTTTTTTATTTGACAGAGTGTGCACTGGTGAGCAGGGGAGAGGAGAGGCAGAGAGAGACGGAGGGAGGGAGGGAGAATCTCAAGCAGGCCGCACGATCATCATGGAGCCCGATGCAGGGCTTGATCCCATGAGCCTGGGATCATGACCTGAGAGCTGAAACCAAGAGTCAGACACTCAGCTAACTGAGCCACCCAGGCACCCCCAAACACAGCTGTTTTTAAAAGGCCTTAAAAAAAATTACGGTGACACGTGTGCTTTGTAACAGATTCAGTACCGAAGCATATAAGTGATTCCCTTCTTTTCTTGCCTTCAGTCGCACGAAGATAACTATAGTTTTCAGTTTATCTTGCCATACTTGTTTGTGTGCTTATACAAATACATTACATGCTTTTTTTTATGCCTGTAATAGGAAATAGGGTTCTGTTACACACATTATAGAGTTACTCATTTTACATTGTCTTGCGGTTATGTCCCCAGTCCCATCTTCCTCTTCCATACCGGTTTTTGCTAATGGATTTTAGGCTGCTTAGAAATTTTTGCTCTTTTAAGAGAGACAGAATAAGCCTTCTTATGGGTATATCCTGTTCTACAAGTTAGATTGTTACTGGGTCATTGGGTGCATGCTTTATATTTTGATAGATTCTCTTGCCAGATTGCTCTTTAAAAAGGCATAGCGATTTATGCACGCTTCAGGAGAGCCTGAGAGGCCCATTTATCCTTACACTGATAGTACTCTGCAACTGTTGTTAAGAATGGGTACATTCAGGGGCGCCTGGGTGGCGCAGTCGGTTAAGCGTCCGACTTCAGCCAGGTCACGATCTCGCGGTCCATGAGTTCGAGCCTCGCGTCGGGCTCTGGGCTGATGGCTCGGAGCCTGGAGCCTGTTTCCGATTCTGTGTCTCCCTCTCTCTCTGCCCCTCCCCTGTTCATGCTCTGTCTCTCTCTGTCCCCAAAATAAATAAACGTTGAAAAAAAAAATTAAAAAAAAAGAATGGGTACATTCAGGGGCGCCTGGGTCCCTCAGTCGGTTAAGCATCCTACTTCAGCTCAAGTCATGATCTTGTGGTTTGTGAGTTTGAGCCCCGCATTGGGCTCAGAGCCTTGAACCTGCTTCGGATTCCGTGTCTCCCTCTCTGTCTGCCCCTCCCCCTCTTGCACTCTGTGTCTGTCTCTCAAAAATAAATATATATATATATATAAAAAAAGAATGGGTACATTCAAACTCTTGTGTTTTGTTTGCAAAAGTGATTCTTAACTCTGGTAGTACGAAGCAATGTTTATGTTTTAGGCAGAACTAACTTTTTGCATGTGGCATTTGTGTTTTTCTGAAAATTTTCCTGTATTAAATCAGTTTTTTATGGTGTTGATGCTAAAGGTGCTTACTGTTTAAAAACACACGGTAAGTTTTCCTTGTGACTGTTCACATTCAACAGTAGTAGAATTTTAAACTCAGGTCTATGCTAGAACGACAATAGCATTTTTTAGGAATGTGGTGAGGAGTTTGGTGCAGAACTCAGAGCAGGACCTATGACTGCTAACCAGTGTGCCTGTGAGACCACATACATATTGGGATCCACTGGGTGGTAATTGGCGATGTCAGCTTGACGAGAGCCTGAAGCTCCAGGTGTCAAACACGCCATAAGGAGACCAGAGTAGGCAGGTGTACCTCTGACTCCCTTGTGAGTGGAGGCGAGCAGACTGCTGGGTTAACAGTGAATGTGGCTGAAATTTTAGCTAAGTTCATAGTCCGTTTTGTGTCCCACTTTGTGTCCCACTGGATCTATTTTTACCGTGATTTGGGATGGTAGTCAGGATGCATCCTTATGGAAACTGTCTTATTCTTTCAGGGAAGGGAGCTGTGTACAGCTTTGACCCAGTAGGGTCCTACCAGAGAGACTCCTTCAAGGCCGGAGGCTCAGCAAGTGCCATGCTACAGCCCCTGCTCGACAACCAGGTAAGGAGACTGCATCCGTGTTGCTGTGACGTTAACACAAAGTGCCTTCCTCTGAGTTCTCCTATTCACCGGCTCAGGAGAGTGGAGAAATCAAGGGTTTCTTGTGCATCGCTATTGTTTTCGGTGGGCTGATTTGCCCTACCCAGACCTTCTTGTCTCTCTGTGTTCTGCTGGCTCTCTTGTGGCCTCTCACCTACTCTGTAGTGTCTTCCCCTGATACCGTGACTTCCAGGTCTCCTGTGTCTGCAACGGTCGACCATGTGTTCAGTTCTCCTCTTGCCACCTTACCTGAAGCACTTGCAAATATCTTTTTCCCCACATTCACCATTTGTTCGTCACCTGATTTTATATTCTAACTTCCAAGTACATTTTTAATTTGCCCCCTTTCCTCTTACCGTTGCCTGAAATCAGGCCTGCATTTCCCATCATCCTTTCTGCCGCCAAGCTTACTTCTTTGTGTTTCTGAAATATGTGTGTACAGTTACTCGTGCATATTACTTATCTTCCTCATCACCCATCACTCCGCTTCCACCTAGACCTTTGGTGTGGTGTGCCTGTCCCGTCACCAGGCCTTTGGGCATAGCACACCCTGGATCTGGAGTGTTACTCCTCTCTGACTCTGGTTTATCCTTCACACTCTGTACCCAAGTGTGTCTTCTGACGAAGCCTGTCTCTTCAGGGAGACTTAGTTATGGCTGCTAGGGATTCTCGTGGCTCTTTTTTGTTTTTCTTAGTGGTAGCACATTGTATAATGGTACTCTGCTTTCGTATGTCCACCTCTCTAGGTGATGTGTGCTTCTCAGGAGCAGCAGCTTTGTCTCTGTGAACATTTGTCAGGTTTTAGGAATGTGTAATTTAGCCAGGTCTGGAAGCATTTCAGTTGAGAGATATTTTAAATGTATGTGATGTATTCATGATGAATCCTTAGCTACGTGAAGGCACTGGGGAGGCTTGAACCACCTTTGTACTGTCACGTGATGCCTCATTCAAGTTTCCTGTCCCACCAGGTTGGTTTTAAGAACATGCAGAATGTGGAGCATGTCCCACTGTCCTTGGACAGAGCCATGCGGCTTGTGAAAGATGTCTTCATTTCAGCGGCAGAGAGGGACGTGTACACTGGGGATGCACTCAAAATCTGCATCGTGACCAAGGAGGGCATCAGGGAGGAGACCGTTCCCCTGAGGAAGGATTGATTTGTGTGCTGTTATCATTAATCACTTCACAACTGGTTAATTTTGTATCTTGGAACTATTGGACTGATGTATTAAATAAAACCTGAAGTAATTATTCTAAGCAGGACAGATCTAGAAAGTATAATTTCGTTTTCCTTTCCTTTTCTTCATTCTTCTCATATTTTTCTGTCTTCCAGAGCTATTTTTGTATTTTAATTATTTTTTTTTAATTAAAAAAAAAAAGTTTTTTAAGTAAGCTCTATGTCCAGCATGGGGCTTAAGCTCACGACCCCAAGATCAAGAGTTGTACATTTCCCCAACTGAGCCAGACAGGTGTCTTTATTTTTGTATTTTAAAGATGAAAAAAACAAACAGGTCATGTCACTTTTTCCTTATATTTATGAGCAAGAAATTAATCTGGAAAAGATGACTGTTTTGATCAGCTTATCATTGCTTGATGGCCAGCCTGTCTTATGCAGAGGGTTTTTGGAATTGATTATAAAGTCCACCCAGCTTTCTTTAAAGGGTAGATTACCTTTAAACCACTGCTTTTATCAGTTTTATTAATGAATGTAAAGGGAAATGGAAGATCTTAAGATATTCCCTGGGGATGTTAAACGGTCTGAAATGACTGGGAGAAAAATCTGCAAATCAACCAGCATAGAAGAAAATTACAAAAGTAAATAGCCCCTTAAATGAGCTTTAGCCAGTAATCAGGAAGAATTTTTATAAACACTTTAAGAATATTAAATCCGAAGGGCGCCTGGGTGGCTCTGTCGAGCCAGTTGAGCGTCTGACTCTTGGTTTGAGTTCAGGTCATGATCTCCCAGTTCCTGGGATTGAGCCCCACGTCGGCCTCTGTGCTGACAATGCAGAGCCTGCTTGTGATGCTCTCCCTCTTTCTGCCCCTGCCCTGCTTGTGCTGTCTCTCAAAATAAACATTTAAAAAATATGTTAAATCTGAGACCTAAATCTTGATAGAGCTAATATAAAATACATTTTATCTCCATTACATGTAATGCTGGAGCAGTTTCTTTGGTGTGAACAAGTCTGATGATATGGTGTAACCTAGGGGGTGTCACTGGTTTTGTGGCATATTAACAACAGGATTTTCCTGTTGGCTTCCTGTTCAGAACTGGACTTACCAAAAACTCCTATGAGATACATATTTTAACATTTGCTAAGAAGTCTGTTGATCTGCCACCTGCAAGCTGAAGACCCAGGAGAGGCGGTGGTGGGGCCCTGCCTCCAAGGACCGGGAAGACGGCTGTTCCAGCTCAGCGTTTGGGCAGAGAGCAGATTCTGTTCATGGCTTCAGCAGATTGGATCACGTCCATGCTGGGAAGGGCAGCCGGCTGTACTCAGTGTACCCGTGTAAATGCTAATCTCACCCAAAAGTCCCCACAGACACCCCAAAATACTTAGCAGAATATCTGGCACCCTGTGATCTAGCCAAGTTAATATAACATTAATCATTACAATTATATAAACTAGTTGTATTTTATTTTTTGTTTCAAAGGATGTCCCATTGATATTGGGATTCAACTTTCCACTATTTAAAATTATATAGGTTTGTGTGCCTGGAACTTTGTATAAGATCCTCACCTCCGAAGTTTTCCAAATTCATGGTGTCTTTTTCTCACCTTCCAGTATGAATTATTTTAACCTAGTAATTCTCTACACCTTGAATGTGGTCTCCTTTGAAGGCCTGTGTTTGAAGGAGGCTGCAGTTAATACTACCTTGTCCAGAATATGCTGGCACGTGGGTCCTTCCAGAGCTAACTCTAGTTGTTTGGGTGGCTTTTATAGATCATTTAACCACAATACCTCGCCTGAAAAAGGCAGCCTTTTAGCACTTTGGTAGATTAGAGTTTAATTTATAGTTAGCCAGGCTTTAAGTTTCTGGTGAAAAGGCTGCCATTACGTCAAGACTTCCCTTCATACGTCAGATTCGCATTTCTGCCTGCTGCACAGAATGAAAGGGGGTTGAGAATCAGAAAATGTTAGGAATTGTGGGAAAACAGTGCTTATTACTCTTTGTATGTGTTAACTGTGACTTGATTTACACACACTGAATTGGAATGTTGTGTATATGTTTTTTGTTTAATGATGAGAAAGGGCAGAAATATTTTTCCAAAGTCTGCTCAACGGAACTGCCCAGTGGGGTTTTCCTGGCTCAGAGCTAAGCCTGTGACCAGCAGGTGCCACTCACGCCTTCATGTGTCATACACAAGCATGTTTTCTCGAATTGCAGAGATTAAAAACAGGCTATGAGGCCGACTGCAAGCCTACTTGAAAGGAATATGGACCAATTAGTGGAAAGTGTCCTTATTACCAAAATGGCTCAACTATTACCCTGATGGGTTTTTTTTTTTTTTTTTTTTTTCCCTTGCCTTTCTGTACCTAATACCTAGAAGAGCCTTTCATGGCCAAGAAAATTCATTAACTTGCTTTCTGACTCTAGATCTCCTTTCCCTCTACTTGTGCCTTTCAGAGGGTGGGATCTCCTATATCAGAATTATGTAGAACACTGGGTAAAAACTAATTCCTGGGTGCACCCGAGACATATTTTCTTAAAAAAAAATTTTTTTTTAATGTTTATTTTTGAGAGACAGAGCATGAGCAGGGGGAGGGGCAGAGGGAGAGGGAGACACAATCCAAAGCAGGCTCCAGGCTCTGAGCTGTCAGCAGAGCCCGATGCGGGGCTCGAACTCACGAACTGTGAGAACATGACCTGAGTCGAAGTCAGACGCTCAGCCGACTAAGCCACCCAGGCACCCCATAAGACATTTTCCTAGTCTCAGAGCTGGACCTGTATTTTTAAGTTAAATACCCACAATTTAAAAAAACTCCCTTAACTCCTCTTCAGACACTTTCAATCAGAAACAATCATAGGAGACATAGTAGAGGATTTATTATAGTATTTGACCTGTAAGTGCAATTAAGAGGAGGTAGATCTGGGCTGTGTGAGGTGCCGGAGCCTAAAATCCACGGTGCGGGCTGTTGGGGAGGGACAATGAGTGTGAAGTGGGGGACACAGGAACAGACTGGAACCTGCAAAATGGGGCCATGAGGACACTTGTGTCAGTCTCACTACCTTCAGATGTCCAGCTTCAGTGATGGGGACAAGGGACTGGGCTAAACGCTCACCTGGCCCAGCAGCTGGGGAAAGCTAGAATGAGTCAGACAAGAGCTGATGGTGCTGAGCCCAGGTGCTGCCCAGGCCCCCGGAGGTGGACACAAAGCAGGATGGCCATTGCCTTACATCTCTCACCTGCCAGCCCTCCAGAGTTCCCAGCAGCAGGCTGCACCTAAACTGGGAAGGAGCTTCAGGTTCCTTCCCAAGTTGTTGCTTGTACAGAGGAGGTGGCAGCTGTGTCCATGGACAATCTGGACTGTTGGGGGAGGCTGAAGGCAAGGTGAGCTGGAGGTACAGAACCTCCTCACAGCCTTGTGTTCTGCTCATTAGCTTGATTTCCATCAGAACAGAGGTTATGAAAATGGTTTGAAGGGAGTTTCAACCACAGGATCACTGGGGTTTGTCTGTTAACATCCTGGGGCTTATTTTCTCTCTTAGATGGGGAAGCGCTCACAGTGTGTACAATTTGGAGGTGGTGAGTCTGGGATGTCCAAAGAAGGGAGAGGCCCTGACTGTGCAGGCCATGATCCCCCTCTGAATGGGTGCCTAGTGTCTTTCTCCTGAAGATGCTTCACAGACATGTGCTTTCTTCTACCCTCCAGGAGGAGATCAGCTGTCCGTGTGGCTCTCCCTGGTCTGAGTGGCTCCTTGGAATATGTAATCAACTTTGAAAAGTATTTTTCTGTAATGGGAAAACCTCCATTCAAAGCACAACATGGGGTGTGGATTGATACCCATGGGCTGATTTAGGAAGTATAGGTGATCTAGAGTGTGATCTCCTACCACTTTGTCCTCAAGCAGACCCACAACCTGTGCCTTTTCTGCAGTAAAGTTGGCTGTTGCCTTTTCTGCAGGGAGTTGGCTGTGGTCCAGGGAAGAGGTCGGACCCAGGTTCTTCAACGGAGATCCGATCTGCATCAGTCACTCTCTCAGGGGCCACCAGATGGCAGTGTTGCCTTGCCCAGTCTAAGCCACCCTGCCATAGATCTGATCTGCAAAGAAGCAGGTTGCTGGCCTGTGCTCTGCCCGTGCACAGACTTTGCTGAGTCTGTGGGATGAACCCAGCAAAATTGGTAGGAGTCTACTAAAAGGGATAAACCAGAGGTTGGCAGGTAGTAAACTCTGCCAGAGGTCTTGTGTGTGTATGGGAGGGGGAGGAATGTTTCAGGGAGAGAGAAGGGGGGAGAAGGGTTGTGGTTTGGAGAGACAAAAATCAAAACACAGAATTCCTCTGGAAACAGATTTATGGGGTGACTGGTGAAATTTATTATGGTGACCAGGTGACTGGCTGCAGAAATGAGATTAAGACTCAGTATTCATTTCATTCTGCTGGTTTCTCACTCTCTGGGTTTTCTTTGTTTTTTGCCACCAGCGAGTCCTCTTGTGTCTTGTACTTCAGCAAATTCCTTTCAAATGAACATTTGATGTTATGATGATCTAAGGACTCAAGTCTATAAATGCCATTGAAATTCTTGGTTGAGGATTTTGTAAGGATGCTGATAATAGGATTTTTCTACAAATTTTTCCACTTTGTCCTCAAGCAGACTTACAAGCTTGAGGAAGCTTGATCTTTGATTAACAAAGTTCTAAGTTCAAAGTTCTAAGTTGCTTGCTTTGAGTAGTGTTCAACTCCATCCCAAGAAAATGCAAGAGAAGACTTGCTTTTCTCACATTTAACTTAACGCCTTTGACTTAAAAGGAGTTGGTCTGTACTGCTTTCATTTAGGAGTAAATATATTTTTCTTGTGTCTCACAGGTAATCCTGCCTTTTTTCTCTTTTGTTCAGAATAGAAATCATGTAAGTCCAAGAGAGACCTGCCCTAGAGATAAAAGGAAAGTCTGTAATTATTTTATTTTTTTAAAAATGTTTAATGTTTATTTATTTTTGAGAGAGAGAGAGAGAGAGAGAGAGAGAGAGAGTGACCAGGGGTGGGGGAGGGATAGAAAGAGAGGGAGACACAACTCAAAGCAGGCTCCAGGCTCCACACTCTGCACCGTGCCCGACGTGGGGCTTGAACTCACGAGCTATGGGATCATGACCTGAGCCGAAGGCAGACGCTTAACTGACTGAGCTGCCCAGGTGCCCCAGAAAGTCTGTAATTATAATGACTGTATTTCCTTAACCAAAGTTTGAATCATGCTATAATGTAGACTCTGACCAAAGATTTGAATTCAGGGCTGTCTTTGAAATATTAACAGTTGTAATAGACTTGTTAGGAGTCCCTATTTAATTTTGTTTTTCTTTCTAAATATTTCTTTTTAATTATTTATGTAAAAACATTTTTAATGTTTATTCATTTTTGAGAGAGAGAGAGTGAGCATCAGTGGGGAAGGGGCAGAGAGAGAGGGAGACACAGATCTGAAGCAGGCTCCAGGCTCTGAGCTTGAACTCACGAACTGCTAGATCATGACCTGAGCCAAAGTCGGATGCTTAACTGACTGAGCCACCCAGGCACCCCTATTTTTAATTATTTCAAAAACTAAAACTGGATTCTGATTTTGTTTATGTCCTTGACTCTCTCATATTGGCAGTTTTCATTTACTATTACAGTTGGTGGTTGAGAACCACAGGAGTGGCCTAGGAGGTAAGGACACTGCTGACCATCTGTGTAGTGCTGCTGCTTTCCCTGTCATTTACAATGTTAAGAAAAGTCATCTACAAACACGAAGATGTGGGTTAGCTTCTCAGGAAGCCATCCTGTTGGGCCTTTCCAGCTCTGTTCTTACTGCTTCCTGAGAGCATTGCTATTTACGAATTCTCTAGAACCTTGTCAGGCATGGGGAAGACCTCCAGAAGACCTGCCAGCCATCTTGCTCCTGGACTCTGAGGCTCTGAAACCCGTACATGTCATAAAGTATTCCCCATTTGGGGTTTCCCTGTGAAGCTCCTCAGAACTTTTCCTGAAAGCTGATTACAGTGACTCTAGTGAGGCCAGCATTTCTGAGGGGAAGATGTGGGCCTAGAGAAAGGCACAGAGGACAAGAACAGAGAGCCAGGGAGACCCTGGGTAGTGTTGAGGAGCCCGTGTGATTTGCAACAATCCTTTCTGTAGGCTCTCAAAAGAATATAAATCAGCACGGGGCCAGTATTGATATATTATGAGAGCACAGACACCAAAATAGGATTTTTCTAAGAAATCAGAATTGGCTTATTTATGTTGTTTATTTAGGGGTGGGGTTAGGATATTTGTTCAGACACTCACTGTGTTCAATTTGTCCATTATTTCAGCAGTAGTTTTCAAGAGCCTACCATGTCCCAGGCACTTTCTGTGTCCCATGGGGACATAGCTGTGAATAGGGATATGAAGTCCCTGCTCTCTTAAGGTACAGCTCTCTTAAGTGTCTATGAGGAACACCAAAAGTGTGAGGTAACAGAGTAGGCAGGTGTCTACTTGAGAGGATTGTGGAGAAGGTGACATGTGAGCTGAGACTTGATAACAAGAACAAGCCAGGGATTTGAGAGTCTTGGGATGAGCTTGCAACACACATTTGTTTCCTAAACGCCAGCTGAGGACCATCTCTGTGCCAGGCCCTGGGGTCTAGCCCTGAACAGAATAGACTCCAATCTTCCTCTCAAGACGCTTGTGTTTTAATGGGGGAAATGAGACAACCAACACAATAGAAAGTGTATCTTGCAGAGTTATAGTGTGTTGCAGTTACAAGGTGATGAGTGCTGGGGAGAAAAACAAAACAGGCAAAGGTCTTGCGGGGTCAGGGGGCAGGGCAGGTATCCGGGAAGGAGCTTCCTCCAGCTAAACAGAAAGGACACTCTCCGTCTGATTCTTTCTGAGAAAGAAGCCATAGCTTGGTGATTCTTGTGTTGTGCCTCAGAAGGAGACTGAAGCCTTGACACTGAAGCCACTCCTTGGCACTGAAACCACGGCTTCTTACTGTGCCATGCTGATAGCTGTCTTTGAGGAAAGGGCTAGAAGACGGTCTGTGTGGGGCTCATCAATTAGCAGCTCTATTGCTGGTGGTGACATGTGGCACATCTGGGTAAATAAAAACCTGGTACAAGAGAGGGTGTTTTAGTTTCAAATTCCTTAAATAACCAACAGTTGGGAAATGGTTAGACAACTTATGAAATACTCATTACATGGGATATTATCCTGTCATTAAAAGTGGTACCTATGAAGTCCTTGTATGTAACATGGCAGAATATTAGGGCAGAACACTAACTGAAAATCAACAGAATACGACATTGTTTGTGTGCCACAATTATGACTATGTGGAAAAATGTAATACAGTAGAGAAAGCACCCCGATTAATACAATGGGATAGCCCAATATGGGTGGGTGTCTTTATAGACCTCTGTAATCGACTTTTATTATTTATTTTTAATTTTAGGACAAAGCTTTGTAATTTAGAATTCTAAATTTAACAACTCCTCTTCCCATTGTTTACAAGTAATTTCCACACCCACCCAAGGGCTCAAACTCATGACCGAGACTAAGAGTCCCATGGTCCACCTACCGAGCCAGCCAAGCACCCCACTCCTCTTCCCTTTTTGCCAAACTTCTCAAAATATTTTATTTTAATCGTAGATGCAGTATAGTAATCAACTTAATAGGAAAAAAAATCTAGGTGGTAGCTTGGTTTGAGTTGGTGAAAAATCAGGTTGTTTGACATAGTATCTCACTTTGACCCAGCCATAATGAAGTTGATAGATATACCTGATCATCTCCTAAGCAGTAAGAAATAAAGACTTGTTTTCATGAGCTGTGCCTCCATAAGCCACAAGTATTTTCAGGCAGTGTGTGGGGCAAGATTGGGAGAAGGGTTGCTCACTTGCTCACTGCAAAGGGCTGGTGCTACCTACTGCATGGGAAGACTGTTGGACAGCTAGATGGGGGCTTGGGCAGAAGAACAGTCTGATTTATCTGTTGGATTGTGGAACTGAAACCCCAGGCTTTTTAGACAGATGTGCACAAAGCCTCTGGGTTGTCTGGAGAAAACCACAGAAAATTCTGACTTTCCTTGAGTTTCATGAAGGTGAACGGAGTTTTAACCTTTATGCACATTACAAAATTCTAACAAGGCAAGTAATACTGAAGGGTGTAGAATTTCCCTCAGAAAAGACTGGTGTTAGGGAAAAATGACCAATGCCTTTCTTACTCCATTGGAAGCTTGGAATAATGTCACATTCCTTCTTACAGTTTTCACGAAGTAGAGGGAAGCAATTGCCAGGCAAAACTTATCAGGAAGTTTGGTGTAGGTTTGGAGGTATTTTTACTTTCATCCCTTTAATAAATTTACACTGTTCCATGTCCCTCGTAATTCTATAAGAAACATAATTTTGGAATTTTGCAGTAGATAAAACCTAAGTAGCTGTTCAGTGGCTCAAAATGTACAGCCAGTTTGGAGCGAGGCCCTCCTGATACTTCAGCCCTCTTATTCTGACACTTCCCATTGCTGTGGGCATGGGTGCCGATGTGTTTGTCCTAAATTAAGTAATTTCCTAGAGGGCCAGATCTTATCTTTGTTTATCATCTGAAGTGACAGCATGCTTTGGTTTATTATGAAGTACAAGCTATTTTTTTCCTTGAATTCATCCTTTTTTCCATCCATTCATCCATGTATTTTATTATGGAACATTTCAAATGGACACAAAACAAGTCGAGAGACCAGTACAGTGAAACCCTATGTGCCCCTCACCCCCTTCAATAACTACTCATGGCCAGCCTTATTTCGTTCCCTCCCACCCCCTAGATTATTTCGAAGCAAATCCCAGAAATCCTGTAATTTCATCTGTAAATGTTTCAGCCCTCTAAAAGATAATGACCATATATTAAAGTACAATCACAGTATCGCAATCATACCTTTGAAAATTAACTATGATCCTTTAATCAAATATCCAATCTATGTTCAAATTTCCTCGATTGTCTCACAAATTTCTATTTATAGTTCATTCAAGTCTGGAGCGAAAGAAAGCAATCTCTCTCTCTCTCTCTTTCCCTTGAAATTTCATTGTCAAAGAGTCCAGGTGGTTTGTCCCGCAGAGTTCCCTGCTTTCTGAACGTTACTGATTGCATTTCTGTAGTTTCTATAAATGTCTTTTCTTGTAAATTGGTGGATTTAGAGGCTTGATCAAATTCAGTTCAATTTTTCACTAACAGAGCGAGAGATATTTATGAGTCTTACTAATTTGCTTAGATGAGCAAATTAGACACGTTTCTGTTAAACAGCAGTGTACTGTGATAGGTACTTTTTGTGATATGATGTATATCTCACCGTATTAATGATTTTTCAGATAGGCTTCAGTTTCTGAAGCCAAAAGCCTTCATTAGATCATAGGTTTCAGACTCAGATGGCCTCCCCCTCAGGCAGGAGGATGCCTCTTTCCACATGGGGGGTGGAGAGGGTCGCCTCTTGGCTTCTGCAAGAGCAGCTGGGGGGAGGGAGGGATGGGGATCTCATCTGCCAGGCCACTCCCCTAGGCTACAAGGTCTCAGCTTCTTCTTCAGGGCCGAGCCTTTCTGCCAAGGTTTTTGTTTTTTTGTTTTTAAATATTTATTCATTTTTGAGAGAGAGCATGAGTGAGGAGGATAGGGCAGAGAAAGAGGGGGACAGGGGATCTGAAGTAGGCTCTTGCTGAAAACAGCAAGCCCAATGCAGGGCTGGAACTCATGAACTGTGAGATCATGACCTGAGTCCATGTCAGATGCTCAATGGACTGAGCCACCCAGGCGCCCATTTTTTATTTTTTTTAACGTTTGTTTATTTTTGAGAGACAGAGTGCAAGTGGGGGTTGGGCAGAGAGAGAGGGAGACACAGAATCCAAAGCAGGCTCCAGGCTCTGAGCTGTCAGCACAGAGCCCGACGCGGGGCTCGAACCCATGACTTACAAATCATGACCTGAGCCGACTGAGCCACCCAGGTGCCCCAGTTTTTGTTTTGAAAAGACAGTCCACTCTATCTCATTTCCTTGCTCTGTGTTAGTAATATAAATGTCGCTTTCTTCCTCAAATAGCAAACATCCCAGCCTCTTTGATCCACTTGCCTGCTTTGTGAGCCCTCTTACAATTCAGCCCCTGCATTCAACACCTTTATTTACATGTTTTATTCATGGGGTAATAGTAATAATGCACTGTTAGTCTCATCTCCTCTCTGCCATTATCTCGATTCTCTCTGTGTTGGGACTATTTTTGGGAGAGTGCCTCAGTGACAGCTGTGGGACACATTTAACCTGCCAGCTGAAATGTCTTACAAAATGCCCTTCATGTTCCAGCTTATGTACATGGCTCGGCCCGGGCACAAATGGCACAGGGTAAGTGTGCCCGGTACCTCTTCTGGGAGGCTCAGGTGGTCCGGATTCCCTTTTAGAAACTTCAGAGTCAGGCTATTCGTAGTGATGACTCCTCATGCTCCAGCTGCCATGCCTGCTCCCTGCTGGCAGCGGGGACTCCGATCCCTGACTCCTTAAAAGGAAAGGTCTTGAGAAATGCTGCCCTGAGTCAGACTGTGGGCCGCACAGGCAGGAGCTTCTCTCTGAGAGTGGTGCCAGGGGAACGGCTCGTGGGGGCAAGAGGGTGTCCTCCAAGAGCATGGCCTCAAAATAGCCTGGCTGTCCTGAGCTTCCCCTGATAGCCTGCCATGAATCGAATACCCACAATCTATGCAAAGCTGTTGGAAACCTATTTATATTTTATGTTTGTGCCACATGAAGAGCAGTTGGATTGAAACTATCTTTCCCGAGGTGTTTTGTTCCCCCTTGTTTCCCTAAAACTGAAGTTGTGTCACCTCTGTGACCAGGGATCACATGGAACGTGACGAGTCACATCGATTTGTGAATGTGCCAGGGAAGGTGCAGCTAACATCGAGGGTGTTACAGACACCTCCCATTGGTGTATTGTAGGGACCACAAGTTGCCTATGAGACATCAATATGTGGGCAGAAACCAAACATCTTGCTTTTGGGAGTAGATTCCATCTCAAAGAATTGTCCAGAAAAGGAAAAGCTTGTTTATCCCAGTTTCCTTCATGACTACACTCCAAAATCAGCTTCTATAGGGATGATATTCCAGGCAAATGTGGCCGATGGCCTGGGCAAGGCGACAGCCACCCTCCCTTTCTCTACTGGGCTACAGCTGTGACAAATGCATGTGCCAGGAGGTCAAATTAGGGAGGACTTCAGGAAAAGTTCTAGGTCGGAAGCGAATTTATATGGATTTCCATCCAGAAAGAGAGCTGGGCTAACTCAGCAGCCTGGCTGGGTCTGGCCCCCAAGAGGAACTCACAATGTCCATTGAGCCCCTGGGTGTTTACAAGCTGTCAGGGTAGAGTGGGTGTCCAGGCAATATTTGGGAAAATCTAACAGAAAATGGGCATTTACATGAAATAGGGCCCAAGGATTAAGGAGACTTGTATGTTCACAGGACAGTAGTGGGGTCAGTCCTGGAGCTCCTCTCAGGTTTGTACCTCCACCGGCCCCTCATGTGCTTGCCAGAGCAAGCCCTTGGAATTGTGGTCCAGCCACACGCACATTGTGGTGCCCCCTCCCACACTCACTTTTCTGGCAACACATGCTGCTTATTGTTGCCCAGAGACACCTGCAGGTTGCTGGATGTAGGCTCTGGGGTCCAATCCCATTACTTCCAAGCCGTGTGTGTCCTCTGGAGAAGTATTCGACAAGGGGAAGCTGTGGTTTCCTCACCCGTGAAGGAGAGTACTATCAGTACTTCCTCCCAGTGCAGAGTAAATGTGTGTGAGTGCACAGCCCAGAGCCTGACACGAAGTACCTCCTCAGGAAATTGGCCTTGATGGTAGTCCTGCTCTTCAGAGGGGATTACCACACACTCTGCTCCCACCTGCCTGGAAACTCTTAATTACCCTTCAGAGCCTTTGATTTTTGGCTCAAGAGTACCTCAGGGAAGCCTTCTCTGACTCCCACCTGCCCTCCACCCCCACCTCCTAATTCACTGTCCTCTCTCCTCTTGTGCAGATTCTCTGCCGAGGGTAACTCCTCACTTGCTGTCCACCATCATCCCAGAAGGCAGAGACCTCACCCGCTTTGCACTCCTGGCTCCGGACCCATGTCCACCATTATTGCTTAATAAATATTGTTAAACTGGTTAATCATGTCAGTTGAGTAGTTTTTTTTTTTTCTTGATGTTTATTTATTTTTGAAAGACAGAGTGTGAGCAGGGGAAGGGAGGAGAGAGAGGAAGACACAGAATCCGAAGCAGGCTCCAGACTCAGAGCCTGATGCCGGGCTTGAACTCACAAACGTCAAGATCATGACCTGAGCTGAATTGGGACGCTTCACCGACCGAGCCAGCCAAGTGCCCCTGGTGGTTTCTTGATAAAACTCTGGTTGGCAACTATAAATGTCTTTGATTCTTGAAAAATGTATGTAACTAAATCTAGTTTTGTAGGAAAACCCTACCCAACACAGGGTGGGTCAGTGGGGGTGGAGTGGAAAAGATGAAAAGAATTCTTGGTGGTAGAAAGTTTGAGGAACCACTGAGCTAGCATCTCCTCCCACCCCAGCGGGAGCTTGATCTCCAAATTAAGCATTTGTTTCTGAGCTTAGGAGGCAGCAGCTGCCACAGAAGGTTAGGATACAATGCTTTGCAGCTGACCAGTACCCTTCCTGAATTGGCTTCTCCCTCCACTAGGCCAGGCGTGCACCCCTGTTGGCTTTCTCTGGGCTGGCTTCCAGCCCCTGGCCACTCCCTAAGGTCCCTTGGGGTCACTACGCTACCTACAGCCCTGCGATTTGGGACCAGCTCCTGTCACCTTCTGTTTAGCAGTTAAAATTCCATATGTGCAAAATTGAGGAAATGACCCAGTATGAAATGTTGGCTGTTTTCAGACCCCAAAATTTTCTTTTCGGTTAGTTGGTGTTTAATAACCTTGTATTTGAACTAAAATTATAAAATCCTAGTCCTGGATCCCTATCTTTCAGCATCTCATAAAATCAGTTTTCCCAAGCACATGGCTTTTAAAGTTTTATCTACTACGTGTAAATGACCATTTTGCGTACTAGTTCACTGGATGAGAAGATTCACACACACACTTCTATGAAAAAAACCCACTTGCTTGGAATCCATCTTTC
The DNA here is from genome assembly GCF_016509475.1 of Prionailurus bengalensis. Lineage (NCBI taxonomy): Eukaryota > Metazoa > Chordata > Mammalia > Carnivora > Felidae > Prionailurus > Prionailurus bengalensis. Next base: position 152,251,554 of record NC_057349.1, on the reverse strand, counting down.
TATTTCCAGTCCTAAAAGAGTCCAAGGAGTTATTGAAACCATTTTCTCTTCCCTGTCTCCATCGCTACTTAGTTCCTAGTGCAGGCTCTGCTTGTATTGAACCTGGATGACTCCAGTAGTCTCCTCACCAATTTCCTGGCCTTCACCTCTTTGCCTCACCCCTCTGTGCCCTACAGGGCAACAGGTATGATCTTCCTAAAATGCAAATCTGACCATGCCACTTTCCTCCTTGAAATTCTTCATGGCTTTTGTTTTTACTCACTTAAAAACATTTACATACAATAAAATTAACTCTTTTTAGGTGCATTCGTATGTGTTTTGACAAATGCATACCGTTAGTAACCAGCACCACAACCAAGATCGACAAGAGTTGCTTCTCCTCACAAAAATCAACCCCCAGCCCTTGGCAACCACAGATCTATTTTCTGTTCTTTTAATTTCTCCCTTTCCAGCATGTCTCTTAAACAGAATCATACAGTATGTAGCCTTTTAAAAAATACCTTTTTATTTTGAGGTACTTGTAGATTGATAGGTAGTTGAAAGAAACAGCACAAAATACCTTTTTATTTTGAGGTACTTGTAGATTGATAGGTAGTTGAAAGAAACAGCGTCACCCTATTTCCTTCAATGATGACAATTTGCAACGAGGATGTGCACTGATGCAGTCAAGAAACAGAAATTTCCATCACTACAAGGATCTCTCCTTTTGTCCTTTTATACCCTCCTCCTCCCCCTTTCCTTAAACCCCTGGAAACTGCTATTCTGTCCTTTATTTCTCTAATGTTGTAATTTCAAGAATGTTATATAGATGGAATCATACAGGATGTAAACTTTTGGAATTGACTTTAAAAAAAAATTTATTTTATTTTTGAGAGAGAGTATGCACGTGAGCAGGGGACAGGGAAGGGCAGAGAGAGAGGGGGACAGAGGATTGGAGAGAGAGGGGAACAGAGGATCGGAAGCAGGCTCTGTGCTGATAGCAGACAGCCCAAAGTGGGGCTTGAACTCATGGACCATGAGATCATGACCTGAGCCAAAGCTGGACACTTAACCAACAGAGCCACGCAGGTGCCCCATGGGATTGACTTTTTTTACTCAGTCTAATTCTCTGGAGATTCATCCAAGTTATTGCATGTATCTGTAGTTTGTTTCTTGTTATTGCTGAATAGGATTCCATGTTGTTGACGTTCACAGATGTGTCTGTCCCTCTGCCAACCCCACACAGTCTTGATTATTGTAGCTATCTAATAAGTCTAAAATTGAGGAGGCTGATTTCACCTACTTTATTCCTCTTTTTCTGAGTTGTTTCAGTTATTTTAATTATTTTAGTTCCTCTGTCTTTCCATGTAAAGTTTGGAATTTTCTCGTCTATCTTCATTAGAAAATCTTGTTGGGATTTTGGTAGGAATTGTGTTAAAGCTGTATATCAATTTGGGGAGTATTGACATCCTTACCATGTTGAATAGTAATCCAATCCGTGAACACATATGTCTCTACTTAGACCATATTTGATTTCTTTCATCAGTGTGGTGTAGTTTTCAGCATACAAGCTCTGTACGTGTTTTGTTAGATTTACACCTAAGTATATAATTTTTTAAAAGTGATTATAAATGGTACCATATTTTTACTTTTGGTGTCCATGAATTCATAGCTAATGTATAGAACCATAATTGGTTTCTTTATATTTGTCTTGTATCTGGCAACCTTACTGAATTCCAAGAATAGTTTTAGGTGTTTCTTTTTGTAGGTTCCTTCGGACTTTCTGTGTCTGTAAGTACAGACAGTTTCATTTCTACCTTTTCAACCTGTATTCATTTCATTTCCTTTTCTGGCTTTATTGCACTGGCTAGAACTACCAGCACTATGTTGAGTAAGAGTAGTGAAAACAAATATTCTTGCCTTATTCCTAATCTTAGGGGGAAAGCCTTTAGTCTTTCATCATGAAGTATAATGTTAACTGTAGGTTTTTTGTAGATGTTCTCTATAAAGTGGAGGAAGACCCCCTCTATTTTTATTTTTCTGAGACTTTTTAATCATGAATGGATACTGGATGTTGTCAAATCTTTTTTCACATCAATTGATATGACCATATGACTTTTCTTCTTAACCTTTTAATTTTGTGAATTATTTCAAAATAAAATTAATATTGGGGTGCCTGGGTGGCTCAGTTGGTTAAGCGTCTGACTTTGGTCCAGGTCATGATCTCATGGTTTGTGAGTTTGAGCCCCGCGTCAGGCTCTGTGCTGACAGCTTGGAGCCTGGAGCCTCCTTCAGATTCTGTGTCTCCCTCTCTCTGCTCCTCCCCAGCTTACACGTGCACGCTCTCTCTCTTTGTCAAAAATAAATAAAAAACTTAAAAAAAACAAATTAAAATTAATACAATTTCATATAATTGATATAATTTAAATTATATTTAGAAATTATTTTTTAAATTATTGCTGAGTAGGATTCCATGTTGTAGATGTTAACGGTTTGTGTCTATCCCTCTGCCAACCCCACAAAGTCTCTATTATTGTAGTATCTAATAAGTCTAAAAATGAGTATATTTAAAAATTATTTATTTTTGAATATTGAACAGCTTTACATTTCTGGAATAACCCCCACGTGATCATGGTGTATAATTCGTTTTTTTGTATTGTGGAATTTTATTTGGTAATATTTTGTTAAGGAGTTTTGCACCTATATTCATGAGGGATATTTGTCGACAAACTTCTTTCTTTCTTTCTTTCTTTCTTTCTTTCTTTCTTTCTTTGTACTGTCTTTGTTTTTGAATAAGGGAAATACTAGATTCATAAAATTAATTGGGAAGTGTTCCACCTCTCCTATTTTCTGGAAGAAATTGTATAGAATTTGTGTTAATTCTTCTTTAAACATTTGGTAGAATTATCCAATAAAACCATCCGAGCCTGGAGATTTCTTTGGGGAGTTTTAAAATTACAAATTCAATATTAAGAGTTATAGGACTGTTCAAATGATCTATTTCATATTGAATGAGTTGTGGGAGACTGGATTTTTTAAGAATTAGTCTATTTCATCTGAATTGTCATATTTATGTGTGCAGAGTTGTCCACAGTGTTCCCCTATGTTCTGTTTGATGTCTGATGTCTTTAGTGATATTTCCTGTTACATTCTTGATATTGGTAATTTGTGTCTTCTCTCTCTTTGTCTCTCTGTCTCTCTCCCCCCCTCTCCATTTTGCTAGAGGTTTGGCAATTTTAGTGATCTTTTCAGAGGAGTTTCTGTTTTTTTTTCCAATGTTTATTTATTTTTAAGAGACAGAGAGACACAGAGAGAGACAGAGCTTGAGTAGGGAGGGGCAGAGAGAGGGGGAGACACAGAACCCAAAGTAGGCTCCAGGCTCTGAGCTGTCAGCACAGAGCCTGAAGTGGGGCTTGAACTCACAAACCATGAGATCATGACCTGAGCTGAAGTTGGAAGCTTAACCAACTGTGCCACCCATGTACCCCAAAGTAGTTTCTGTTTTAATTTTTTTCTAATATTTTAAATTACATTGATTTCTGCTCTTTATTATTATCTTCTTTCTGCTTTTCTTGCTTTGTGTTTCTTTTGCTCTTTTCTAGGTTCTTGGAGTGGAAGCTTAGGTTATTGATTTGAGACATACAGAATGTGTTCTCCAACCATAGTAGACTCAAACTAGAAGTCAATGACAGAAAACATAAAAATAACAGGAAAATCTCATCTATGAAGCCTGAAGGAAAATAAAACAAATACACTGAACTAAAGAAAAATGATGTATAAGCATATCATATATTTGTGTATGTTTCTAATTCTTTTAAATTTATTGAGGTCTTTTCTTTCTTTCCCTTTTCCTCCAAGATATCTTGGTATATCTTTTGCGGGCACCTGAAAACATGTATTCTGTTGTTGTTAGGACTGCTATATAAATACTGATTAAAACTTATTGGTTGGTTTATCAGTTGCTGAGAGAGGGATGTTCTCATCTCCAACTATAATTGTGGATTTGCCTATTTCTTTTTCAGTTCTAAAAGTTTTTGAATCACATATTTTGAAGCTGTGTTGTTTGGTGTGTGCAAATTTAGGATTGTTGTGTCTTCTTGGTGGACTTGTCCTGTTATCATTACATAATGACTTATTTGGGCTCTTGTAATTTTCTTTGCTCTAAAGTTTACTTTATTTGATAGTAATATAACCACTTCTGCTTTCCTTTGATTAATATTTGCACAATATCTATTTTTCCACCCTTTTACTTTCTGCCTATTTCATTATATTTGAAGTGGGTTTCTTCTAAAGAGCACAATGTTGGGTCACTGCTTTTTAATCCTCTTTACCAATCTTTCTTTTAATTGGAATGTTTAGACAATTTACAAGTAAATAAATTGTTGATGTTAGGGCATAAGTTGACATTTTATTTTTTATTTTCTGTTTGTTCTCTCTGTGTTTTTTCTCTGTTTTCTTTTTCTTACTTTTTTGTAGATTACCTTTTTTTTTTACAATTCGATTTTAATTAATCTATATTGTTTTAAATTAAGAGTGTCTCTTTGTATACTCTTTCTATATTATATATATATATATATATATATATATATATATAGTGACCCAAGATTCCTTCTTTTCTTAGTTCCTACCTGTTTAGAGAACTTTCCTTAGCCATTATTTTAGGGTAGGTCAAGCTGGCAATGAGTTCTCTTACTGGTCCTTCATCTGAGCATGTCTTTATTTCTCCTTCATATTATCTCTGGATATGTGATTCTTGACTGACAGTTCTTTTCTTTCAGAAATTGAAAAATGTTGTGTCACTTCCTTGATGAGAGATGAGAAATCTACTGTCATTTGAACTGTTTTCCCCGATAGGTAAAGTCTCATTTCTCTTGCTGCTTTCTACATTTTTTCCTTGTTTTTAATTTTTAGAAGTTTAGCTATGATGTGTCTTGGCATGGATTTCTTTGGGTTTATCCTGTTTGGGGTTCACTTAACTTTTTGAATGTATAGATTTATATCTCTTGCTAAATTTGGGAAATAGTCATCATCCTCATCCTCATTCAATACTTTTATGTCCTACCCTCTTTCTTCTCCTTTTTTGAGACTCCAGTGACATGAATGTTAGATCTTTGGTTATGGTCCTGTAGGTCCCTAAGGCTCTGTTCCTTTTTTCTTTCTTTTTTCCTTATTTTCTTTCTGTTGTTCAGATTGGATAATTTCTATTTTTCTGTCTTCTTATTCTTATTCTTTCCTCTCTCCCCTCCTTTCTGCTCTTGGGTCCATTCATTGAATTTTTTATTCCTTTAACGTATTTTTTCAGTTCTAAGATTTCCTTTTGATTCTTCTTGTATGTTCTTTTTTTGGCTGATATTTTGTATTTTTTCCATTTATTTTCAGTGTGTTTATATTTCTTGTTGCAGCATTTTAAAAAAATGTTCATTTATTTATTGGGGGGGGGGGTGCAGAGAGAGAGAGTGAGAGAATCCCAAGCATGCTCCACACTGTCAGTGCAAAGCCCAATGTGGGGCTTGATCTCACAAACTGTGAGCTAATGACCTGAGCCAAAATCAAGAGTTGGATTCTTAAGCCACCCAGATGCGCCTGCTGAAGGATTTTTATGATTTAAAATTGTTGCCAGATGATTCTAACATCTCTGTCAGTGTTAGAAACAAATCCTTGTCGTTTCACTATCTCACCAACATGTGATATTGTCACACTTTTTTTTTAAAGCCATTCTGCTAAATGTGTAGTGGTATCACATTGTGGTTTTAATTCGCATTTTACTGATGACTAATAATGTTGGAAATCTTTTGCTCATTTTTTATAATGAGTTGATTATTTTCTTATCGCTGCATCTTCATTAGTTTTTAAAAAGCTCCCTAGCATTTAGAACAATACTTGGCATGGCATATGGGGTCTTATTTAATATGACCCTGTTTGTATTTCCAACTTCATCTTCCAATTTAGTATTGCTCTGATGGCCTCACTCATGATTGAAAAAAGTATAATATCACAGTAGACCTCCTTGTTATTCCCACTCCCAAATCTATAACCCTATCTACACCTGTCCTTCTTTATTCCATCCTGATGTAATTCAAGAAGTGTCTGTCCTCCTAACAAAGATCAATTCTTTTACAAGAGTGTTTGATCCCATCCCCTTTCACATTGTTTAGGACTTTCCTTCCATTATTCCCTTTTCTCTCATGTACTATTGATCTTTCATCAGCACCTAACTGATCATTCCTACCAGTAAACCAATGTGCTCTTGTATCCTCCATCATAAAGAAACAAGAGAACCTCTCTTGTCCCCTAATTCCCTTCCAGCTACTATTTCTTTGATCCTCTTTATACTCAAATTTCTCAAAAGCATTTTCTATAAATGCTGGTCCCACTTCTTCCCTTCCTGTTCCCTCTCTCCTGCCCTCTGATCCACTGAAGTGCTCTTGTCAAGGCACCACTGATCTACTTGGGCAAAATATAGTGAAGAATTCTCCTACTTGACCACTGCCTTCTGTTTTGAAGCTGTCTCTTCTCTTAGCTTTGGTGATGCTGTATTCCCTAGTGTTTTCTCTTATTTCACTAGCTGCTCCTTGGATTCCTGTGTACTTTCTCCTTTTCTCTCTGTCTTCTGGTTGTGGATATGTCTCAGAGCTCATAAGGCCACTCTTGAAGAAACTTGAAAACACTTGGCTTTTGTGATATAATTTTTAAAATGATATTACACTACATGATGTCTTTTCATTGAAAAGAAGTCCACATTTATATGATGAGTTAAAATTCTACTAACCACCCACATACAGCCCTATTCCCCCAGGACCTACTGTATCCCAGTATCTGCGGCCTCTCCAGTCATTCTGTGTCCCCAGGGCCCCTGGCTGCCCAGATTCCTCTCCCTTCCCAGATGAGACATTTCCATGCTGATAGAAAATCTCTCAGCTCTGCAGGTATCAGCTTTTACCTCTCAGCTACTTTGGGTGAATGTTCTTTTTCACAGCAAACAGATTATGTTGTTCCTAGTAATTAGCACCATCTGCAATCATTTGTTCATTCCACATGAAGATAACCAGTCTCTGCCATTAGAGCAAACCCCTTGGAGGCAGCACCTCTGTCCCAGTGCTTGGAACAAACAGTGCACATGAGAGCAATGCAGTAACAACTCCCGTGAAGCCAGGAGTTGTGTGTATGCAAATTCAGATTTACATACACAGAGGCTACATGTATACATACTCACGAATACAGGCAACCCTCAGTTCTCATCGATGCTGTGTTTGTGTGTTTGCCTACTTGCTAAGCTTTATTTGTAGCCCCATAACCAACACTTGCATGTTTTCGTGGCTGCAAGTGGATGTGAACAGAACTGGTGAGAGTGAGTCACCTGCACACACTCCCAGCTGGGAAGGAACCAGGCGATACTCTTCAACTCTCACTGGAAAGAGGCATCCTTTTGCCACCTAGTCTCATGTTTTCATATTTTTGTGCTTTTTGTTGGCAATTTTGCCATTTAAAGTGGCCCCCAAGCCTAGTGCTGAAGTGCTGTCTACGGTTCCTAAGTACAAAAAGGCTGTGATGTGCCTCATGGAAAAAATACACTTGCTAGATGGTTTATCCAGGCCGAGTTCGAGGTCTGCTGATTGTGAGCTCAACATTCACGAGTCAACAATAAATATTAAATAAGGTTTCTTGAACAGAAATGCACCTAAAACAGGGTTATGTATTGATTAGTTGTTGACAATGTGACCAGAGGCTCCCAGGAACCTAACCATGTATTTCCTCCAGGGACAATGACTTAGTCTTCAGTAACTCAGGGTTTGTGTTGACTTTACAGAACATAATTACTGCAAATAACAAGACTCGATGGGAAATATCTATCTATCTATCTATCTATCTCCAGTTTGCTTCCCTCAATTATCAGTTGAGGGGGATGTTGGAAAAAATGTATGTACTTGTGTATGTTTGTATTTTGTCTGTTTCTTATGAATTGACTGCTTATTTTCTTTGTTCATTTTTTCTTTTGTCTTCTTCCTATCAATATAAATAATTTATATGTCATGCATATTAATTCTTTAAAAAAACTTTTTTTTAAACATTTATTTATTTTTGAGACAGAGAGAGACAGAGCATGAATGGGAGAGGGTCAGAGAGAGAGGGAGACACAGAATCTGAAACAGGCTCCAGGCTCTGAGCTGTCAGCACAGAGCCGACGCGGGGCTTGAACTCACGGACCGCGAGATCATGACCTGAGCTGAAGTCGGCCGCTTAACCGACTGAGCCACCCAGGTGCCCCTTAATTCTTTATCTCGTACAAGCTTTGCAAATATTGCATTCCCGTTGCCATTCTTTAAACTTCATTTTTGTGGTCTTTTCACAGAGGGAAGTTTTAAATGTTTAGATGATCAAATCTGCTCATCTTTTCCTTTGTAGCTTCTGGGTTTGTTTTTTTCATAGAAAGGACTTCTTCAATCTATATTAATGAAATAGAATTCTCTATTTTCTTTTTTCTTTTTTTTTTTTTAATTTTTTTTTTCAACGTTTATTTATTTTTGGGACAGAGAGAGACAGAGCATGAACGGGGGAGGGGCAGAGAGAGAGGGAGACACAGAATCAGAAACAGGCTCCAGGCTCTGAGCTGTCAGCCCAGAGCCCGACGCGGGGCTCGAACTCCTGGACCGCGAGATCGTGACCTGGCTGAAGTCGGACGCCTAACCGACTGCGCCACCCAGGCGCCCCATAGAATTCTCTATTTTCTATGTTTTTAAAGGAAGGGAGCCTTCTACTTTATCGGGGATATTTTCAGCATTTTAAGGTGGGAAGCTGCTGAATTAGCAGCTGCTCAAACTCTTTTCTTCCTTCTTTTCCTAGACTTATTCTCAGTTCATGCCTCATGACCAGAATTGATTGATCGCCTCCCAAGTGAAGAGCCTCTGCCTGCACGTCTTACTGCACCCACTTCCTCTCTCAGCACTGCTCCCCCAAATGCTGGTCTGTCTCTGGTAGGTTCTGTCTCTGCCTCTCCCCACCTCAGTGCTCTGTTTCTCTGTCTCTCAAAACAAATAAACTTAAAAAAGTTATATATAAGTACAGACTAAAGACCATACTTTAAATAAGAACTTAATGGCCAAGCCTGACATGGGGCTTGAACTCAAACCATGAGATCATGACCTGAGCCCAAGTCAGATGCCCAATGAACTGAGCCACCTAGGTGCCCCTGGCCAAAGCCTTTTTAAAAACCTCTGAAGAGAATGGAAGAATGGACAGTCCTGACTTCACCAAGATGGGTGTCTGCTTCTTTTCTACAGCTCCTGCTGTCCTTGAACTCCCTCACTGGCTGTGTGACAGTTCCTCACGCAGACACCAGGCTGTAGCCAACTGAGCAGCGGGAGCTTGGAGCCTGGCCCTATATCTTCAGGCGTTTGATCATTTCACATAAGAGAGGCACCCTGCCAATGTCTGCCAGGCTGGACATGTATGGCAGGATCATCCGCCAGAGTGAGACAGAGCCTTTTCTTCCCCTTTTGCTGGCCAAGGGGCCTTGAGGCTGAAACAGGTCTCCCCACATTTGTGCTGGACTGACCCGCTGCCCTTGGGCCTTTGTTGGGTAGGCAGTTAATGTGTACAGGCTATCTCCTGCTTCCAACCCCTCGGCATTTAAAAAATTTTTTTTTTCAACGCTTATTTATTTTTGGGACAGAGAGAGACAGAGCATGAACGGGAGAGGGGCAGAGAGAGAGGGAGACACAGAATCGGAAACAGGCTCCAGGCTCTGAGCCATCAGCCCAGAGCCCGACGCGGGGCTTGAACTCGCGGACTGCAAGATCGTGACCTGGCTGAAGTCGGACGCTTAACCGACTGCGCCACCCAGGCGCCCCAACCCCTCGGCATTTTTGTCCTCTATCCCAGCAAATCTGAGAGCGGGTAGAAAAGAACTTGCAAACTCTTAGAAGAGTCTTTGTTTCAAGGGAGGAGCAGCTTAGAGATGTACGGCCCTGCAAAAATGAAACCAAGTGAGCAAAACTCAACCCAAAAGTCATCAACATTCAAAATAATACCAGAGCATGATAGTCTTTTTTCCCAGATATTAGCTGTGCTCTATTTTCTGTGGTGAAGACCCCCAAATCTCTCTCCAGTGGAAGAAACCTTCATTTCTTCCAGCCTCAACAGACCCTATATCCAGAACTGTTTGCCATTTTTCAGATTCTTTAAAAGACTTAATTTGTTTAAAGGGAAAAAGATTTTCCTAAAGAATCTGGCTACTAAGGACCTAATTCAGTGCCATGATTTTCTGGCAATCCAGATATTCACAGACATGGTCATGGCGATGATGAAGGCAAAGAAAGGGCTTAAAGGTAAGAGGAGAGAGATGCTTTCTCCCTCTCCTTCTGGGGATCTCTGAGCCCTCACCCCTCACCCCTCCAGTAGGCTGTGGGTTTGGTGCTGCAGCCTAGGTGTCTTCACCACCTGGATGCTTCTGGAAGCTGACATGTTCTCTTTCTGTGGTGTGTGGGTTAGCCAACTATTTCCAAATACAGGTGGCCCTTGAACCAAGTGGGGTTAGGGTAGACCATGCCCTGTGTAATCAAATATCTGTGTATCACTTTTGATTTCCCAAAAACTTAACTACTTAGTAGCCTACTGTTGACTGGAAGACTTGCTGATAATATAAAGAGTCAATTAATACATATTTTATATGTCATATGTATTATACACTGTATTCTTACAATAAAGTAAGCTAGAGAAAGGAAGATCTTATTAAAATCATAGGGAAGAAAAAATACATTTATAGTACTGTGTTGTATTGATCAACAAAAATTCATGTATAAGGGACCTGTGCATTTCAAACCCGTGTTACTCAATGGTCAGCTGTATTCAGTTTTGTGTTGAGCCTTCTGTCCGGAGCCCTTGCTGGTCTCCCAGGCTGCTGTGCCTCATATTGGGAAGACCCACACGCTTCTCCTTTGCTGTTGTCCGTAGTGAGGGTTCTGAGAGCCTAGGCTGAAAAGGCAGTGTGGCTCCCTCTCACCTGGTAGAGAGCTGTGTCTAGGGCCATCCCAGGAAGCAAGGCCCACTGAGAGCAGGCTGGAAACTGGTCATCCTCTCCCAGCAGGGACCCCATGGGCCTGTGGGACACTGTGCATGTGTAGCTTGCTTAGAAGACAGGGAAGGAGGGGCGTTGGCTTAGGTGTCCCAGGGACTCACTCCTCTATTAAGGTGCCACATTATGTGCTCCTCATTTCTTCTGGCCTCTGAAATACCATCTCCTCACTACCCTCATAGCTGGCTTGGTCGATACCTGGGCCATTATTCACATGTTTGTTGGTTATAATCTTGTCCCCTTACCAACTGTAACCAGGAGGGCAGGGCTTCATCTGTCTTGCTCGCTTATTGCCTGCCATTCAGGGTGTTTGGCAAATGCTTGTTGGTTTTTGAGTGGGTCCAGCTGCACCTGTTTGCACAGGGGATCATCTGTACTACACAGCCTGTGACATGGACAGACTGCCTCAGCTCCTTAGACAAGGTAGGTTTTGAGGAGACTTTGTGATTCCATGTCATGAACATGAAACCACACTGGGAGCTAGTAGACAGGAAATATAGTCACCTGGCTGTCAGTGAGCCTCTAGGTGGAGAGTTGTCCTTGTCCAGAAATGGATGGGCAGGGTGCCCTAGTAGACGAGCGCCATCGGAAGCTAGAGGAAAACTCCTGCTCCAGGAGTAGTCTTCAGACTCCCTCCCTTATCAGCACTTATGATATGATGATTTATGAAAAATCACTCAGATGACCAAAATATATTTCTCAGACACATTTGGTCTTCATCCACAGTTCCTTCAGAGCCAAAAGGGTGACACGGGTGTCTTGTTACTAATGAAAGGGGCTTTTGGACCCCATCTCAGGGCAGGGGCCCATGGCCCCAATGTCTCCCTCAACTTCCAGGGAGGGGACAGGGGCTGGAGATTGGATCACCCAATGGCCAATGAGTTAGTCAATCATGACTACATAATGAATCCTCCATAAAAACCCAAAGGACTGGGTTCAGAGAGCTTCGGGTTGGTGAACATGTGGAGATGTGGCAAAAGTGGTGCCCTGCAGAGGGCGTGGAAGTTCCATGACCCTTCCCTGTACTTTGTGCTATGCATCCCTTCATCTGGCTGTTGATTCTTATCCTTTATCACACCCTTATATAAACTGGTAAATGTAAGCGTTTCCTTGAGTTCTATGAGTTGCTCTAGCAAATTAAAAGAGCCTAAGAAGGAGGTCCTGGGAATCTCTAATTTATAGCCATCTGGTCAAAAGCATAGGGAACGGCCTGGGCTTGTGACTGGCATCTGAATTGGGGGTGGAAGACAGTTTTGTAGGACTGAACCCTAACCTGTGAGATCTGATGTTGTCTCTGGGTAGACAGTGTCAGAACTAGATTGAATTCTTAGACACTATGGTGGTGTCTGAGAATAGCTTGGTATTGTGTGTGGGGAGACCCCCTCCCCCTTGTTTGAAATGGGTCTGGAAACCCTAAAAGGGGTAGTGTCAGGGGAGTACCTCATCCCATCCCAGACAGCTCCCCCTCAGCGTGGAGCTTTGGTTCTGATTGGGAGGGATGTCTTCTGTGCACATTGGCTCCATAACAGTAACTGAGAGAGCAATTAAGTCAGAAAACCAAACAGAATAGAGAAGACGGATCCAGAAGAAATTCTAGACGGGTCTAGAAAGCCAGGGGGCTTTCTAGAGGACTGAGGGTCAGAGAAGGAGTCTTTGGGGTCATGTGGGGAAGGACCACCTTCCTGAGGGGTTGATGATCAGGCAGGATTTGGGGGAATGCCAGCAGGGGGGTCTTGGGTGGGCTGGGGTTCTCTCAGCTTCTTCACTGAGCACCCTATCCCCATACTGCCAACACCCTGCCCCCACTTCTCCACGTCTGTCTCCTGTCAGCTCTCCCACAATGCCAAAGTGGCGGCCCAGCTCCACGGGAACTTCTCTCCAAGAAGCAGCGGTCTGACCCAGAGGGTGCCCTAACACAGGGCTGTGGTTACTTTAAAAGCCTCTGAGCACCAAATAATACATGTAGATACTCTGCCTGCTCGGGAGGGTAGAGCTTAAAAATACTCAGAACATCCTGGCAGACAGCATCTCAGCCGGGAGAAGGCAGCAAAATCCCATCACACGTCTGCCCCTGCAGCAGCACCAGGAGGTGCTCACACACCTGCTGAAGCCCACAGCATGTCTAACCATGAGAAGATATCACACAAGCCCAAATGGAGGGACTTTCGAGGGAAGACTGAGGAGCGGTCACAGGAGATGATGGGGACACTGGGCGTGTGCTCGGACAGGAGGGGGTGTGAGTGGAAGAAGCGAATGATGTCTGGAGCTCAGGTAACAGCATTGAGCTAATGCTGAGTCTCAGTTTTGGGAAAAGCTCCAAGATTATATAAGATTTTGACATCAGGGTAAGTTGGGTGAAGGGAATGTGGAAAGTCTCCGGAAATCTGAAATCATCCCAAAACAAAGAGTAAAAAAGAAAAAGCCTTTGCAGGTGTGTCCCATCCTTGGGATGTTCCCACCGCACCAGACCATGCAGTCTGGCTCTCTCCATCTCTGCCCGCTGCCTCCTACTCTGCCCTGCTCTCAGCTGCCTCTCCAGATTCCTACACAAGAGCTGTGAGCCCATGCCCTGGGCTTCCTTGTGTCCTGAGGGGCCTCAGACAAGGTGGGGAGCAGTATGCATGAACTTCCTCACAGAGGGGAAGTTGGGAATCTCAGCCCAGCTCAGCACCCAGGCCATCTAGCTACAGACAATCGGATCTCTGAAAACTTCCACCTAAAGTCCTGTGCCTTCATCCGTCGGCCTCATCAGGAGATTGTCTGGGCCTGGGCTCTGACAATGGCTGCATTCCACTTGCAGCGGACGCATCAGGAGATGAAGCCCCGCCACAGTCCAGGAGCAGATCCGAAAGAGTCCTGGGTTATGAGGGGAGGCAGGGGCGGCCTAGGGCTGCTCTCTTTGGGAGACTCTTCAAGAAGTGATCCTGGTTGGCCTCTCCCAGGTCTGCATCTGGGTATGATTAGCACTGGAGATCAGCAAAGAACAAACAGCTCCCCGGGGCCCCCCCAGGAGCCCTCCAGGGTAACAGTGGGCACAACAGAAGTCAGGGACACTGAAGGAAGGCCAAGGGCCCGAAGACCTGGTCCTGTGCTAAACTCCGTAAACACACGCCATCTGTTTACTCCTGACAGCAGCCCTGCTTTGTCCTGCAGAGGAGGAACCTGCGACTCAGAGAGATTAGATTCTTTCCCGAAGTCACACAGGCTGAAAAGAGGAAGAGGTGGTGTCTGACGCCAAAGCCTAAAAGGCTACAGATCTTTTAGCTCCTTATAGTTTTTTGAAAACTGCACATGGGACACAGTCAGATGTAGGGTGTGACTCCTGGTGCCATCTCGGGTAAGTCACTTAACCTACCTGCCTCAGTTTCCATATCTGTAAAATAACGGGGATAATGATAAGTGTTTCTCCTGTAGGGATAAGTGAACTCGTTAATATAAAGAGCTTAAAATTATACCTGACATGCATTAAGTGACCACTAGCATCGGCTACCATTGTTATATTTAAAGAGCTATTACAGTGACGGTGAGGTCTACCTTTCCAGGTTCATCAGCTGTCGCTTACTTACCATCCAGAATAATCTGCGGTTTCCAGGATTTTGCTATCTTTACTCCATGAGGATTTTTTAGATGGCAAGTTAAAAAGAAACCAGCTTAAACAGAGGGATACCCAGCAAGGCTTGATCGAGCCACTCAGATGGTTGCCCTTTACTTCTGTTTTGCTCTTTGTGTGTCTGGCACAATGGCCCCACCTGGTTTACCGGCCCACCGTGGGACCAGTCGCTCTGACCAGGAAGACAGGATATGCCGGCTAACTCAGGCTGATGTGGGCAGGCCCCTGGAACGGGAAGCAAGGGTCAGATTTATCCAAGTGCAGGACCAGGGAAGCAGCAGTTCTTGGCAGGAAAAGCAGGGCACTATGGCCAGTAGATGGAGAGAACCTAGGTCGGGTTCGTTTTGCTCCTACTGGCCACCCTGCCTGGCATTCCCTCTGCCAAGCTTCTCCCCTAGACCCCTGCCCAGTCAGAACGTGTTCCTTGCTTCAGGTCTGTCCCCAGCGCCTATGTGTCTGACATACAGCATGTCCTCAGTACATATGTGCTGAATGAATGAGGGAAATTTCTGCCTCATAAAGCTTTTCCTGATGTTGTCAATAAAACATGTTCTGCCTTTTCTCAACTCCCACAGAACGTGTTCAGATTTTGCTTATGGCACTTGGCATTGCCTCATTTCTATGCTTGTTTCTGTATTTGTCTTCATCTCTCCATTAGACTGTACGAGGCTGGACATGTGGCCTGTTTTTCCTGCCTTTTCAATCCTGGTATGAAGGGGCCAGATAAATGTTTGTCGGTTTATTGAATAAATGAAAGAAGGGGGGAATGAAAAATTAATAGTGTGAAAACAACCATGTAGGTCCTGCCTGGACTTAAAGCATGGGAAAGAGAGAGGAGAAATAAAACAGTCGGGGGCCCGGCAGAGGTATCTAAAGGAGTGGCCATGCAGAAACAGGCCATGAGCGTGCGGCGGCTGGCAAGCTGCCAAGAAGAATCGGGAGAAAGTGGG
The DNA here is from genome assembly GCF_016509475.1 of Prionailurus bengalensis. Lineage (NCBI taxonomy): Eukaryota > Metazoa > Chordata > Mammalia > Carnivora > Felidae > Prionailurus > Prionailurus bengalensis. The sequence goes on along the minus strand of NC_057349.1, from coordinate 152,235,944 downwards.
TGGCGGGGCCGGGCTTCCATCTTCAGGAAGTCTGGACGTCATCCTGGTCATTCGTAACACCTGAGCAGCACTTAGGGATTCAGAGTGCAGGGTGGGCTCTGACAGAGAGGGCGGTAGTAGAGAGGGGTTAGGCGGACTGCGGTGGTGTTTAGACAGCAGAGAAGAAACCGTGGCCGTGGGCAGGGTGTGGAGGAGTGAGGGCAGTGAGTCCCGTCTTCCCGGAAGTCTGAGATGCCTGAACCCCAAGCATTCTCACTCTCCACCGGCCTTCTCGCCTACCCTTCCCCTGCCCACCCGCCCATCCACACTGGAAATGGGCACAAAAGGCAGGACCTAGAGCCCGGGACAAGCGGTGGAGTGGGAAAAGGTGGGTGGGCTCCCATGAATCCCTGCGGCCAGCCCTATTTATCAGGACTCAACAGTCTCAAAGAAAGTGAGCTTTGCAAGGCCTTGTCCCCTCAGAAACTATTTTTGGGTGGAGCAGTGACCAGGGAGAGGGCAGCTGTCCTGTCATAGGCCGGAGGTCAGAGGTGGCATCTATAGCTGGCAGCCAGAGAGGAGAGTTGGAAGAATGCCCAGGCGAGCTGTGCCCACCAGCCAGGCTGAAGGGCTGCACAGGCACAGAGGCAGGAGGGGTTCACATGGGAAATGAGAAAGGAACTCCCCAGGTCCCTTTGTCCCTTGGTGGGGATAGTATTACCCCCACTCCATCATAGCACCAGCAGTAGTCATCTACTGAGTGTTAAGGATCGGGCACTGCCTGCCGTACGAGCATCAGTCTGCCCAATCTTCGCAATACCCCGTGAGGGGGGTGCCATTGTCACCCCTACTTTAGAGATGAGGGCACTGAGGCACAGAACTCAAGTAACTCGTTCATATCCACCTGAAGTTTGGGCCTTCGGGTTAGAGACTGGGGCACTGTAACCACTGTAACTCTGCACGCAAATGCTGCATGCTTCTGAGGGTGCCGGTGACTTTCTCCATGACAGGAGAAGGGAAAGAATTTGAGGGAGTATTCTCACGCGTCCTGATTGAGCAGGGAAGAAATCAATGCCTTTCAGGAACAGATAGAAAGCATAGAAAGAGTTTACCTAGTCACTGTCAAAGAAGCTCGTGTTTGTCTTATCTCTGATTCGGCATTCACAGACATCACTGAGAAGTGAAGATCTTCTCAAGCTGTGAACAGCATAACCAAGAGCTGCCTGATGGCATCCAACGACTTAAACAGATGCCCCCCAGAGCCACTGCCCAGAGCTAATATAGAGGCACTGGCATGCTTGGTACCGAAAAAGAAGCTGGCCCTCACCCAAGGCAATTGTATATTATTGTTTTCTGGGTGTGCAACAGTTGAAACCACAGCCGAGTGGAGTAAATTAATGGCACGGAGATTTCCTATTGTGAACACACATACAAAGGAAACTGCTGTAGCGCTGCTCTGAAAGGCGGCCCTAGCTGCTGTAACAAGCACATCCTGAAGTCCGAGGGAGTCAGTGCAACAGGAGCATCCTTGTCCATGTTGAGGTTCACAGTAGGAACACCCAACAGGCAGTCGTACAAATGATGGTGGGTCCCTGTTCCACACGCCATTCAGGTACCCAAGCTGATGATGATGTTCAAGGTTGGCCTGGGTCTCAATGTCCAGCTGGCAGACAGGAAGCATCAGAACTTGGAAGACCCCATCGTAGTAAGCTTAGCCCGCCATAACAAAGCACTATCGGCTGGACAGCTCAAACGACAGCAATGTATTTTTCACAGATCTAGAGGCAAGGGGTGAGGAATGGGTACCAGCAGAGTTCTGGTGAGGACTCTCTTCTTGCACCACAGACGGCTGCCTTCTCGTCCTCACATGGCCTTTCCTCGATGTGTGCCCATTGAAAGGGGTGGTGGGGTGGGGGCCTTTCTCCCATCTCTGCCATCACAGGGGCCCTACAGGGTGACCTGCTCTAATCCTAGTTACCTGCCAACATTCCCCTCTCCAAACACCATCACAATGGGGATTAGGGCTTCAACATATGAATTCCTGGGGAGGACATAATTCAGTCCACAGCAGTGAGACCACATGGTCAGTTTCCATGAACCAGGTGTGGAGGTGGCATAACCACTTTCACTGGCCACAGCTGTCACATGCCCCCCCTCCCCCAGCTGCAAGTGAAGGCTGTGCCTACAAGGGAAGGAAAATACATCTCTGCTGAACCTGTGAATTCTCTGCCCCACCAAAAGAAGGGCAGCATCTAAGTTTAACCTGAACAGTCATTGAACCTCACAATAGGCATCAGGTGACACAGGTAAATGCATCCATTACGTATTGATGGATAATCAACTACCTGAAAACTTAGTGGCTTTAAATAAGAAACAGTTTACTCTCTCAGTCTCTGCAGGGTGGCTTCATTGGATGATTCTGGCTTGGGATTTCTCATGAGGTTGCAGAAAGCTGTCAGCCGGTTGAAGTCTTCTGAAGGCTTCACCAGGGGTGGGCAGCCTCTGCTCTTTGCCACGTGACTGGGTGCCTTTCCTCTCAGAGAGCAAGCAAGGAGGATGCGTGGAACTTTCTATAACATACTTTGGAGGTGACATACCTTCACTGCCTCACCTTCTATTCATAAGAAATGGGTTGCTAAGTCCTGCCACACTCGAGGGGAGAGGAATTAGACTCTACCTTTTCACAAAAGGGATATCAAAGAATTTGTGAACATATTTTAAAATCACTGTGGTGGGTATGTCTAAACTTGATCCATAAGCATTTGACCCACAAACACACCTAATAATGTCATTTGGTCTGCTTTTGCTGGTAGATTTGTAATGCAGTATAACTTGGCTACATGCCAGTGGTGGGACTTTAGAGCTCCCTTGTGACTCAGGTTTGTTATCAGTCAAATCAGGAGGCTCTTGGCTGCCAAGCTCCCAACCCCAGGGGACAGATTGTGCATCTGATACACACAGAAGCCCTGGGCCCAGCACAATGTGATTCACAGGGCTGGAGGTGACAGAAAGTTAGGGAACCTGGTACCAGACTGGGCTTTCCCACTGTGAGCCATTTGGGTTACTAATGGCCATAGCTCTGTGACGTTTCTGAGCTCTGTCCATTTCACAAAGCCCCACCATGGCACCTCCACTTTCCACCCTTCCTCCACTTCTGGCCTTAAGGATAGAAGAGAGGTGGGGTAAGAATTTAACTGACTGAATTTCAAGGTCCTTGGGGATCAATGGTTCCACACGCAAACCAAATGATTCCGCAGGAATTCTGACTCCCAGTTCAGCAAGCATGTGGGAAACTAATATCACAACAGTGTGGATCTGCCTGAATTTTCCACCTATGCTTTGTGTTTTTCTTCCCTCATCTGCAGCCAGCAGCACGCCCTTCAGGGATGTCTAGTGTCTTGAGGAAGGAGGGTGGGTGTTGCCTGCTGGGCCTCAAGAAGAACTTGAGGGAAAATAATCCTCCCCTTTGTTCTTCTCCATTGCTTTTTGTTTGCCTGGCAGATGTTCAGCTTGGTCTCAGGCACCACCCAGCTCCTCTTACTGAGAGGGACCTGCTTAGCTTATAGATTTCTGCACGTCCTTGTTGCTTAAGATGACTGTGGCCCCCAGCCTCCAGACCTTCCCTCTCCTGGTGCTCCCCAAACACAGGAGCCACTGGGAACTAGGTGAAAACAATCACAGGTAGCTTGGGACAGAGGTGATATAGACCCTCATGATTTTAGCAAGTGTAATAAAATGTGTCCCTATTTCTTTAAAAAAACAAACACCTTGGGGCGCCTGGGCGGCTCAGTCGGTTGAGCGTCCGACTTCAGCTCAGGTCATGGTCCGGTTCGTGAGTTCGAGCCCTGCGTCAGGCTCTGTGCTAACAAACAGCTCAGAGCTTGGAGCCTGCTTCGGATTCTGTATCTCTCTCTCCCCCGCCTCCCCTGCTCATGCTCTGCCTCTGTCTCTCAAAATAAATAAATGTTAAAAAAAATTAAAAAAAAAACCAAACACCTTTTTAAATTTTAAATAATATCTACACTCAACATGCAGCTCAAACTTACAACCCCACGATCAAGTGTTGCATGTTCTACTGACTGAGCCAGCCAGGCGCCATGTGTCTCTATTTCTGATTCAGAAGATATTGTCACCCTTCTGAGAAGGAAGGTTCTTTTCTAGTTCTCATATTGTTCACAATAGTAAAATTTAGGCATAAAATCTGAGGCTAAAATGGAATATAAACCCTGGAAACAGAATCTGGGCTCTTGTCTGTTTGCTCAGCTAAGCACCACAGTCACCAGATTATGACTTCTATACATTTGTATTCTAAGCAAATGGAATTGGAAACTGAAAGTACTCTACCATCCTGTTGAGGTTAGAGTATGGCCAATCTTTTTAAACTTTTGAGATATATATATATTTGGACAGAGACCCAGAAATATGACCTGAAAAATACAAGTTTATCTACAAACTTTAGAAAATACATATAGTTAAAAAAGAACCACACAACATACTAACCAAAGACAACCACTGCTAACCTTCTTATATGTTCCTCTTGACATTTTCTACACACACACACACACACACACACACGGCTTGTGGTAACAAACATCCTGATCCGAGCCATCATCATCTTCCCAAGCGTATAGTGCCTTTCCAGCTGTGTAGGTTTGAATGTCGCCGTGCACCCTAGCTAGAGGGATGCACCCAGATGCCTGTTTGAAGACGCTGAAGAGTGGATTGGAAGGGAAGACAGCAAGTTTAAGTAACTGAATATTTCAAAATATATTTAGAAAATCAAAATGGGATCGAGCCCCATGTATCATTTGAGACTTTTCTGATACCAAGTGAGGGAAAACCAAACAGTAGCAGAATTTATTAGCTTACCAACGAAACATCCAGAGGTAGGGTTCACTTGAGCAAGTGGTTGGAATGAGCTGATTTCTCTCCAGCTGTCCACACTGCAGTCTGAGTGGCAGGCCCCCCGGCCTGTGTGCTCTGCAGGTGTTCCAGGCAAGTGGCCATGATGTCATCATGCACCACTCAGGGTAGGACAGAGGGCCTGATGAGGGGCTCTTTCTGAAGAAAACAGGAGTCCTTTTCACAGAAGCCCTGGGACACTTTTCTGAAACTGGGTATGAATCCCACCCCTGTAGCCAGTTGGATGCTGAGTGGTTCAAGTGAAGGAGCCACTCCAGATGACAGAGTCAGTCCATCCAAACCCACAGCTCAGATGGAAAAGAGACAGTTCTCCAAAGTAGATTTGGGTGATATATTCCAGGAAAAAGAATAAATCATGGACAGCAAACACTTTCTTTAAAAATTTTTAAAAATATTTATTTTTGGGAGAGCACAAGTGAGGGAGGGGCACAGAGAGAGGGGGACAGAGGATCCAAAATGGGCTCTGTGCTGACAGGCTGACAGTAGACAGCCTGATGTGGGGATTCAACTCACGAACCGTGAGATCATGACCTGAGCTGAAGTCAGACGCCCAACCGACTGAGCCACCCAGGTGCCCCCTTTCTTTTAAATTTTTACATTTTATTTAATGCTACATCAGGAACCACTTTGTGTGAACAAGCATCCTTCCAGGTGTCCTTTTGAATGGATGCGTGGCTTCCCAGTCTATCTGCCAAAGCCTACTCAACGCACCCTACCTTGTTATCGACATTGCTTGTACCTTGTTGACACAATACTGCCTTCCTTTGCTCTCCTGTTTGGAAATGCCGTTGACTCATTGTACAAATTTTTATTCAGTATCTACCGTGTGTCATTCTTCTAGGTGCCGGGAATGCGTTAGTGAGTGAAACACACAAAGTGTGTCCCTTATATTCTAGTTGGCAGTGACAGTAAATGAAGCATCCTGTGTCAAGGAGATAAGTGCCAGGAGAAGACAGAGCAGGGAGGGGCGTAGTGAGGGCTAGTGCAGAGGAAGCTCTGATCTTCTCTTCCTCCTCCCCATAAATTATTAGCACACACCTCTGGGTGGGCCTTTCTTAGCATACACTGGACTCACCTGTTATGAGCATTTGGAGGCAGGCAGGGATGGGGTCACCTCTATACCCACGTTCCCAAGTTACAAGAGGTAAATGTGATGGTCAGGCAGTGCTCGGCGGCACCACGCTACTGCGGCTGGCACTGGACTAGGGAGGCCGTGTGGATGCCCCTTCACTCGTCCCACAGACTGGGAGACCATACTTAGGAGCTTCTGCTCTTTGACCAAGGTTGGAATGCAAAGACGTTTGTTAGACTCTAAGTCTTTAGGTCAGATGGGATTCGTGGCAGCCAGGGTCCAGATGGGAAAGTGGAAACCACCCCAGCGATTCAAACAGGGAAGTCCAACGAGTTGATTGCACGGTGCTGGCAGGCTGACAGAGCAAACAAAGGAAGCCAAAAGAACCCAGAGATTAAGAACGGAAAGAAGCAATGGCTGGGCTGTGGCAGAGGACTCAGGCGGGCAGGGGTGGGGCCCTGGGGCTGGGGCCTCTGGCCAAGGTGAACGCAAGCTGGGGCTCCAGCAACACTGAGCAAATAGGAAAGCGAGGCGAGTCTGTCCTCTCCTGCTGCACCTGTCGGACCCCTGAGGGTCTCCCAGCAGCAGAGCTGCTGTAGAAGAAGTTAGCTGAGTCTTGGGAAGTGCAGTTTGCAGAGTGTTGGCCCCAGAATTTCAGCAGAGAATGCAGAAGAGTTCACACACAAAGGTCAGTGTCTGGTCCAGTCCTTTCCACTCAGCTCCCATTCGTCCCCTTCACCTGTACTTGACTTCCACACAAGAACTGTAACATTTGTACCAATGCTGTTGTTCTCGCCCTCTTCCCAGAAGGGTGAGACAGAAAGTGCCATTAGATACTGGCCCTACCTGTGCAATAGTAAGTTTCACTTGAGTGTGCGTAAAATCACACCCAAGTATTCTGTAAACTGAAAATAACTTTTCAGTTATAAATAAACCACTATAAATAATTCTTACATAAAACAATAGAGAAAAACAAGGGGAAATAATGAATACATACAAGCATATGTATAAACAACACGGAAGCAAATGCAAAACTTTGATAGTTTTTTTCTTCTGTGATTTCTCTCTAGGCCACAGTTAACTTTAGTGATTTCGTTTTTTACGAGGAATTAAGTAATTGATGGAATACATGTACCATGAAGTACTATGTGTCCTTGAAAAGGTTGACAGTGTAGGATGTCCTTTGCATATTAGTGAATGAGAAATGGCAGGATTCAGAAAGGCAATAAAATGATTGCATGATTACTGCATACAGACACCCACCGAAGGCCCAAGAGAGGTGTGTGCTCGTGTTCGTGTGAGAGTACGTGAGCATGGAGAAAGATAGGAGGAGAAAGTGTACGAGAAGCTTCACATATGCAGGTGCACTGCTGAAGAATTCGTTTACCTTTTGTGCGTCTACCAATTTATTTTGACTTCCCTTTTGAAAGGCGCTCTCATAGGCGTGGATGATAGGGTGACAGTGTTATTGCAAAGCTTTACAGATGTTGACCCACTGTCCTCTGGCTCACACTGTTCCTGATAAGAAGTTGGCCGCCATAACTTTCTTCCTCTATACATTATGGGTCTTTCTTGACTTTTTTGGAATGTTTATTTATTTTTGAGAGAGAGCGAGTGCACACTCATGCACATGCGTGCACAAGCCAGGGAGAGCCACAGAGAGGGGGAGAGGATGAGAAGGGGGCTCAGGCTGACAGCAGAGAGCCTCTGAGGGGCTCGAACTCATGAACCACCAGATCATGACCTGAGCTGAAGATGGATGCCCAACTGCCTAAGCCACCCAGGTGTCCCTTGTCTTGACCATTTTTTTTTTAATTAAAATAATTCTTTTATGTTTAGTTTTGAGAGAGAGAGTTCGAGAGCATGAGCGGGGTTGGGGACAGAAAGGGAGGGGGACAGAGGATCTGAAGCTGTCAGCGGAGAGCCCAATGGGGGGCTCGAACACATGAACCATGAGATCATGACCTGAGCTGAAGTCAGATGCTTAACCGACTGAGCCACCCAGGCGCCCCTTGACAATTTTTAAGATTATTTCTTTATAATTGGTTTTAAGCCATTTACGATGTGCCATGGTGTTCACATTCCCTGTGCTTGGAATTGGTTGAGTTGCATGAACTATAACCCATTTCTGGGTTATAGTTTTCATCAGATTTGGGAAGGTTTTCTACAGCTTACTGATGCTCTACTCATTTTTTTAAATTAATAGACTTTATTTTTAGAACAATTTTAGATTTACAGAAAAATTGAGCAGGTAGTACAGAAAGTTCCCATATTACTCCTCCTAGCCCACCACTACCACCCACTCAATGTCCCCTATTATTATTGTTTTTCAATTTCCCCTATTATTAACATCTTCAATTAATGTGGCATATTTGTTACAATTAATGAAGCAATACTGATACATCATCATTAACTAAGTCCATAATTCATGTTAAGATTCACTCTTTGTGTTGTACATTCTAGGGGTTTTGACAAATTCATAATGTAGTGTGTCTTCCATTACAATATCATACAGAGTAGTTTCACTGCCCTAAAAATCTGTGCTCCTTCTGCTCATCCCTCCCTCTCCTACTAATCCTGGCCACCACCTATTTTTCACTGTCTCTACAGTTTTATGTTTTCCAGAATGTCACGTAGATGGAATTGCACAGTACGCAGCCTTTTTAGTCACGCTTCTTTCACTTAGTAATATGCAATTAATGTTTCTCCATGTCTTTTTCCAGTGTGACAGCTCATAGTAATATCCCATTGGCGGGATGTGTCACAGAGAGTTTATCCACTCGCTGATCGAAGGCCATCTTGGTTGCCTCCAGTTTTAGGTAATATGAATAAAGCTGCTGTAACGATTTGTGTGCAGGTTTTTTTTATGGACGTAGTTCTCAGCTCGCTTGGGTAAATACCTAGGAGTATGTATGTTGGATTGTGTGGAAAGACTATGTTTAGCTATGTAAGAAACTTCCAGATTGTCTTCCAGAGTGGCTATTCCATTTTGCATTCCTACTAGCGAAGAATGAGAGTTTCTGTTGTTCTGCACCCTCACCAGCATTGGGTGTTGTCAAAAAAAAAAAAAAAATTAGCCACTCTAATAGGTATGTAGTGGCATTTTATAGCTGTTTTAATTTGCAACCCCCCAATAACATATGATGTTGAGATTTTCACATATTTACTTGACATCTATATGTATCTACTTTGGTAAAGTGTGTCAGATCTTTGCCTATTTTTAAATTGAGTTCTTTGTTCCTTACTGTTGAGTTGTAAGAGGGCTATATATATTTCAGATACAAGTCCTTTATCAGATACGTGTTTTGCAAATATTTTTTCCAGTCCATAACCTGATTTTTTATTCTTTTGACAGTGTCTTTAAGAGAGCAGAAGTTTTTTATTTTAATAAAGTCCAACTCATCCATTTTTTCTTTCATGTGTCACACTTCAGGTGAAATATCTAAAAACTCATTGCCAAGCTCAAGGCCACCCAGATTTCCTCCTGCGTCATCATCTAGAAGCTGTATAGTTAAATGTTTTACATTTATTCCTGCAACCCATTTGAGTTAATTTTGTGAAGATATAAGTTCTGTGCCCAGATTTATTTTTTCATAATAATTTTCTTTTTCTACTTTCCTCTCTGTGTTCCATTTGTGCTCAACTCTTTTTTTTTTTTTAAATAAACTAGCTGTGTCTGATGTAACCCCTGTTGTGGCAGATATATATGTATTTGAGCGCGAGAGAGAGACAGAGAGAGTGAGCGGGGGAGGGGCAGAGAGAGAGAGAGAGAGAGAGAGAATTCCAAACAGACTGCACACTGTCAGCACAGAGCCCGATGTGGGGCTTGAAATCATGAACTGTAAGAACATGACCTAAGCCAAAACCAAGAGCCAGATGCTTAACAGACTGAGCCACCCGAGCACCCTGCATTTGCTCTCAACTCTTGATGGGGTTCTTTCCATGATGAGATGACCCAAACATTCATTTCCACTTGGTTTTCCACTGACCTCTACCATTGGGCACAAAGCCCTCTGGGTTCGGACATCAGCTCTCCTCTCCCACAGCAGCAATGGGGTTTCCATCTGGCGGCCAGCACAGTGCCTCCTTTCTTTGCCTGTTGATCCGATGGGACAAGAAGCACAAAAGGACAGGCGGCAGCTTCAGCTTCTGATTCATTAGAACAATTATTGGTTCTTCTTTTGAGAAATAGAAACTTCAGACCAGCACAGTGCCAAGTTGAGGGGACAGACGGCAAAAGTTGTCACATGGGCTATTAAGTACAATGGTTCACTTCTACCCTTTGATTTCTGGACTCTGGCTATGGCAGGGAGAGCACCATATATTGGGCGCTGGTTCAAAGTATATCCATGTCCTGTAGGAGACTACTCAAATTAAAATACTTATTGGGTGTTTTCAACTGAATAGGAGTGCAACTGAGTGAGGCCGTCATTCAACACAGCAGATGCTTCTGGGTGCTGAATACAGTGCGAGACACCACGCTTGGTACCTGGGCAGGACACGTATGGGCTCCATGTGTGTGTCCATGTTTTGGAAGTAAAAAGACCAAGTCCTGGCAGGATTAAAGTCAGCTCCAGCCATTTTGGGCATTCCAAGTCCTCCAGCCCCAAACCGCCTTCAAGATTTTTTAGAGGTCTTTCTGAACGAGTGAGTGGCTTGTCAGTTTTAAGGTGATGGCTAGTTTTGAAGTGGAAGGCAGTGTAGGAGGGTTCTCAAAGCAGAAAGCCTTGGCTCCTCTCAGGTTATGAATCTGTTCTGTCAAATGTGCCTGCATGGAGGGTCTGCCACGAAGAACAGGAGCCTGGTTGGCTCCCTGGGCCGCAGGCCGTGCTCAGCTGGCACATGGTTTCCATTGCAAGGATGCTACGTTTAGGAGGTGTGCTGAAGCCACAGATCTATTTCACATTTGAGATGTTTCTCTCTGGCCCTGGCTCTGTCCTCCCTTTCTGCCTCAAGCCTAAGCGCCTATTCTCTTCCTGTGAGATTTTTTTTCTACTAGAAAACTATAAAAACGCCCAGTGGTTTTGTAATTGAATTATTTATTTTTTTGCGGGCTGTACTGTTGTCTATGGCTCCAGGCCATGTGTGTGAATATGTGTATATGAGAACGTGCACACGCACGTGCACACAACACACAAACACATATGCGCCCACATGTATGCACATGCATACACCGCACACACAAGCACACACATGTGCACGCACGCACACATACACATGAACACACACATGCATGTGCACACACACACAAACAGGTTGCGTTCCTTGGTCCCAGACTACCTTGCCTTGCTGTGTCCTGGTCCCTGGACCTCATAGGAGGATCTCAAGGGAGCTGGATGCATCTTTCATGCATTCTAGTGGAAAAGGGTTTTTCACTACCAAACCCAGTTAAATATTCAACTACCCCTCCCCGCAGTTTCTTCTCTAATCTTCCAACTTCTCAAAGAGAGAGGTTGGTTTAATTTTACAGGTGTCTTCTAAAATTCTGGATGGGCTGATGCCCTTTCAGGGATGTGGAGAGTATGGTAGAGGAAGAGCCCAGACAAGTCTTCACCTGTGATATCAAAGCGTCCACATACCAGCCCAGGTGAAAGTCCTGACCACATGACCATTGTTGGCCTCAAACAGCAGGGCCCTGAGAGACAAGTGTAAGCACACCCTTGCCGCAGGCTGCTTGGAGGAGGCGCCACTCACGTGGGGCAGTGGCTGCACCAGCAAATGAACAAAGGCCAGCAGCACCTGCCAAGGATGTTCTTCTCGGAAGTTTCTACTTATAAATGGAGCTGATAAACAGCATGCCCTGAGCAAGAAGGGTGGAGAGTGATTTGATTCCATTCTTTAGTTTGTGAGCCAAGAAACAGAGTCTGGCAATTTACACAAAGATATATTGTAAGGCTATAAGGAGGTCCAGAAATTCATGAGAAATTTTGCAAAAAGGCAAGAGGCAAGACAGCCTGGGTGGGAAGTCAGGAGCCACAGGGACAGCCAGCAGCAAGAAAGGCATTCAGGGTGTTTCTGGAGGAGACCTTCCATCATTTCTTTGGGTTATTGACCAAGGGACAAAGAGCTAAGGGGTGTCAAAGTGTGTGTGCTTAGCCACCGCCCACCTCCTGATGTTGGAAAGGCCCTGAGGGTCTTTATCCCCCCTCCTGATGGTGGGAATGCTGTCTGAAGATTATGCATTTACTCTGGCAGTGAGAGGCAACCACCAATGTCACATCTTAACAAATTAACAAAATTCCCGGCGGTGCATGTGTATTTGGGGACTCTCTACTTAGAAAGAAAGACCTTAAGTTCAGAGTGGTGTTGAAGGATATGGATAATTATGTTGCCTTTGCTGTTGGGGTCAGAGAGGTATCTTGATGTTTTCTCTAATTCTGTTCCAGATTAGAGATCTGTGAGGAGGAAGTGCTTGGACAGCAGGGTTCACCCAAACAATGCTGTTCACCTAAACATTCCTGAGGTCCCCAAGCACCAGCCTTTTTTGTTTTTTGAGGGGGGGGGTACAAGTGAGCAAGGAGCAGAGAAAGGGAGAGGGGAGAGAGAGAGAGAGAGAGAGACAGAGAAGCAGGGCTCACCTGGGGCTCGTGCTCACCCGACACGGGGCTAGACCTCACGAACTGTGAGATCATGACCTGAGCCTAAGTCGGATCCTTAACGACTAAGCCGCCTAGGCGCCCCCCGCGCACCAGCCTTTGAGTGGAGAAGAAAAGGCAAGTTATTTATATGAGTTGAGCCTCTCTGACTTCTTTTCCAAGGCGTCTCATTTTTTTCAAGTTTTGGCCTTCTCTCCTCGAGCTGGTTTGTTCGGCTGCTTCGAAGGAGACTTGTTCCAGGTGCCAAAGATCGCACAGAGGAGAGTGTGTCAGCAGACCAGTGTGAGGCTGGAGCTTCGAACGCCTGGGTGAAGAGAAAACAAAACCTCAGCACATGAGGTGGTCTGAACCTCTCACCTGTACCACTGGGGCTCATTCAGATCACCAGGGAAAGAGGCAGCCTTCGGATTATAAGGGTTCAGGGAAGGGAGGAAGACAGTCGTCCCAGGGAGGGTGTCCTGGCCTTAGCCCTGGCAGTCAGGTGACCCTCAGGAGGGTGGGCAGAGACCCAGCACCCCCCCAGAAGCAGCTCCTTGTGCCTGGTTCCTGTGCTGTTTTCTCTTGTGGCCTGTTCTCTCTGTTGCCTTTTTGCTTCTGTTCTGTGCTCAGCAGCTAGCCCTCTCTGTCTGTTTCCCAGTCCAGCTCCTGCAGAGAGGCTGAAGGTCCCCTTAGCTTCCCATCAGCTCCCTGGGCCTCCTGCCTTTTGGACCAAGGGAGAATTCAAGGAGTCTGCCCTTGAACTAGGGTGACTTAAGAAGAACAGTGAGTCCTGCAGGGGACCCTACATGTGGTCTTCTGGATGTCCAGACCATAGCATGGGGGCGGGTAGCTGAGACACGACTGTTAGAGGTGGATGGCAGGAGAGAGACAAACAGAGACACAGACAGAGACAGACAGAAAGAGGTGGAAAGAGAGAGTAAGAGACAGGGACGAAGAGACAGAAAGAGAGACAGAGTCAGAGACAGCCACCTAGGGAGTGGTGGGAGGCGGAGAGAGAAACACAGGGAGGGAGGGGAGGGCACGTGTGTTTGCTGAAGTGCACACAGTGTCCTCCTCACGGCTGCGTCTGAGCCAGCCCTCGCCGGCACGCTGAAAGGGACACATGCCTGCCCCGTGTCGCGGGTGAGGAGATGGACGTGCAGGGGGCTTCGGGGCCTCGTTTGGGTTTGTGCAGCTCGACTGGCTCCAAACCTCCAAGTCCTTATTCTTGGAGAAGTTGCAGGGGAAATTTAGAAGGACAGAGTGAGAGGCCGAGTCTCACTAAATACTTGCCTTGTGGCCGAGGCCTGTTTGCCAAAGACAGAAGCACTCGTCCACTTTCCAGACAGTGGGAAGAGGCTGTGTGTTCCTAAATCAATTAGAAGAAGTCGACTGGCAAATGTGAGCTAGGCCGTGGCGGCCAATATAATCACTTCCCTGAGAGGAGAGAGGGCAGCTTGGGTACGGGGGGGGGGGGGGGGGGGGGGCAGAATGTGGAGTGTGTGTTGATTAAATCACACAGCGGGGTCTGGAGAGTGCGGCAGGGCTCTCTGGTGTGGAAGAGATTCCCTAAGAGTGTTTCACGGAGGCCGGGCTGGGAATCCAGCCCGAGCAGCCTCAGCAGCTGGACGGTGGCAGAGCTCAGCAAGCAAACAAATAAATAAAATTAGTGACAGGGTCCCTGGGGAGGAGACATCGTACACTCGGGACAGAATGGAGGAGGGTAGACATGGTGACACAGGGCTTCACAGGGGCTGTCGAGGGGACCCGACCCCATCGGGGTGGGGGCGGGCACTTCCTGGGAAGCTCCCCCGCCGCCCCAGTTAGGTGGGTTAGGGTTCTCTCCTCCATGCTTGGTGTCTGAGGAGCTGCCCGGGCCGTGTGTGTGTCTGATGCTCAGGGTGCGAGGGCCGGTGAGAGGCGAAAGGTGGAGAACCTGAAGGAGAAGCTCCTGCAGTCAGATCCCACATACGGTTCTGGCCCTGGTGAAGGAAGGAAGAACCGTAAGCATGTGGCTGCGTGACAGGAACCGGGGGGGGGGGGCTTTCACGAAACAGGACACGAGGGCTTACTATGTGACGCAGCGCAGGTGATGGGAAGGGCTTCCTATGTCCTTGCTCGGTTCTCAGCCCTCGGGGTGCTGACCAGCAAAGCTGTGTGACAGGTCACCCAGGGCTTGTTGGTAGGCGCTCATTTCTCTCTCGGAGTCTGTGGGTCAGCTCCGCTTCCGGCTGCGGCTGTGAGGTATCCCATCCGGGGACAAAGCAAATGCTTCTCACGGGGTGAGGGAGGGGGAGCTCAGCAGAAACCCGCAGTGCTTTCCTGGCCTGGCACTCGTGTGGCGCGCTCCCACGGATCCAAGCACATGGGCGGCCAACCCAATATCCGTGGATGTGGGATGTGCCCCTCCCACACCCGGAAGCATCAGGAGTGAGCATTCACCGAGCATCTCATCTTACAGGTTAGAGAAGATGAGGCCCAGAGGTGGATTTGTTAACGAGCAGCATTCGTACCTTCCGTGGCACATCACCTCTGATAAGAGCATCGTGGGCCCAACGAGGGGCAAACGTAGGATTTTTTCCGCAGTTCCATTGCAGATATCTACCACGTGTACTTCAGCCAGTTCAGGCAGAAAAATGTTTAACACAGGGAAGAGGCCCTTCCAGAGCCATCGATATGGAGAGAGGAGCAGGCTCTGGGTTACCTTCGGGAAACCACCCCTATACCAACTTAGAGCTCGGCAAGCTGCCTCCAGACTGTGGCCACGAGGTCACCTGGTGTCTTCTATAGCATCTGTGCCAGCGAAACGGATGCCAGGGCTCCCCTCCTCACCCCTGAGGGCATGGGGGGGGGGACCCTAGGTGCCTTTAAGTGATTGAATAGCAGGTAGAAGAAGTGGCCATCTGCTACATCTTTGGGCGTTTCATGTCTAAATACAAGTCTTTCAAAGGAAGGTTGACCTCCTATTTTCTTATCAGAATCGGAGAAGGTCCCACTTGATGTTAACAGGTCATCACCAATAGTTTTTGATGATACGTTATCACATGACGTTTGACATATAACTCTGGAGAAGCTCAAATAATTGAGTATTGTTGCTATAGCAGCACTCTTTATATAAACAAGGTTTCCTCAAAAATTACATCCCTAAAAACGAGAGCTGGGAAGAGAACTGATGCTGAGCTCTCTGTGACTTTAGAACTATTAGTCATGCAAAGAGAAATGCGTCGGAAACCCCCAGCCTCAGCCATGTTATTAAGAGAGGCATTTTATAAGTTATCCTTCATATTACTTATTTATCAAGATTTATAACATATTTATGCTGTTCTGATCAATTGTGTAGTACTAACAAATGTGATGATAGCTTTATGTGGAGTGAATTTATTACTCTTTTAAATTGAAGTACAGGGGCGCCTGGGTGGCTCAGTCGGTGAAGCGGCCGACTTCGGCTCAGGTCACGATCTCGCGTCCATGAGTTCGAGCCCCGCGTCGGGCTCTGTGCTGACAGCTCGGAGCCTGGAGCCTGCTTCGGATTCTGTGTCTCCCTCTCTCTCTGACCCTCCCCCACTCATGCTCTGTCTCTCTCTGTCTCAAAAATAAATAAACGTTAAAAAAAAATTTAAATTGAAGTACAGCTTGCACACAATGTTGTGTTAGTTTCAGGTCTACAACATGGCGACTCGGCAAGTCTGTGTGTCACTCGTACCCACCACGGTGAAGTGTGGTCTCCATACGGTGTTATCACAACACGACTGACTGTACTCCCGACACGCCGTACTTTCATTCCCATGACATTTGTTGGATAAGCGGAAGTTTGTGCCTCCTGTTCCCCTTCCCCGATTTCACCCACCCCCCTCCTCTCTGGCAACTAGTTTGTTCTATGAATCTGTTTCTGTTTTTTATCTGTTTGTTGGTTTGTTTTGTTTTTTAGACTCCACACACGTGAAATCTCACTGCATTTGTCTTTCTCTGGCTGGCGTATTTCGCTGATATGATGCCTTGTAGTCTCATCCATGTTGTTGTGAATGGCAAGATTTCATTCTTTTTTATAACCAAATAACATTCCATTGTGTATATATATACCACATCTCCTTAAAAAAATTTTTAAATGTTTATTTATTTTTGAGAGAGACAGAGTGTGAGCAGGGAAGGGGCAGAGAGAGGAGACACAGAATGTGAAGCAGGCTCCAGGCTCTGAGTCATCAGCACAGAGCCCGATGCGGGGCTCGAACCCACGAACCGCGAGATCGTGACCTGAGCCGAAGTCAGACGCTCAACCGCCTGAGCCCCCCAGGCGCCCCAATCTACCACATCTTCATTATCCAGTCCTCTATCAATGGACACGTGGCTGCTTCCAATCTTGGCTACTGTCAATAATGAATGCTACAGTAAACACGAGGTTCATATATCTTTTAGAATTAGTGTTTTTGTTTTTTTTGGTAAATATTCGGAAGTGAAATTACTGGATTGTATGGTAATTCAATTTTTAAGGTTTTGAGAAAACTTCATACGGTTTCCACAGCAGCTGCACAGTTTGCATTGCCACCAACAGTGCCGACCGAGCAGGGTTCCTTTTTCTCCACATCCTCACTAAAATTTGTTATTTCTTACCTTTTTTACTTTAGCCATTCTGGCAGGTGTGAGGTGGTCTCTCAGTGTGGTTTTGATTTGTATTTCCCTGATGATGAGTGATGTTGAGCATTTTTTCATGTGTCTGTTGGCCATCTGGATGTCTTCTTTGGAAAAATGTCTATCCAGGTCCTCTGCCAACTTTTTAATCAGATTATTTTTTTGGTGTTGAGTTGTATAAGTTCTTTACGTATTTTGTATATTAACCACTTATCATATATGTCATTTGTAAATATCTTCTCCTGTTCAGTAGATTACCTTTTTGTTTTGTTGATGATTTCCTTCACTGTACACAAGCTTTTTATTTTGGTGTAATCCTAGATAGATACAATTTTTTATGCTTAGAGTAGGGGTTCTTAGCTTAGTGTGTTCATGAACTCAGGTGAAAAAAATTACGTCTTTGTGTCACCAACCTCTAAGTGACATTTAGGGCTTCCTTTTATCACATATGCAAACAACAAATGTTACTGGTATTAGCGTCTCTAACTTTGTCACCAGGAGAAATCAGAAGGAGCTTTGTATCACATAACTTGAAACATTATTTGTACTTCTGCTTCAAAGTTACCGTAGTTATTGAACTTACAGCTAGATCTTGTTAATGTGGTGATAAAGAATTACTTGTATTATTACTACATCACAATTAAAACTATTTTGAAAACTATATCCCTAACACACCTGGCTTCCTTTTTAATCCTATGTATTTTATTTTCTGCACTTAAAAACATTACTCTGAGAAGGGGTCTTTAGGCTTCACCAGACCACCTTCCAAGTCAAAAAAGATGAGAAACCTCTTGGGACGCCTGGGTGACTCAGTTGGTTAAGCATTGGACTCTGGCTCAGGTCATGATCTCACTAGTTCATGGGTTCAAGCCCGACGTCGGGCTCTGTGCTGACGGCTCAGAAGCTGGAGCTGCTTCAGATTCTGTGTCTCCCTCTCTCTTTGCCCCTCCCACCCCCACTCATGCTCTTTCTGTCAAAAATGAATAAACTTTAACAAATTTTTTTAAAAATGAGCAATCTATGAATCAGTGGCTTACGGTGACAATGGAATTTTAAAATTAATTTGTTTTTATTGAGGAGAAATGCACGTAGCATGATAGTGACCTTTTTAAAGTGAACAATGAAGCTGCATTTGGCACGTCCACACTGCTGGGCAACTACCACCTGTTTCCAAAATATTCTCATCCCCTCCCCAACGCCCCCTGAAGGCAGATTCTTAAACATCAACTTTTATTTTATACCTTTTAAATCACGGAAAATAGGATGGGGTGATTGGTAAAACAAATAAAGTTGTAAACCCTAAAAGTATGTTACTTCAGGGTAAAATTCTGTCAGGCAGAGACTGAGAATATGAATTCAAGGACAAAGAAAAGCAATAGGAAATTCTGGGGGTTTCAAATGTTTTCTTCAGAATCCATTGGATCAATTTAAAAGAGTGATATAGCAGTTTTATTTTTAAATGTAAATTTTTACCATAGACCAGAAACAATATTCTTTATAACTATTTTAACACATGATAAAAATCTTAAGTGTAAACTTAACGTGTGAAGGGGTTCATAGTTTTAAAAATTCTTTAGAAAACTTTTATGCTAAACACGTTATTGTGTGCTGTTCTGGAGTATTCAGGAATGCTCATGGCCTGGGAGCGTCTTCCTCTCCCTCAGCTGAATCCTGGAGTGTTACACCCATTCATCCTCAGGCTAAACCCTCCCTTCCTGAGCACCTATGGCTCATGCTGGACTGTGGTTGCTCCTATAGGAAAGAGGCACTGGAAATCAGACGTAAAAAAGCCCGTTAAGACCGAAAAGGATGTCATCACGTTCAACAGTGAGACGCCAGAGCACAGGGTGGGAGACGGGGAGCTGAGTGAGGTGGCCAGGGTCCTGGTCCTCGTCTCTCTGGCGGCTGCTGCTGGGGGATCGCTGGGGAGGCAGCAGCTGCAGGTGACTTGTGACTCCCGGAAAAAGACGAGCACTGACTGTGGCAGGCAAGGCTGCTAGTGAAGAGAAGGGGAGTATGGCTTTAATCAAGTTTGAAAAGATCTATTAAGTGCTCCCGAAGCTTGGGACAATGGGAGCTATCTAGCCTAGCAAAGACAGGGCTCTGGGACAGGACGGGATCCGGAATGGAGTCTCAGAAAAACTGGATACCTGATAGGAGAAGCAGGTGCAACCCTAGGTATCACCTGCTGGTCTGGCCAGGAAGTAGAGCAGGTGTGGCGAAGGGCTTTGCAGGTGGGAGTCACGGGGTCTGCATACGTACACACACACGATGTTTGCGGTGTGTGTTAGGTAGGATTTTCTGTTAGTTTTGCTTCTGAAAATGACTTTGTGGAAAGGCGTGCTTTTCACTCCAGATATTTCCCGGAGTTCTGGGAAAGGGAGAGACATAATATGCTTTGGGTAGTGTCACAGAAGTTACCAGAGCCTTCCTATCCCTGCGAGTACTCTCAGGCTGGACGACCACTTGGCACGAAGCCGGCTGTGGGGTTAGACTAGGAGTGGCCACCTCAGACAGCCAGCAAGGCAGGCGTTATGTGACGCGGGCTGGAAAGCACCCACCTGGTCTCGAGGGTTAGAATTCAAGACAATCAGAGCCACCGTGTAGGCGAAGCAGAGCTCAGGAGACAGACCTCCCAGGGCTCTCTCAGTCGGGCCTTCGGCGGTTCTTTAAAGCACAAGAGGTGATCTTTGGGGACTCCCGGGCTCCTCTGCACGCAGTGACTGGAAACAGAGCAGCTTTCCATCCCAACAGCGAGCAAGTCTACACAGTGAGCACGGTGGTCTTCGTGGCTGTTCAGAGTCGTGTGCGTGGGCACTGGGGTGCAAGAGTGTATATATGCGTGTATCCACTTACAGACAACGACAGAGCACAGGCTTTGGGTCAGACCTGGGTTTGAATTCCGACCTGGAACCCCAGGCTCTCCACTCGTTAGCTATACGATCTGGGGCTGAATGGCAGCTTCTCAAAACTCTGTCCAGTCACCTGTGAAAGGGTTTGCAAGACACCCCTGCCCAGGTCTCCTGAATAAGGATCTTAGAATTTCCCCATGGACCCGGAGGACACTGTTGTAGTCTCCAAGAGGCCGTGGAGGAGAAACCACCCTCCTCTCTGGACTGTAAAGGAGACGGGTGCCTGGGGCCACTGTGTGGACTTTCTTCTTGTGGAAGGGAAGACAGACCCTGGCGTTTGTTGGGCCTCCATCGCTAAGCCTTTCGGTCACGGGCAGCTCAACTCAATTCCTAACTGATGCCCTCATTCCATGGAGTTACTATGAGGAACAAATGACATAATTGAAGTAAAATGCCAAACGAGAGTGACTGGGAGGACCTGCTCATGGAGGAATTGGACATGCCAGGTGCTACAGCAGGTACAGGATGTTCAAGGCTGGAGCGTTAGGCTGAGTTGAATAAGAGCACTTTCTGGGGCACCTGGGTGGCTCAGTCGGTTAAGTGTGCCGCTCTTGGTCTAGGCTCAGGTCGTGATTTCCAGGTTCGTGAGCGTGAGTTTGAGTCCCACATTGGGCTCTGTGCTGACAGCGTGGAGCCTGCTTAGGATTCTCTCTCCCTCCCTCTCTCTGTCCCTCCCCTGCGCGCGCTCTCTCTCTCTTTCTCAAAATAAGTAAACTTAAAAAAAAAAAGAGGAACACCTTTCTCCTCCATCCACCACGAGTTTACGGAGTATGTGGGCCACATTTTTCATACCTGGGGCAAGCCCCAGCCCAGGTGGCCCCCAGGGCCGGGCTCTCAGCTGACCTCTCACAATTTGTCTTTCTTTGGCCAAACCTGAGCTGGAGCCTGAGGATGATCGGTGAGGCCCTGCCTGACAGAAGAGCAGGTGGGAGGTACATCTGAGACCCCTGACTTGTCTTTCTGGCTGAGCTGGAAAGTCTCCCAGAAATCCCAGACTGTGTCTGGTTGCCACAGCAGCCTCCCTTGAACCTTTCTGGGTGGGGAGAGGGACCAAAGGACACAGTTCTTTTCCTTTTTCACTGTCCTAGGCACTGGTCATCCATCAGCAAGATGAGCCCGCGCAGCTCTCCGCAGTGTCCCTAAGATGACAAAGGAAGCCGGGGCCCGTGCTCCGGCTGGGGAGGGAGGGGCTGCCTTCACTCTAGGCACCCCAGGATCACTGCACCACCGTCGGGTGGGCCTGGCTGCCTAGCGAAGACAAGAGAGGAAGCCCCCCCCCCCCCAACTGCCCCGACTGTCTCGTAGCTCCAGAGCACGGCGTTTGCTCAGACATGGTCATTTGAGAAGACACGGTCACAAAAGAGAGAAGCCAAAGCAATTAAAAGATGACAGTAAAAAACACCAGAGTCAAATATCTACTTTCCGCTTTCTCAAACTGTCAGATCAAGGTCTTTTCCCTACCACCTTTTGAAAAACTACGTGGAGGACTTCTTTGAATTGCAAGAATTTGGGGCAAAACCCACATGTAATTTAGTATGAAGCCCACAGTGACTCAGTTGTGTCTCATTACAACACTTAGCATTTGTGTCAGGGTTCACAATGGTGAAGGACTTTTACACCCATTTCCATGCAATCTCCTAATATTTGCAGAACAGGGTGTTGAAATGATCACTCCCCTTTTTAAACTGAGGGTTACTTGCGGAGGCCACTCTGAGGCAGCAGGCTTGAGCGGCGGAAACCCGAGCCAGGTGACAGGGCCCGCCGCAGACACCGGCCGAGTGCACCCGGCCCGCCAGGCGGCCCCCCTCAGAATGGCCACAAGCCCAGCTGACCACGGGGCTACTGGCAACCGGGCACGGGTACCATCGGTACCCATACATCCCCACGCCTCCTCACTGCCCCCTCAACTCCAGCCGCCCAGCCCTGCCTCCTGGCAGACAGTCTCTGCTGTGCGGTCCTTCCCGCGGCTCCCTCGCAGCGTCCCCAAGGAGCCCGGTCTTCTTGTGCTGCGGGCACAGGGAGAAAGCGGAGGACGCAGTGCTGTGTTCAAGGCTTCTGCTCACGGCGAAGTTCTTCCAGACGGGAGTGGGATCAACACTGCCGGGAGCCAGGAACAGGACAGGGGTCCACCTGTGTGAGTCTGGCTGGCCGGGCACAGGGACCAAAGGCCACCGCTGCCTGACAGCTGCCGGGTGAGGGGTCTCGCGCCGACGCAGAGGGACGGCTGTGACCTGACCACGGCCCGCTCTCAGCCCATCCCTCTGCTGACAGAACCGGTCAAGGGACCAGGCAGTCGTGTTCAGACTCGTTAACTCTTCCATTCATTTCTCGAACGAATGCTCATCGAGCACCTACTTTGTGCCGGGTGATGGAGACGGGAGGACAAGTGTCGGCCGGGCCAGTCTTCTGCGTCCTCGACACAGGACTGGGGCTTTGGGACGCACCTGGAGCCCCCCCCCACCCCCCGCCGGAGCCCTCAGTGTACCTCTCGAATTGTGCCTGTTGGGGACGGGCCCACTGTGGGGGTCACACCCTCGCCTCCGGTCGGAGTGGAGTGGGAGGGCAGGCCAGGGTTCTGCGCGTGCTGGTGTTTGCTGAAGGGCCTGAGGTACACACCTGCCGGACCCGCTGCTGTAGGAGCCGTTGTCTGAAAGCAGACTAACTGGTTTGACTCTCAAACCAGTAAGATGAGCGGCAGAGCCCATGTGTAGCCGTGAGTCAGGGTTTAGAAAGACTCAGAAACAAGCAATCTTGTGTCATGTCAGCACATTTTGAGTAGAAAGTTGTTTCTTCCAGAAGCTTTGCCACTATGGCACGTGTCAGCTATTGTTGTGGCACTCCTCGTGTGTCCACTCCTCGTGGACAAAAATCAAGCTGTTCCTGAAATGGTATGCCCTGGGAAAGCAGCCTGAACACTGGGGCTGAGGTTCCCACACACGACTGAACCGTGAGGGACGTTACTCTTAAGCAGTAACTGAAATCAGCAGAAACAACTGATAAAACATCATTTCAAGAGTTTCCAGTAAATACTGTTCCATGACAGACCCAAACCACAGGAATCGTTATCTCAATATCAAATCATTTATGCAACAAACATTTATTGAGCGCCAAGTGTGTGCAAGGTATGGTAGCACAGCAATCACCCCCCACCCCTCCCCCCTCCCCCGCCGGGTGAGGCTCCACCAGCCACAGGCACCATTCTAGAGAATCTTTGGGGTGAATGTCTCCTTTCTAATACATAAGGGGCCACAGCTACACGTGCGAGAGGCCAGTTTACTTGCTCCAGTTACGGTCGAGCCACTGATACAGGTCCAGGAAAATGGGTTGTCTGCGGGGGTCTGTGTGACCTGCCCGCAGCTGCTAGGTTAAGTTTTACGTGTCAGCGTGGCTGAGGCCTCCCCGGCCGGCTGGCAGCAATCCTCCTGGCTGGGGAGGGGCGCTGGGGGAAGCTGCAGAGGAGGGAAGGCCTCGGGTCAGTTTGCGGAGAGCAGGCTGGGAGGCCTCAAGGCCCTGTGAGCTGGGCTGCAGTGTGGATCCCAGCAGCAGCTTCTGCAATGCCGGAAGGCCCCCTTCGCTGTTACCCCTGGAGGTGGCCACGCTCCGAAAGCCCCAGCTCAGCCATCTTTCCAGGTGACGCCTCGGGCCAACTCGGTCATCCACAACTTGGGCTCCAGCCCAAGCAGGTGTGAGTTCCCGTCCTCTGGGGGTGGTTGTGGGTCTGAGCGGAGACAGGGAGGGGGGCCTGCTTCCTTTGATCTCGGACACTCTTCAGGGTCACTTGTGGCTGGGGGAGGGGCAGAAGGAGGTGAAGCCCCCACTTCTCAGCCAAGTGTTGATGGCCCCATTCCATTGAACTCTCCAGTTTACAGAAGTGCGAACAGGGAGCCAGCCCTCTGGAGCACAGCGCAGGGGTGTTAGCAGGGAGCAGGCGGGGAGTGAAGGCCAAATCTTCCATTTGACACTTTTATATTCACGCTTGTTTTATGTGGAAATCTGACTCTGTAAGGCTTTGATTTTCAACCTTTCATGGGCTCCACTGAATAGACTTTAGGGATTTGTGAGGGAAGGAACCTCAAAAGCTCATTTGATCCAGCCCCCTGCCTCCAGGCGGGACCACACCTAGAAGTTTCCAGGACAGATGGCCGCCTGCCAGTTGAAGGGAAGGCAGGACACTGAGGTTCAGCCCCGCTTTGCTGAGCAGTGGGGGCTGGAGGCCCACTGGTTCCACAGCTGCTATGCGGAAGGACATGTGCTGGGCTCCAGGCTCCGCACCAACCTTCTGTGCGTGGGCCGTGCGGTGTGGGGGGAGTCTGTGTGGACCCTATGCTGGTCACACACACACACACACACACACACACACAGCCTGACCTGGGCCTGGGTGACATTGCTGGCCTGTCTGTGGGGGCAGCGTGGGCCCTGAGTCCTCAGGGGGCCTGTATCTTCACCACCCCTCACCCAACCCTGCTCCTGCGGCACTGGAATTTTGCATTCAGCAGGTGCTCAACAAACGTCTGTTGCTATTGCAAAGCCTACTAGCATTTTCTTGTGTTACTTATTTGACCCATAAAACATACATCAGGAAGATCAATACTTGGGCTAGGCGGTGGTGACCGGTGAGGGCTGTGGGGAGGCCCACAGAGGCCGGCTGCGGATGCTGTGGAGAGAGGCAGCTGAGGGGCTGAGGTGGGATCGAAGGCACAGACTGGTGTGGAGGCGCTGCTGTCTCTGTTTTTAGCACTGGCGACCAGCCTCACGGAGTCACCGATTCCGCCTCCTCCAGGGAAGGGTGTGTGTGTGTGCAGTCTGCCGTGCATGTGAGCGTGAGCACGTCTTTGTGTGTTGCCCACAGGTGGGTGGGGGCTTTGGGGAGCCACACACCCGCAGAAGCAGAGCAGGTGACGGGGCTTTCTGTACCGGGTCCCGTGTGGGGTGGCGCCATTTGGGCTCCAAACAGATTGTACTGGTCTCGTGACGAGGGAGTGAGGGGCAAGCTGAGGGCAGAGGATGGGCTAAGAGCACCCACCCCCTCAGGTGGGATGTGGGTGACGTTCCTCGGACTCTCCTGGCTGCCCGAGAGCAGGGGAAAGGAAAGAAAACATGTGGTTGACTGATGGAGATCACAGTCATGCAGGACAGGGGTCTCTTCAGTTTACGGAGAACTTGGTAACTGCAAGAAAGAGGCAATCTCATCCACATCCTAGTCCCCAGAAACCTACAGACTCCGTTTCCTGAAGCCCTAATATCACCCTCATCAAGATCGAAAGGGGTTTAAGTGCTGGCCATTTGATGTGGGAAACAAAAGTGAATGAAAAATTAAATTCCCTCACTGCCTACAGCCCAGTGACAAGTCCTTGAAATGGGCAGTGTGACCTTCCTCTAGGAGCTCAGCTGCCTGCATGATGACACTTTGCTGGGGGCAAAAGGGAGTCTTAGCTTAACATTATCCCAACCTCAAGGATTCTGTAAGTCTCCTTTAACATATAAAAATTCCTTTGGAAACTTCCTTTATCTCAACTCCCCCATGATACATGCAGGCAATCATACTCCAGACTTATGGCCCCTGACGTACCTCTGAAGGGTCTCATGGCTGAGGTTTTTTTTGTTTTGTTTTGTTTTGTTTTTAAAATTTTTTTTTTCAACGTTTATTTATTTTTGGGACAGAGAGAGACAGAGCATGAACGGGGGAGGGGCAGAGAGAGAGGGAGACACAGAATCTGAAACAGGCTCCAGGCTCTGAGCCATCAGCCCAGAGCCTGACGCGGGGCTCGAACTCACGGACCGCGAGATCATGACCTGGCTGAAGTCGGACGCCTAACCGACTGCGCCACCTCATGGCTGAGGTTTTATGAAGCGGTAATAAATGACGTTTTTCTAATAACAGCTAGCCCCTCAAGGTCCTGGAAACTTGCTTCCAAAATTCCTTAGAGACTTACTCTATCCCTGACCCCCTGCCAACCTGAGGGTTTATAATCAGTTACCCATCACAACCCCAGCTCTTCCTGCCCACAGGTCCTGTCCCTGTGCCTTAATAAAATCATCTTTTTGCACCAAAGATGTCTCAAGCATTCTTTCTTGGCCATTGGCTCCGGACCTCCCCACCATCACCCTAAAACTTCATCAATTGGACATACGGGTCACTTAAAATTCCTTAGGTTTCTCTGCTCATTTGCATTTCCCTATTTCAGTAAAAAAAATGTAGCAAGCATTCTGGGGTGCTAAAACCGTATCTGTGTCTCAGTGGCAGTGACACAGGCACATGCATGTAATACCATGCCTCTACCACACGTACGTCACGCCATAACCAAAAGTACTTTTGGTGACTTTCCTGAAAGGGGAGAGGGAGCAGGCAAGCACGGGGGCCTCTGACACAGGAGGTTGCTCAGTCTAGTCTATTGCTCCGGTGGAGCCTCTGGACTGTTCAGGAACAGGGAGTGAGGCCACTCTCCCCGTCTGTTTGAGGTTCAGCTGCTCACATGTGGTTCAGTTTCCACGTCCCACTCGGCTTGCTTTAGCCAAGTAGTGAAAGTGGCCCTCGGTTCTCTTCTTCCGTCTCAGCTTTGCTACCCACAAAACTGGCTTGCTGCTTCCCATCCCCACTGTTTCCTTCTCCTTGGATGGGTCCACACAGACCCTGCAACTCTGTTGGTCAAGAACAGAGACTCTGGGGTCTCTGGTGGCTGGACAGAGCAGCTACTCCCCTGACACGATTCTTCTTTGCTAACTCCTACTAGCTGGACATTTTCATACCCACTCCCTTTTTTCTGACTTCGGGTGCTTTGAGCATTTGATACTTGGGGCTGCTGCAGCCATGTTGTCACTGTGAGGAGAGAGGAGAATCCCAGAGATGCTCACCCAGTGCCCTGGTATCAGTGAATACAGACCCGGCCCTGGGCTCCCACCTCAAGACTTCTGGTTCCATGAGAAAGTCTGCTGAAGCCACCATTATTCTAGGAGTCTTAACAGCTTAAAGCATTCCTTGTGACACAGGTAGGACTTAGATTGACCAAGGAGGGGAAGGAGATCATTCCAGGCAAAAGAAAGGAATCAAACGCTAGACAACATTTTACGTTCATGGGATGGTGAAAAGACCAATAGGTGTACGTTGGTCAGAGAAAAAAAAGCCGGACAGAGAGAGCAGGGGACACAATTAACGTCATTAATGTAATGTAATCAGCATGTACTGAGCACCTACTATAGGCCAGGTAGCATATTGGGTACTGGGTGTAACACTGAACAAAGCCATGTACTGGCCCACATGTGGCTTACTGTGAGGGGCAATTACTTAATTGCTGATGAAACAACCCACATATGGGTGTACACGTAATGCCTGAGACCAGCGCTCTGGGGAGAGGGATGGTCCCAGGCGTGGGGCCGCAGGCTTGCCCAAGAGAGTGGTGCCCGAGCAGAGGTTCAACACGTGGAGGGGAGGGCCCCCGAGGGGAGGCATACAGGTACCTGCAGCCCCACCTGAGTCCGCTGTTCGGGCCACCTGGGCCATGTGGGGTGGCCCAGTGGCAGGACCAGCCCCCGGCCCTCTCACCTCGGGACCTCTGCCCACAACCTAGCAAATGTGGTGAACTGAACTGAACTGAACCAGTAACCTGTGTTAAATATAATTAACATGATGTGAGAATGGAGTTGATTTGAGCTCCTAAGTATGATATGTTTATAAATATTTGAATATTAATTTGACTTTGTAACTTCATACTTTGGAGCATATGATGTTTTTTCCAAGTGTCACATATTTTGGGGAGCCCTCACAGAGCTCGTGGACCCCCAGCCTTGAGTCCCAGGGTTGTACACGAGCCTCCTCTGAGCCAACACCTCTGTCAGCTCCTTCCGCAATCTTTACATTTATTTGTTTTTGAGAGACAGAGAGAGACAGAGCATGAGTTGGGGAGGGGCAGAGAGAGAGGGAGACAGAGACCAGCAGGAAGGATGGCCAAGCAGAAGGTTTGAAACCTAGACAGCATGCTGCCCACGGTGCAGCCACTGTCCACCTGTCCCAGGCCTGGGAGGAGGTGAAACAAAGTACTAGAACCGTGCAGACATTTCTGTGGTGGGCTCACAGGTGGGCTGGCCCTTTACGGGGTGTGAGGGACACTGAGGGCTGGGCCTGGTGGACCCCCGGACTCACAGAGACTCTGCAGGAAGTGCCCCCCTTCCCACACACTCACACAGAACTGGGGGTCAGGCGGGCCAGGCCCCAGGACCAGCTGCCAACCCTTCCCCCTTCCTCTGAGTTTATGCAGTCCTATGATTCCCAAAACAACAAAGCTTCTTTCCCTTTGAAGAGGCCCCACGTGTGGCTGACATCCTGCTGACAGAGGTGCAGGCCTGGCCACTTCAAAGCCCCGGGAGGGACCCAAAGCTGGGGGCAGTGCCCTGACACCCCTGCTTGCATAGCCCCTAGCGCTGCTCTCCAAGGTGGGAAGGCCAAGTGTGAAGCCATTAGCAGCCGCACACACCTCTGCTGCCCGAACACATGAGGCCAAACGAAGCCGAGAAAATGTGAGGCACGTCTCCTGCGGCAGCTGCGTCTGTAGCTTGCAGCCCTCGACTGCCTTCGAATCGCTTTATTCAGACCGAGAGGCAGGGGCTCCCTCTCTCCCTGCTCCTAGCGGCCACTGGGCTGTGGGCTCTGATTGCCGGCTGTGCCCAGGGTGGGCGGCTCAGCCAGCTCATGCTGGAGTCTCAGTCTGGACGCTGATTTGGGATGTCGATGTGGGGCCTGTCGAGGACTCCCAGAATCAGAGTTAGAGCCGCCAGCGGGGCCGGAGGGACACGCGATGTCCAAAAACAGGAGCCAGCAAGGGGGCTTGCTTTTCTTTATCACACATCCCCACCTGCCTGCGAGGGTCATACGGGTCCCCTAGCGCTAAAATGTCTCCAGCTGATGGGCGCCCAAGCCGGAGTCCGCAGCTGCGGCTGCCTGCCCAGCGAGAGAAGCTTCCTGCAGGGGAAGCCTCAGGGAGGAGTGGGCATAAGCTCTAGAGACACCCCCGGCCTAAAGGGCTGGGGACAAAGGAAACGTCCTTGTGCCCGAGGCCCACGGAAGTGAGTGTAAGGTCCTCTTCGGCCAGGGCACTGCCCTCTGTCAACTTCAAGGCTGCTCTTGGGCTCTGGGTCTGTGAGGTATTTAGGTCCTGGTGCCCAGGGGAGGCTGGGGAGACTGGAAGAAAGTCCATGACTGTGCTTCCGGTGGTAATCTGGAAATTGCTCGGCCGGTCCTGTCTCCTCCAGTTCCCCACCAGCAGCTGAGAGCCATGAGGACAGCTTGTTTCTCCCAGAGGCCCAGCAGGGTGGTCAGGGGTCCCGACTCCCATCCTCGGAGCCCAGAACAGGTTCCCGAGGGAGGGGTGGTATGGGGACCAGGGGGCAGACAGTAGGAAGGGCAGGGCCCCTGAGATGTTCAGCCGTGTTGCCCACACGTCTGTGGCTCAGGGGGCTGGCATCAGCAGGAGCCCAGCCTCCTGCACCGGGCCTCCAGGTCGCACCTTCACAAATGCAGGCTGGGCAGTATAGGTCTACTTGGCAACCAGTGCCTTCCTGCCCCTTGGGCTTAAACTGGGCTGAGGTGCCCCAGGTGCCTTTAATGTAGTCTGGGGCTCTGAAGTGGGTTCCTGGGACACAGCAACAGCAGCTTTTCAGAACTTGTTAGCAATGCAAGTTCCCAGGCCCACC
The DNA here is from genome assembly GCF_016509475.1 of Prionailurus bengalensis. Lineage (NCBI taxonomy): Eukaryota > Metazoa > Chordata > Mammalia > Carnivora > Felidae > Prionailurus > Prionailurus bengalensis. The sequence goes on along the minus strand of NC_057349.1, from coordinate 152,206,173 downwards.
TGGTCCTGAACCCGGGGCAGAGCCCAGCATCTGTGGTTCTGTGCAGGAACTCTGATATCCACCCACAGGATCCTGTTTTATTTACCCCTTTTAAAAGCGCTCAAGGAAATGTGGCCAAAGGGGGGCTGAATTAAGTCATCCGTGAAGCACTTGACCCCAAGTCTGGATGACAAATAATATCTCCATTCCAAGGAAAAGACACCAACCGAGTCTTGTGGGAAGAAAGCAAGCGGCTGGGGCAGGCGGGGTCTCGGGCCGGTGGCTTTCACCTTCAGCTCTGCGTCTCTGCCTCCAGCCAGCACGGCTGTGGCTGAGCCTGAGCGAACTGCCCAAGGCCAGACACCTGCTCCTCCCCCAGGTTTAGGCGAATCTGCTTTCCAGAGCCTTGTTGGGTCCTCGTTTAGAAGACAGGGAAGGAGAGATCCCTGGCGCCCGGAGGACCCGCAGGAGGGCAGTGACGACACTATCCCGTGAAAGACACCAGAGCCCCTGGCTGGAGGCGAGGAGGGGTGCCTGGCCCTGCCCTGCTCTGTCTTCTGCTCAGGACAAGCAGAGCCGGGCGGTGGTGGCCACACAGGGGCACCGGCCACATGCAGGGCTCCGTACCTTCTTTGCTTCCTCCCAGACCCACGGTCCTCCCTCCCCCTCTCGGAAGAGGGCGGAGACCTCGTGTCTCTCAAAGTCACAGGGACTCCTGCAGTGGAGGGAGGGATTAGAGTGACCCCAAAAGTTTCCGCTCTGCCTGGGCTGAGGGGAGAGGAGAGGAGGGGAGGTGGTGGGGGCAGCAGCCGGCTGGGCAGCTCCCCTGTGCCTGCTTGTGGGAGCTCTAAATGGACACTTTGCACGGGCAACGGTTGTTGAGAGGGAGAGCTAGTACACATGTACAGGCACACACGGTCACACACAGGCACATGCACACACACACCCACAGGCGCACACACAGGCACACATACACATAGGCACATGCACACACACAGGGGCACACACAGGCACACATAGGCACACATCCCACAGGCACACTCACGGGCACACACACAGAGGCACACACACGTACACACACACAAGCACACACAGGCGTGCACACACACACACAGGCACACACACATGCACACACATAGGCACACACACACACACACACAGGTTTGTGGCCTAGACATCGCAGCCTTTCAATTGTTGTGGCAACAGGTTCCCAAAATAGTGCTAAATTTGTTCAACTGACGAATTACATGTTCTCAGCATAATGAAGGAGATTGCCACAATTCCCGGGTCTGGAACGCCACTGAATGTCTCCTGTCAATGGGGCACATCAGGAAGTCATCCCAAGGGCACAGTAGCTCATCAAAGACCCTTTCGTGAAATACGGTGCTTGTGCTTCTAACATGAACACAGTAGCTGCGGATCTCCGGCTGCCTTTGCGAGCAGCGTCGGAGGCAGACACATGTTGGCCCCCTGGGCCCCCAGCTGGTTCTGCACCCCTGGAGCGGACGCTGTCCTCAGAGGGGCTCTGCACCTGTCTTCAGTGCAGATCAGCCACATGCGGGCGGTGGCAGCTTCGCTGAGAAAAGCAGGAATAGCCGCTGGCATGTGATTCCCAGGCACACCAAGCCTTCCTAAGCCTCAGGGCTTTGAGCTGCATTTGCTCAGCGCCGTCTGCGCCAGGCGGGGCCTGGAGGTTCTTACATGATCCGCTAGTCGGTTGGTTCGCTCTTCGAGGAACTGAAGAAACTGAGGCCCAGAGAGGGGAAGCTAACTGCTGAAGGTCACAGCCAGTCTGCACACCACCATCACCAAGCAGGGCGGTCCTCCGCCTTCCATGTTGTGACGCCTGTGCTTATTCCGATGGAGCCGCGTCAGCCTCCTCCCTTGCCAGGGCCCTGGCGGGAAACAACAGCTCAGAGAAGCGGCGGGGGGGGGGGGGGGGGGGACGGAAATGAGACTACAGCCCAGAAGCGGGGGCTCAGCCCCAGGGGCCCGAGCGAGCCACAAGGAAGCGCCGTGACGGGGACCCAGCCTCCCTGAGAGGTGTCCCCAGGTGGCTCACTGGCCCGGCACCAAGAACAGACACAGGCCGGGGGCGAGAGGACGTGGCAGGTGGGTGCTCCACCGGGGAGGACTCGGCCCCTGGCTGTCGGGACCCACTCTTCCGGTCTTCTGAGCTACAGGGCAGGCAGACGAGGCTCAGGAGCCGCCGCGTTTCAAAACCACATCAGCGATGGCGGTGCCACCGGGCTGCGACTCCTGCGCTCAGGGCCAGCCACCTCACCTGGCGTCCCCGAGGTGGAGAGGCCACCTGTCCCTGTGCAGCCAGGCCGTGTCACACAGCCCCCTTCAGGAGGCATGCCAGGGCCACTGTGCACCGGCCTCAACCCCACGGCAGGAGCCCGGGGGTCTGCTTGCCGACCCTCCCGATTGCTTCTGTCCTTCCCTCTTCCAGAAGTCTCTTCCTTCACGGTCCTCGCTCCCAGCTTCTCTGCACTCAGCGTGTGACACGTACTGCATTTACTCACATGCTCGTCATCACCCTCTGCCATCCACACACGCCACTCATTCAAAATCCCCACTTTATGGGGACCTGTCTCGCCCGTGTGAAGAGCTGGGCAGGGAACAGGGTCAGAAGAAAGAAGCAGGTGCTGGTCTCCGCCACGCGGCATAGGGTCATAGTGCATTGGCCAGCGGCATGCTCTGGGCAGGCGAGCTGGGGTCAAGGCCCTGCCCTGTGGGTCTCCAGTCTTGTGCAGGGACTGGACCCACTTCCACGTCCGTGTGTGAGAAGCTGCTGCCTCCCCACAGGCCGCTATCCGGGCTCCTACCCGGACAGGGGCACAGCCAGGGGCATCCGGCAGAGGCAACCAGGCCTTCCCTCGCTGGTGGCCCGTGACTCTCCACAAGCAAGTCCCCTCCTGGCAACCAGATGCAGATACAGGCTGGGAGCCTGGGGCTTTTTGGGGTGAGCGACATGGGCGTGCGCACTTGGGGGCACGTAGAACACAAGGGCATCAGTGGCTGGATGGCCCGGGCTACCCGGTCGGTCCGTGCTCGGATGGTGACAGAGGGTGACGGACGGAGCCTCTAGGTGTGGGGGCCAACCGGTGAGGAAGGGTTCTGGCAGCAAAGTGGGGAGGACACGCAGGCGACACCCCTCAGCCACGGGCTCAGAGGAGGAGCCGCGTGAGGGAAGCGGGTTGAGAGCAGTGGGAAGCCACGCTCCCAGGAAGCTGCTTCCAGCTGTGGGCACGTGGGCGAGTGTCTGCGAGTGTGTGCGTTCACGCAGGCTGTGTGACACACACGTGTGTGTGTGCACGTGTGTGTGCTGGGAGGGAGATGAAGGGTGGCCAGGTCAGGTCATGGGATCCCAGGTTATCCCATGAAGCACATGGAGTCGGCCTTGGGGCTGCAAAGTCTGGGGCCAGAGGCCTGGGCTGCTCTCCATCCACAGCCAGCCGGGACGCCCGTCACATTCCTCGTCCCCACGAGCACACTCAACGCTCTCGTCACAGGGTGGGTCCTCCATGTTTACCAAACACACTTATTGAGAAGCACCTGCTTCACTGAGCCCAGAAATTAAAAATGGTTGTAATCGTGATCACGTGGCCCAAACAGAACATCTACCCCTGGGGGCAAACGTACAGTCGGGCCGGGCAGTTGGGTGTTGCCAGGGAGGGGCGTCTGTGCCCACCCACCTGCCTGACGCCAGGATGGAACTCCTAACCGTGTGTGGAGGCTTCCAGAACCGGGGTTTGTCTTTAAATCAGGACACTGTGCGATTCCCCAATGAGACAAGGCACTTGGGATAAACAAGTAAACGTGGCTCATTTTGGAGATTGTGGTTTTCTGCACGTTGTGGAATTCTGAAATTACCAAGGCTCTGATACTTTCGTTCACCCACCACCTTGTGAAGCCAGGAGTTCTCAGACCCGGGGGGAGGACACAGTGAGAATTGTGTGCCAGCCCCGGGGAGGGGGGAGAAGGGCAGGCTGGGAGAGGGGGAAGAGAGGGCCACCCGCCAACCCGGTCCCCAGAGGCAGGCTCTGGTTCTGTGCCCGAGGCAAAGCATGGGAATATCTGCCCTGCTGTGTGCACGCTCGCTGGGGCCTGCATGTGACGGGGATGTGACCGAGTCCCGGCGGGGACGTGGCAGCGGCACAGCCAACACCACATCAGGCCGGCTGTCGGAACCAGAGAGCCCGACTGTAAACCGCGTCCTAGTTGTGCCGCCCTCCAACTGTGTCCACGCTGAGTTCGCCTACGGCGGAGACCGTGAAGATCTAACGTCTGCGTCTTCCCCAAGGGAATTCACCCACACGACCCACTGATGCCTTCCGGGTGACTGGACTGCATTTCCAGAAAGGGGCAGATGGGCTGCCGCCGCTCCGGTTCAAAGGCCCAGCACCACGCTCCGCGCGGGGTCGGATGCCTTGGCTTCACACACCGCCTCACACACGAACAGGTGCATGCACACATGCATGCTCACGCACATGCTCACACACATGCACACACGCACATGCTCACATACATGCAAGGCACACACGCGTGAACACGCTCACGCTCACACACACGCACAAGCTCATGCACGCACACATGCTCATGCACACGCTCATGCACACACGCACACATGCTACCCTGCCCCGACCCTTAGTGGAGTCTGAACCCCGCTGCCATGCATGGAGAGCATGACAGCTTTGAACAAATTACCAGCAAACGTACTAAGGGTGTTTCTGTCCCTTGTACTCTGTAAATATGACAAAGGGACGTAAAACACTCATGTTCTGAGTGGAAGCAAGAAGGTTCTGCAGGAGCCGCTCAGGATGGGCCACATGCTTGCAAGCTCGTGCAGAGCGTGGTCATTGCCCGGGGGGCCCTAGCTGGTGGGCTCCGTGGCCCTGGTGGGCAGGGAAGCCGGTGTGGGCTCCACTCCACTTCTGACAACAGGACAGCCCTTCCACATTTGTCCGCTCATGCCAGGCAGGCACAGAGGCGCCCTCCTCCCACTGCTGGGTGGAGCTGGTGTGGAACCTAGTGGCAGCCACGTTCAGGAAGTTGCTCTCTCTTGGTGGTGGCATTCACCCAGGTGGTAAGTACCCTGAAGGCATTACAGCAAAAGGCCAGGTGTCCCTGTAGGATGGTCTGTGACCAGGACAGGACATACTCCCCACAGCTCGGAGCTCAGAAAGCCACAGGGGATTCTGGAGGTCACACTTGCCCCAAGCCTGTCCTTTGCCCCTGGCCAGCCCAGCTGCAACCTTCATCCCTGGGTCCTAATAGGAACAACGGTGTGCATGGGGGTCAGAAGCTTAGAGTGAGGGTGCTTGATGGCCACTGTGCCGAGCTCCAAGGTCCAGAGGGAGTGTATGGTGTTTTTCTGTTCGGCGGGGTTGGCACATGCCTGTTACTTAATGAGCAATAGCCTCTGCAAAGGAATGAATGAAGAACAGTGAACATCAGGACATGAGTCCCGGGCGAGGGCCGTGTGCATGGTAGCATGTGTGCGTGCAGGGAGGTTCTAGAACTAGCCTTCTGTTGGTGGAACTGCTACTTGCCAGCGTTTATGGAAACATGATCATGAACAAGCACACACGTGCCATTCTACATGTGTGTGGCCCTGTCTGTGGCATAAATCCACGGAATGGAGTTACTAGTACACATATCACGTGCATTTGTAATTTTGGTGGGCGTGTCCAAGTCTTCTTCCCTTGAGAAGGGATGGATTTTATGCCGCCACCAAAAGCACGGCGGAACCCACCCGCCTGAGCGACAGGTGACGTGGCTGCTGGCCAGCGTTGAGTAGCATCGGGCATCACCCCACGTGAGCTCTCTGAACATACCCTGTACCTCTCTTTCCTTATTAGTCTTTTCTCATCGATTAGAATATTAGGGAAATTACTCTTTGTTTCTGATACAAGTTCAAATATTTTTTCCAGCTTATTGTTCTTTTGATTGGCTAATGGTAGCGTTTTATTCCATGAAGAATTTTTTTGTTCTCATGTAGTCACATTTATTAATATTATTAACATATTATCACAATTTCTGGGTTTTGTGTTATCTTTAGGCCTCCCATGTTTCGGTACATTAAACGGATTCTCCCATGTTTCTTTTGTTTCTTCTCAATTGTATTTAAATCTTCGACCTGTCTAGAATCAATCGCATGATAAAAAAGCAGCCTGTTTCCTAAATGTCTGCCCATTTATCTTAACATCATTATAGGAAAATTGTTTCCCCAACGACTTAAATGCTTTTATCATATAATTTGCATGTATTTTGGGTCTATGTCTACACTTTGTACTTATTCATTTGCCAGTAGGGTAGACTTTCAAATATAATTTCATGATATGTTTTAACATCTGAGATGACATTTGTTTCTTTTAGGGTTGTCTTACCTATTCTTTTTTTCTTAAACCAATGTTTGATTCAAACAACGTGCTTTTTAGAAAAGTTTATTTATTTTGAGAGAGAGAGAGAGAGAGAGAGAGCGGGGGGGGGAGCAGAGAGAGGGAGAGAGAGGAGAGAGAGAGAGAGAGAGAGAGAGAGAGAATCCCAAGCAGGCTCCATGCTGCTAGTGCAGAGCCCACTGTAGCGCTCGAACTCACAAACCGTGAGATCATGACTTGAGCCGAAATCAAGAGTCTAGATGCTCAACCAGTTGAGCTCCCCAGGCGCCCCTCTTGTTTCTACTTTCATATCAATTTATATTTAGCTTGTCTAGATATTTTTTTTTGAGAGAGAGAAAAAGGGTGCAAGAGTGAGGGGCAGAGAGAGAGAGAGAGAGAGAGAGAAAATCCCATGAGGGGCAGAGAGAGAAAGGGGGAGAGAGTGAGACAGAGAAGTGGAGCTCACCCGATGTGGGACTCGAGCTCACAAACTGTGAGATCATGAGCTGAGCCAAAGTCGGGCATAACGATGAGCCCCTCAGGCGCCCCGAGCTTGTCTGGATGCTTAAGAGCTAACATTTTAGTTGGGATTGCATGCTTTGTGCAGATTAGCTTTGCAAAGACAGGCACCCTCATGACCCAGTGTCGGTCAAGTGTGTGCCTGCCGCCCATCTGTCCGGCCCCCCCAGAGGCACTGCCCAATTTTCTTGCTATGAAGCATCCGTATTTCCTCCCCACACTTGTCGGTATTGGGTCGTTTCTTGATAAATGCAGTCTTTCCTTCTAGGATATTTCCTAGGGGTTCTCATTTCTGCTTTTAAACAACGTGCCAAATTCTATTTCTGTGCATTTTTTTTTTCAGGTGCTTCTCTAGGGGTTCCAGATGTATAATGAAATAACCTGTAAGTAACTGTCTATCTTTGTACTTCTGCTTTCTTACTCATGACTACGTCGTGTGGGCCTGTGTTACCAACACCACGTCAAAGTGCATGTGGGTTGTCGGTGTTCGAGGCTTCAATACACTGAAGTGGGTGGGAACGTCCCCAGGGACACATCACTGATGATATTAGAGAAGTAGTCATTGATTCCTATTTCATCAGGAGCATTTTAAAAAGGGAATGAATATTGAATCCATCCAATGTTTCAGCAGCATCTATGGAGATAATCATATTATTTGTCCCTATTGTTCTATTAAATGGGGATTTGTATCAATGGATCTGATACTGAGCTGTTCCTGCTACACTGAAAAAAATACTTGGTCACAGTGTATAATCCTTTTAACACTGCTAGATTATGTTGGCTAATTATTTAGGATTTTCACATTGCTATTTGTACATTCGATTAGTCGATGGTTTTCTATGTACTGATTTCTTTGGTGTCAAAGTTGTGCTTGTTTCACTAAAAAACCCCTGGAAGCTGAGTCAGTATGTTGTAGACCCGAAACAAATATGACATGAATGCCAGTCATACTTCAATAATAAAACAATGGAAGATTTCTATGTTTGGAACAGCCTGAATACTGTTGGAACAGACACGGAAGTGACACAGCCAGAATTTGGCGTTCTCTACTCTACACAAGGAACCTGGATATGGGTCTTTTATGTACATCTGTTGGAAACCAGGAGATAAATGATACTTAGGGAGAAATTTATATTTTAATCTGAGATAATACAGTGTAATAGTAGGGGTTTTACTTTTGGTAAAATTCCAAGTTTGATTTGCTCTTGTCTTGCACCCGTTTGGTGCCTAGCACATGTCTGTTGGTTAATTTGGAAGTTGTTTGGAGGCCAGACTTTAATTCTATTTAAAAAACATCATGCTCATAAACCGCAATAATGAATGACAGGAAAATGTAATTTAAGAAGCAACAAAGTGCCTGCTTTATGGAGCTTAGAATCCTACAGGACAAGGAGGGGCTGCCTGCTGGACAAGCACCAGGAGGGCACCGCACACGCACCTGCACGCTGACACACACGTGCACACGGATACACACGTGCACACGGACATCCCCGTGGATACACACGTGCACACGCACCCGCACGCTGACACACATGCACACACGGATACACGTGCACACACATGCACACACACACACGGAAACAGACGTGCACATCAATGGGGTCTTGGAGAAGTTGATGTGATTGGAGTTTTGAAGGGGGGTTGGGGGGAGGGACTCCAGTTAAGGTTGAAGACAGTTAACCCTGGCTGGGCCTGTGGCTGTGTGGAGGGATGAGGGCCGCTGCAGAACTCGAGAGACGCCATGCTGAAAAAATGACCACCCTGGGGCACCAAGACCACAGCAGTGACACCAACCCCTGTGACTGAGGGCAGGTCACTTTCTGTATTAGCACAAACGAACCCTTAAAGATAGTTTCTTGAAATCCTGGGGGTTCACGCCGTCCACCAGCAGAGAGAGCAACGGCAGCCTGGCCAGTGCGTTTTGGGAAAGGCTTGGGTTGGGCACGGCGAGTTTTCTCTGAGATGGGCTCACTGTGTTCTAAGAGGTGGCTTCTCCTTATCTCACACGATCCGGTAGGAACACTGGAAATCACATCCGTGGAAATGCACTTGACATCACAGGTATCGTATGTCACCCCCCTGCTGCCACATAGGGTCTGGCCTCATGAAGTGCTAAGGAGGCCCCAGAAAAGCCCCAGAGCAGACCCTCCCGCCTGGTTCCAGTTCTATAGGCTGCCCAGATGGTGTCGCCATCTCGGAACATCGCAGGACGGCCTGGTGCTCTTTCTGCTGAGAGGAGACTGACACTCTCTCTCACAATAAAACATGAGGCAGTCCTTGGCCTGCAAGGGCTCCAGAGCCCGGCACAGCCTCCACTCGCAATGGCATCTGTTTGTGTCTGGCAGGCGGCACCCCCAGACATACACGCCAATCTTGACCCGAAGAGAAGGCAGCCCCAGAGTCACAGCCCTGACTGAGCGGGGAGGTGGCTCTCCCTACGGACGCTGGCTACCAGACTGAGAACTAATGGGAGAAATGGAATCTGACTTTGTGGCACTCAATCCCCAGGACTCAGCAGAGGTTCTGTCTTGCCCTAGACGACACCCTCGGCAGGTGTCTGATGCTTCCCTCACGCTTTGGGGACCCAAGCCAGAAGTACCCCCCAGGGAGGGGCTGGGCCCAGGGTCAGGGTCCTCACAGGGCTCTACTGGCAGCTCTGTCCCCCAGCCCCCAGAGTTGTCAGTGGAACTCCCAACGCGCCTGCTCACAGGGTGGGAGGGGCCAGGCCCGCGGTGGGGTCGGGGGAGTGCCGGGGGTGGGGGTGGGGGTGGGGGGTGGGGCAGGAAAGCAGGAGAAAGGAAGCTGTGGAGGAACCTGCCCCCCCCAGCTCCGCCCCTCCCCTCCCCCTCCCCCAGCCCCATTCCGGAGCACAGATAAAAGAGAAACCTGAGCAGGGAATGTTTGTGGTGCCACCGCCAGTCAAGGACTCTGTTGCCACAGTAACGGGGACACTTCATCAGCTCGAGAGCAGATGGTCAGTGAGCAACAGGCAGCATATGCTCCGTAAGCCCTGACACGGGCACAGATGGAGGGTGGGCAGGGCGCTTGGGAGCCGTGTCCCCTCTGCCTCTCGCTGGCGCTGCACTGTCCTCCGGAGGTGGCGGGGTTGCGGGGCCTTAGCGACACCCCGCGCAGAGCAGGCTCCACCCAACCAGGTGGGGCTGCCAGGGACACAGACGCTCCTTGAGGGCCCTAACAGCCCGTTGCTGTCCTGCCTCAGCTTCTGTGGCTTTTACACAAGAAATGAGATGTCGGGAGCATTCTCGGGGGCGGGGGACGGGCAGAGAGTGGGGTGAGGGGTGAAATGGGACTCTCGGACTCAAGGCCACGGCCGGCTGGTGTCGGCCAGTGATCTGTCTCCTGTAGGCTCCTCATTTAACCGTCTCCGCACCTCGTCTGCCCCCTTGAAGTGAGGTTTAAATGTCAGGCTCCACCATGGCCAACAGACCAGGCTGTGCTCGTCCCGTCGCCAGCAGTGCGACTGCAGATCCTGGAGACGTCCTGGGCTTCCCGAGGCCGGCCAAGCAGCCTGGGCAGAGTAGGTGCGTGGGCTGGGGCCTCACGGTCACTGGGCACGGGCGGGGCTGGCTGTGTGTGGCCAGGCCCGGGAGGAGAGCCCCGCCCTGGGGCTGTGCCACCTCCAGGAGAGCCGGGCACACTTTCTCCTGCAGACGGTCTGCTGAACCAGGGGCTGCAGGCTGGGAGCATGTCTCCACCCGGAGTGAGTATGCATGGGTCAGCGTCCACCTGCCCCCATCACAGCTCTCTTCCTGGCCTGTCTGTGCTGCCGGGGTCCAATTCCGCAGGTCTCAAAACTCACTGCTCACTGGTGCTCAGTATCAGCATGGACACGGCTCTCCAGGGCCTGTTCCTCCCGAGGAACGTCCTCAGGAGATTCTGCTTGGGCTGCAGTGTCCCAGTCCTAAGTGGCCCTGCTGGGAGCCCCCCGGAGACGCCTCCCAAATTGCCTCTGGGTGAGACACTGTGGAAATCCGTGCCAGCTGGAAAGTGACCAGGAAGTGGTCTCAATAGGTGTCCTTTCCATAACAAATCAGGAGAGACGAACTCAATTTGTTTAAAAACAAAGTCTGGCTTCCTTCGGTGGCACCCCCGACACCTGCCAGGTGCCTGCGATGTGCCGAGAGAGCAGAGGGCCTCCTCTTTGCTCCTCCGGATCGCCCAGCATGGAGCAGTGGAGGGCATCTGGGTTGGGTCCCTCTGGGTGTCTTCTCTGAGGTCACTTGGGTTAAGATGTCCAAGTTCACATCACTCCCGGCTAAGCCGGACCACAGAGGAACGTTCAAAGGGACAGGCCTCGTGTCTCCGCTGATCGGCAAGCGTCTGAGGAAATGCGTGTGGCTGAGTAAATTTTATGGATAAGCCAAAGACTGTGGCATCCAGTTCCACAGCGGTAAGTGGGCTGGGACACCCTGTGTCCCTGGGGCCTTGCCACGCCACAAACATTTCCACTGTCAGTGGGCAGGACAGCAGGCAGGGGCTCTCTGGGGGTGTCTTCTGCCCTCTGGGGTGGTGTTGGCAGGGACCAGCTCTCTACTGCGCCTGGAGGACTTGGTGCTCTGTGGTCTGCAGGGAACCTGGAAGGTGCAGCACTGCGTGGAGGACAGCGGGCCCAGGAAGCCCATCCCCTCTGGCCTGAGCCCTCGGAGACACCTTGTACCCTGCTTATCTCCTTGGGTACCAACGGTCACTTCATTACTTAGCGTGGCCCTGCAGAGTGACACAGTGTGGACTGCACTCTGGAACCACCAGGGCAGGACAGGGAGACATAGAACACAGCTTTTGTCCACATACACTCTGAGAACCAAGCCCACAGAACTGGATTGTCACACCCAAGTGTTTCGTTTGCAGTCAACTATGTCCCGGGCTGATGGGTCTTCTAAGATTCTACAGGAAGAGCAAGGGTTCCAAGGTACGTGTGGACAGCACCTTATCTGTTTACTCTTCTCTACTGGTCCCTGTCTTCAGGGCCTGGCAGGGTGGGCTCGTGGCGCGGAGGGACGTGGAGGTGGCCTTCGGAGAGCCTCTCTGTCACTTAACAGCCGAGTGTCCCAAATGCCAGCACCCTCCCCCTGCGGCACCACCCCCTGGGAGGCCTTAGGGAAGCCGGATGCAGCGGGGAGGACCAGAACCGGCTCATCTCAGAGGCTGCCAGGGACTGGACATCCAGGTCACCTGGGTGACAGTGTGGACGGATGTGGGCTGGCCTGTCCGGGGACCAGAGCCTCCAGCGGGGCTGTGGAGCCAGGCTGCTGCTCTTCCCTGAGGCGCAGAGGGCGCGGCTTTCAGGCATCCTGATGGCTGGCCACGGAACAACTTCCTGAAGGTGGGAAATGTCAGGATATTATTTAACAGTCTTTCTGCTGTTTAAAACTCAGAACACTTTTCTCTCACGAGCCTTCATCTGTCGCTCGGACTTTAGAATCTTCAGTAACAACAAAATCAAACACCACTATAGATGTGTGGTGAATCGAGTGCCTGGCATGCATTCCGTGCTCAGTAAATACTGACTGAATAAACGTCCTCGACATAATTCACATAAGACCCAAAAAGAACGTAGTGAGCCTCTGTTTCGTTTCAGAGCAACAACATAGCTTTTCTTTGGTTTCGTAACAAATGCACAGCCCGAGAGTACGGCCGCATCCCCGTGATGAGCCACAACTCCCCAGAGTCCTACCTGTGGGACGCCCTCCTGACCCGGCCACATGCTGCGGCATGCCCCTGGCTTTCTCCGGCTGGCTGGGGACCCCAGGAAGGGGCACCGTCTCCTGCCCTGCAGCCCCGGCACCAGGCCCACAGTCGTTGCTCAATACATGTGAAGGAACAGGTGACTGAATGGGGCCCCGGGAGCCCCAGAGAAGATGTCACCCTGCGTCTGCTGAGGACTGTTCTGTTTTAAAAACCAAGCTTCAGGTTGAGTTGAAAGAGACAGCTTTCTGTAGACAAATGAATGAATAATGACACTGACGGGAAGACGGCTGGCATCTAGAGAGGTTTCGCGGCTTCGGGAAGTTTACGGAAAGCAGATGTGACTCCCAGTGGGCTTCACTTCGTTTCAGATGCATTCATGTGACGGCTGGCGCCTGAGACACAGGTACGCGGGTTGGTGCATTTATCTCTTTCCTGTGAAACGTTCTTCCTGGATGCCTTTTGCCGACGGTTTTCACGAACATGTTTTCCATTGGGAGACTAAATGAAGACAGGCCATTCTGGCAGTTGGGACGCACGCCTCCCGGCCCCGTTTAGGGGTGGGGTAGGGGTGGAGGTGGGGTGGAGGGCTCCTGGCGAGGCCTGCTTCTGATGGGCTGTTGTGTGGCCTGCAGCTCACTGTCCTCCCAAAGTCACACTACAGTTTCAGTGGACTGTCATTCGTGCTCTTTCCAAATGACCAGGATGTGCAGGGATGTGCCAGGGAGGGGGAGAGCCTGAGCTGTGGGGTGGTGCCATCCTCAGGTGCCGTGGGACGGGGCGGGGGGTGGGGGGCGGAAATCACCTGCAGAGCAGCGGGGTCTGTGTCCGACCGACTCCCTTCATGCTCTACGGCGAGCAGTCCCAGGAGGCTGCCTTTCCATCCGTAACCCGTATCAGGCTTTGGAACGTCTCATGGGTACTTGGCACACGATTAATTCCGCAATTGTGTGTTTTCTCAGCTAGCTTTAAAGTTAGCTCCCTTTTCCTGAGCAAATGCCAGCGGGTACAGGCAGAGCCGAGCACGCCAAGCAGTCCGGGGGTGCGGCTGTAGGGTGAGTTGCACAGGATCCCCGGGGGCCAGAGCACCCCACCCTATATCTTCCACTCACAGGCTGAAGGGGAGGGACCCTGGGGACACAAAGTGCCATGGCCTTGGCCTCCTGTCCACCTCTGCCTGAACCAAACCGAGATGCACAAGTGGTCATAGGAAGGGTTAAGCTTCAGGGCCCAAGAGGATTTCAAAGGCAATCATGGATCCTGGACATATTTCTGTGGGCCCCAAGAGCATCAAGGCTATTAGCTGGGCCACAGAGGAAGGGGATGACCTCTTAGGTCTGGCTGGCCAAGTGGCAGGAGGCAGATCCACGTTGCTCTGTCAACTGCCTGTGGTGGGCCCGTGGCCTGCACTGCAGAAGGGGTCTGCACAGGCCTCAGGGCCAGGACCTGCACCATGACGGGGTCTGCACAGGCCTCTGGGCCCGGACAGGCCCACTCACACCAACACTGGTGTGTGGGGGCCTGGTGCCCCACAGTGACAGGGCAGGCACCTGAGGACACCTGCCCCTGCTCAATGCTGGGCTACATATGTGAGGGGTTCACTTGGACAGCAAGGGCCAGCCTGCACCCCAGCTCCTCCAGGCCACCCCTGGGCACCTGGCAGACGTAAACTCTGCTTAGACCAGAGGTAAGAGAAATGGCAGCCGCTGGAGGGCCTGGGGGGCAACTGGCTAGGAAACAAAAGTTTATTTTAGGTAAGGACAAGGCAATCTATGGTCCCTGGGGAGACAGAGACAGAGACAAAAGGAGTGCAAGTGAACTCAAAACGGGGTTAGGCAACCAGGGGCCTCGAGCAGACTTCCAGATCTCAAAGCCCCACCGATTTCGTTAAGCTACATGACATTTAGTAACACCTGAATTTAAAAGCATATTCTTGTTCTTTTTTTATTGGTTTCTTTCCAACAGTGATTAGACTTTGGGGAAAAATGGCCAGTTTACTGGTATCAATTCCTAGTAAAAGTGATTTACAAAGAATGCTCAAGGGCAGCAGTTCACGGGGCGAGAAGACGTCTCCGTGAGCCAGGAGGGTGCCCGGCTCACTGCACCAGGTGCTGGAGTGTGTCCCTGAACTCTGAAAGGCTAAGCCCACACACCTACTGCGGGTCTGGCCCGCACACGCGTGTGCACACGTGGTCCCAGGCTGAGGCTGAGCGCACGGCAGGGGCACAGCGTGGGCCCCTTGTCCAGACGGCTGCAAGCATCCCTCAGTGACCTGTAGTGGTCACACAGGCTGGTCCTGGGTGCCGGCCCCTGGGCTGGCGGCACCTGAACCCCAGGGGGCGGCCGCGGCTCCATCACCCGTCTGGGCTCCAGGCTCTCGGTACCCACCTTCACTCTCTAACCACCTTCCAGCCGCACAGCTGCCAAACAACCCTGCCCGGGGGTGAGTGCTCCCAAGGGGATGGGTCAGAATGTGCGGTGAACAGGGCAGAAACCGCTGGACCGGGGGGAGGGCATCAGAGCTGATCTGCCGCTTTAACGATGAATTTTTTTTATCTGCATAAATGTCTGAAGCTGGCTACGGTTTTGAATCACCTGCCCCCGAATCCCTCATATTTTAGGTATTTAACTTGACCCTTTCCACAGTGCATCAAAGGTCTGAGTTTGTGCAGTGGACGAAGAGAAAAAAAGAAGTAAAGGAAACATCACCGGATGGCTACCTTTTTGGAAAAAATTAAAGTTCATTTTATTTTTTATTTCTCTTTTACCGCAAAGGCCCCTTCCTGTTGCTACTTGGTGTCTGCTCTCTCCCCTCCTTGTGCTCCATTCTGGTGCTTTCTCACTCACTCAGAAGCTGGGGCTCTGGGCCACTCCAACCACATCCTGCAGAAGGGGGCTCTCCGCCAGAGGCAGTCTGCACGGAGAGGAGACTCCCAGACGCCTTGCAGACTCAAATCCAAATTGCCAGTTGATGTCACAACTCCAAACATTGTGTTCTAAGTAGACAAGATCTGGAATGACCTAGCAGATGCGGGGCCATGCATGGGTGCGTGCAGACACCTGTCTTCCCTACCCCAGGCTCTCACAGGCAGGTGTCTCCAAAGGGCCCTGTCTTTCCAGCACATGCGCCAGGTTTCTGAGCGAGGTCAGGAACCCACGGGACCATGTTCGTGACGACCACTAGCCTCTTCACTTCCAACTTGGCCCCTCCTGTCGCCATGACAGCCTCTTCCAAACTCCAGTAACGCACAGTCAAACCCAGTCTCTCTGGGCATCAGGGGCTCTGGGAGCAGGACCCAGGAGCCTCTGCGGACACTGCCCCCTGCTTGGGTTCTTCCTGGAGTGCTGCACTCCACACAGACAGGCTCCCATGAGCGCCGTCCACCTGCCAGGTCACAGCACAGGCTACCTTCTCTCTGTTCAGTTAGGGCCGAACACATCCCGCCCTGCCATTGAGGTGGGTGTGGGGTGCCTCCCAGCACGCTCTGGGTGGCAGGATCGGGTACAGCCACCCCGGGCCCGGCCACTGCAGTCCCTAGCGCAAACGCCACGTCAGGAACGCAGCCATAGAGTTGTCGGCAAACGTGGGGACCCCGCCCTCCTCTGTCCTGAAGCTCCTGGTCACCTCTGCCCACTCCCCTCCTTCCTTCTGGTTCCCTAAGGTGTTCCTGAGATCAGGCGTTTCGGCCTCCACCTCAGAGTGTAAAAGGTGCCTGCCTGTGTCCCCTTCCCCTGGGAGTAGGACAGGCCTTAGGGCTGCAGCGTTTCCAGGCCTATTCACTACTTTGTAAATTTTTATTACAAAATATTGCAAACATACACAAAATGCCTGGGACGTCTCTGTGCTGGTTGTCTAGACTCAACAGGCACTAGCTTTCTGCTGTGTTTTTCTGATGCCTTTTTAAAAAGCATGAACCACAGCTAACCACCCTGCCCAAGTCTCTGCCCCTCGTCCCCTTTCCAGGGGGTCTGACGTTGTCACTTCAAGGAAAACACTGGACAGCTTTGTTGCCAGTGATGAGATCCAAGATTTCAAGCAAGAATTAGAACTTGGAATACTTGTATGAGCCACAGAAGGTCTGGGGCTTCTCAATACTGAAGGTCCGCTGATGAAACTGGCGTGGTTTAGCAAAAACATCTCTGATCTCCCGTGAGGAGCATTTACAAGACCTGCATGGCTCATCTGTATAACCAGCACTGTCCCAGTGACCGAAGCATGTCACAAAACTGTGCAGAGAAAAATCCATTCAGAGAGCAAGACAGACCGACGGACGGACGGCAAGCAGCAAGCAGGCAGCCGCCCACATCCGATGCGCTTTGAGACCCTTCCTGTGCCTGCTGAGTCGAGAGGTGCGTGCAAGGAGAGCATCTAGAAACCTCTGGGAAGGGCCGAAGGGCCTCCTCCCCTTTCATCTGAAGGCCTGTGAGGAGGGGTCTTCAACTGTACTTTAGCCAAAACGATACGTGACCACAGATGACTGCAGAGGCCTGAGGCTCTGCCTGTAATAAAACCAGACATTAAACCCATTTGCCAAAGTGTAAAACAAGGCATTCCTCCAGCTTTTTCCTGGGGCGGGGAGGAGATACAAAAATGTTGGCATATAATCGGTGCACTGTTATTTTTAAATAAATACATATTTAAAACTTCTGTCATTTAAAATTTTCAATACAGTAAAAAGGGCGTCCTCGGTACTAAAGCCAGAAAGAGTGAACTGCTGAATAATGTGGGTTCTGGATAAAAAGCCAGTTTCCACAACCATCTAACTTCTGCCCTACACACCTGTCACCATCCACATGACTGAGGTTTGTGGTATAATGATCCGTGTTTCTCTGAGAGGGGAAACCCTTCAGGACCCAAACAAGGAGTCACTGCTGTGACGTCCACACCCACGAGCTCGGGATCCGGGCCCAAGCTCACCCCTACCTGCTGCCGGGCCTCACAGTCGGCCGGCTGCATCTCTGGAGCCGAGGTAAGCTCTCTCAAGTCAGCGTCCAGACTCAGAAAGGTCAAACTGTTGGAAGGAAATGTGCAAAAAAAGAGCGAAGGATAAAGGTTTCTGAGGATAACAGGGTCTTGACTCTTTGGAAAACCTTTTCAGAACAAAATAAAACTGTAACCCCAACTGGCGCCACTCTTTCTGGTCACCACTCGGCTGCCACAAATCTGTCTCCTGGGAACAGCTTCTTTGGGGCCGCTTCCCCCTTCCCAGCGGACTTGCATGTCCCCAATCACACAGTGGCCGGTGCCCTGCTCTGCTGTCCGGGACACGAGCACGGAACCAGCTCAAGAGGGCTCCAAGCTTATTTCTGCGGCTCCTACTCTCCTACTGTCCCCTCACATGGGACAGGCTTTCATTTTGTTTGGATCGTACATTAAAGGCTGTGGCTTGAAGCATTCAGTAAACAGATCGGTGGCTTCCTCTAACAGACTTTGCCGTAGTTGAAAGCCACAGGACCCACGACAAGGGAGCATGTGTCTCACACCATCTTACAGGAACTCACAGGTTGAAGGCTAAACGGACCACGGTGGGCTGACATGCCCAGAGGCTGAGAGACCATCAAGAACAGAGCTCGGCATGGGGTGCCTGGGTGGCTCAGTCGGTTGAGCGTCCGAGTTCGGCTCAGGTCATGATCTCGCAGTTTGGGAGTTTGGGCCCCGCGTCGGGCTCTGTGCTGACAGCTCGGAGCCTGGAGCTGCTTCGGATTCTGTGTCTCCCTCTCTCTCCGCCCCTCCCCCGCTCATGCTCTGTCTCTGTCTCAAAAATAAAGATAAAAATTAAAAAAAAAAAAAAAAAGAACAGAGCTCAGCCAGTTCTGCACCTGGTAAAACGTGTCTCCTACAAAATGGGATGAAAAGACAAAGTGCACAGGCAGCCTGTGAGAAAACCTGTTGTCGACCAAACCTTCCTGGAAGACGTTCCTTCCCTGGATGACTGTTCAGTTTGACTGAAAACTATCAATTCAATGGCACCTAAGAAGGACATGCCATCTGAAGATTAAGGATATATGGACGTATGTGCCTTAATGGGCCAACATGCCCTTGGAGGGCCCGCGGGGCTGGGTCACACTTGCCCTCAGCTTCGGTCTCCTGGGGAAATACCAGGCCCACCCAGCCTGGCTGCTGGCACCATGAGGGATCGCCATGACTCATTAGGTGTCCCATGGGGTCTCCTGACCTCGGCCTCCCCAGGCCTTTGAAAGAGGCTTCTGGGGAAACCACAATCAAGTGAAGTTGATCTGTTTTTGAATGGCTGCTCCTTGGCTTTTTTAGTTCAGGTGGCTGGTCAAATACAGGTTACAGTTAACTTTCTACTTTTCATCTAACACTTGGCAGAGCTGGCCATAATGAGAGAAATCGGATGCCTGCACTGGCTTTCCCCGTGCAATCTTCTCTCTCAGAACCACAAAGAGCTTGTGAGTAAGGGCTGTCTGCAGGTGGGGGATGTGATGTGCCTAGACCCCTGGCCTCGAGAGGGGACAACAGGGGCACAGGCTACAAGGCCTCAGCCGTGGCCAGAGACGGAAAGGGATGTGGAGGCGCAGTTCTCTGACGATGTAGGACCTCCCTGCGCACTTGGCTCAAACTGCGAGGTCTGTCAGTCGCTGGCGGCTCTCATCACCGCACCACCGCACCCCAGGGTCAAATTGCAGAAGCTGGCCCCCAGTGCTGGGGCCCTTCCTGAAGCTCTACCAAGAGCCCCTGGACAACTGGGGGCAGGAAGCCGACGAGGAAGAGGCACGTGTCAGCTTTCAGTAGAGTAACGGAGGCTGCTGGTATGGACGGGCTTCAGGCCCCAGGATGGTCCACTTGGCATCAAACGAGAAGGGATTACAAACACCAGGGTCCCTGGCCTCTAGGAGGGGAACAAGCCAGGGTCCCCTCTCCCCACACGGAGCTGCAGCTCTCCAAGCAAAGGGGCTTTTTTGCATTTTTAAAAAAACTTTTTATTAAAAAAAACTTTTTTAATGTTTATTTTTGACAGAGAGAGACAGAGCATGAGCAGGGGAGAGGCAGAGAGAGAGGGAGACACGGAATCGGAAGCAGGCTCCAGGCTCTGAGCTGTCAGCACAGAGCTCGACGCGGGGCTCGAACTTACAGACTGTGAGATCGTGACCTGAGCTGAAGTCGGACGCTCCATCGACTGAGCCACCCAGGAGCCCCAGGGTTTTTTTTCCTTTTTGTGACAGTCAGAAGATGCCGCCGCTACCAACTTATTTTTCATCCTAAGTTGTGGCAATGCCTGAAACAGCTCGAAATTTTAAACACAAAGTTCAAAGGATGGGAAAAAAGTGAACGTGTCCAATCCTCTGGGTGCTGAACTCATTAAATCCAACTGGTCAGTACTTTAGAAATAAAAACCCACTTTACCGGAGATACCAAAGTGGTCACCGGCCATGATTATTTCTTTCCCTTTATTTTCAACTACACAACACACAAAGTCATTCTTGTGGCAAAAATTCACGGATATGGCAGACGTCCCTCTTGAAACCTAGTCCCGTGTGCAGGCGAGCGCACCAGACGCCACTGTGGGCTCAGCCACACCAGGCACCCCTGCCCGTTCAACGAAGGGGCGCACTCACAGGGTTCCCGTCATGGGCAACCTCAGTCCCCTGCCTCTGCCTTCCGCTGGCGTCTATGCCTCCCGTGGACACTAGCACGGCAGCTCCAGAGATGAGGGCTCTGGCCGGCCCCCCGGGGAGCGGCTGGGGGACTGTGGTAACAACGCTACTTGACTCAGAATCTAGTCTCAGTTTATTTAAATGACGTGTTGGAATGAAAGCTGCATTAAGAAAGAGCTCTGAGCATTAAGGACCCTGATGCATGTCTGCACATATTTAAACAACATGAGAATAACAATTAATAGATTGACTCAGGAATCACCACTTTCTTTTTCCTCTCACAGGTGTACAGACTTACATTTGAGAAGGGGGCGGTACAGAGCCCATAGGAGACCTGGCCAGACTACGTCCGGTGCCCAAGGCCTTTCCAGCTATAGAACTTCGACAACAGGGCCAAATGAGAACCGGGACAAAGAAGTGGGTCTTCACTTGTTGTAACAGCAGACTAACCACTGGTAACTGGTAGAGCGAAATGCGTATTACAGATCAGCGTCACAACACAAAGGAGAGCGGATGAGCCCAACCAACCACACCATCCCTACCGCTGCTGAACCAAGCACGTGAGACGGGGCCCCATGTCCCAGTCCCGTGGGAGCCGCTGGGCTCCCTGTGCTGCCTGTTCTCAGATGTGTCCTTCACACGAGGGTGGTCCGGCCATATTCCCTGGAACACAATGGTAACCACAAAACAGTCTTTCCCACTCACCAACTGAGCACTCTTGAAGTGACCACAGAGACCTCAGCTGTGCCGGGAGGACCACAGTGAACTTTCACAAGGGCCTGCACATCCCAGGCCCGGGCCAACCACTCAGGAAGAAACTTGCGACTGCACGTGTAACCCAAGCACAAGGGACTCAAGGGCGGCTGCCCGAAGCTACGCGGTCCTTTCTGGGTTGGCTTCCCGGTCTTGGGAGATACTGTGGCCCATGCTGTGCAGATTCACGCAGAGCAGGGCCTCGATGACACAGGCGTTCATCGTTTCTCCGTTCTCCCCACGAAGGTCTGTACATTTACAAGCTGTCAGAGACTACGGGGAATCTCCACACTTGGGGTGGAGCCACAGCAAAGCTTCTGGGAGGCAGCAGGCAGTTCTTCACACGCCCTCAGCTCCGCCTGGCTGCCTGGTGCCACGTAAACGGCACAGTAGAGTGGAGTTAAAAACACATACCACGTTCAGGTCACCTCACTCAACATGTCTGTACTGTGTGCCCATAATGGGTGAAATACAGCAATCTCGTTCTAGGTCTTGGCTGTAGGTAAGCAAGATGTACTGTACTGGCTTTATGCTCAGTGTCTACGTTTACAATGATTCCTTCTTCACCTGCGAGCGGGTCTGTCCTCTTCCAGCTGGTGGGCGTCAGTTGGACCACCTGCAACACAAGTGACTGCATGAGCTTCCCTGATGAGTGCATCCTGCAAGCTGGCCACAGGGAGGAGGTGCCCAGGGACCACAACTGGCAGGCCTGGCCGGAGCCAGCGGGTGTGCATGTCTGCGTGTGTGCACGGCATATCCACTGGGGTGTGTGTGTCCGCACGTGTGGGGCATGTGCACCGGGGTATGCATGTCTACACGCGTGTGGTGTATCCACTGGAGTGAGCGTGTCTGCGCGTGTGCACAGCGTGTGCACCGGGGTGTCTGTGTCTGCGCGTGTGCACGGCATATCCACTGGGGTGTGTGTGTCCGCACGTGTGTGGGGCATATGCACCGGGGTATGCGTGTCTGCACATGTGTGTGGTGTATCCACTGGAGTGTGCATGTCTGCATGTGTGTGGGGCGTATGCACCGGGGTGTGCATGTTTGCACGTGTGCACAGCACATGCACTGGGGTTGCGTGCCTGCATGTATGCACGGGATATCCACTGGGGTGCGCATGTCCACACGTGTGTGGCATATCCACTGGGGTGTGCGTGTCTGTGCGTGTGCACAGCGTATGCACCAGGGTGTGCGTGTCTGCACATGTGTGGGGCTTATGCACCGGGGTGTGCGTCTGCGCGTGTGCGGGGCGTATGCACCGGGGTGTGCGTGTCTGTGCGTGTGTGCGGCATATCCACGGGGGTGTGCGTGTCTGTGGTGTATCCCTGGGTCTGGGAGAGGAGACAATGTTTCACGTAAGCATGTCCTGCCCGATTCCAGAATGAGTTGAGGGCACACCCTTACTGAATGGAGAATGGTGGCCATCACTGTTGACTTCCTAATTGTTAATACCAAAGGTCACCGTTTCAACCAGATACTTAGTCCTGATGTCACCTATTGAGTGCTTCCTGAGTGCTGACCCATGTAGCCCTCAGTGCTGGCACCCTCCGTATTCTGGAGATCATTCCTACCTCTACAACACTGGAAACTGCCCACCACTCTTCTGAAATGCCGTCCCCCCCAGGTCCCAGGGCACCGTGTTACTTGGTCTTTCCAGACCCCTAGAGAGGCACTTGCATAGGCCTCCCCCACTTTCCCACAGGTCTGCAGGTGCTGGTGCCCAGGACTTGGGAGACAAATGTAATGCCTGGGTCTCTATGATGTGCTGAGTAATGCTGGCCCTGCCGAATCCCTCTCCGGTCACCCCCCGGATGCCTCCTCCGACAGGAGCTCACCGCTGCGGATGCAACAGAGGACATGCTCACTGCGGGTTTGCACATTGCAAGATGCATGTGAGCATATGCACCCTCCCACTGAATCCTGGGGGCAGGGGTGACATCACCCTCACTAGGAAGCGAGGAGTGGAGAGGCCAGGTGTGCCGTCCAAGGCCATACACACAGCAGGCCACAGAGCAGAAACTGAACCGGTCTTCTCTGCTCCAAAGTCAACCACAGCCAGCAGGGACACCGCAATCACAATGGACCCAAAAGTTAAAGCTTGTCTACACTCACTCTCCTTCCCTTGTATTTCCTACCCAAGTTAATAGCACTGAAATCTGAACTCAATGCAAGTCAGGGACCTGAGGATCATTCTAGGGCCCTTCTCTACTGTTTCCCCTCACCCCAGTTACAAATGGTCCCCCAGGACTTCCTCAGATTTTTGTAATTACGTCATTCCCTTGGTGTCTCCAGGAAGAGCAGGAAGGCTCTTCCTATGACCTGAGGTAAGAGTCAAGAATTTCAGCATCAGGACCCCCCCAAGGATCCCGTGGCTGAAAGCCTCACCTGGGGTACTGGCTTCCCATCACTTTTACAATGCCTGACTCTGCAACACAATCTGCCCTGAAGAATTACCAGCCATGTGAGAACAAAAATCTAAAGTAGGAGCGCCTGGGTGGTTCAGTTGGTTGAGCGTCCAGCTTCGGCTCAGGTCACGATATCCTGGTCCATTGGTTCCAGCCCCATATCGGGCCCTGTGCTGACAGCTCAGAGCCTGGAGCCTGGAGCCTGCTTCAGATTCTCTGTCTCCCTTTCTCTTGCCCCTCCCCAGCTTGCGCTCTGTCTCTGTCTCTCTCAAAAATAAATAAACATTAAAAAAAATTTTTTTTATTCTAAAATAAAAACAAAGACCAAAAGAAACATATAGAAAGAGAAACAGAAGAAGATTCTATGAAGGAAGAAGGAAAAAACAAAATAAAACACAACTATTGGTGTAATTTACTCAGATGCAAAAGAAACGTTGCAGCCACGAAACAGAAGAATATGCTATGAAAAAGAGACATTCCGAGCTCTCAGAATTTACAAACAGCACAATTAAAGATCAGAAAGAATGGGAGACAAATGTAATGTAATCTCCCACAAAGCAGAGCAAAAGACCAAGATACAAGGAGAGAAAATACAGGACAATTACAGGGCTGGAATATAGTGTCTAACCTCTGAGACAAGTAACAGAGAGCAGAGAGAATGGAAGGAAGGACATCACGAGAGAAATCATTGGAAGAAGGTTCCAGATCTGAAAGACGCTGACCAGCTTCTCACTGCCATCTGCGAGGCGGCTGGCCGGGTGTGTTGGAGACAGGAAGGCTGCTGGCTTGGGCTGCCTTCCGTGGCATTCCCCATCGCACTCCACGCGGGGGCTCTCCTGGAGTCCAGGTGTCCAGAGGCTGGGCCGTGGGGACAGGAGCCAAGCCTGAGGCTGCTCCTAGGACTTGCCCCACCGACTTCTCGGGGGTGCAGCCTGTCCGCAGAGCTGCCAAGTAAGGAGCCACTTCTCTGCCGATGGACACTGGGGTTGTTCCCATCTGTTGACTGATGTGGATAATGATGTTATGAACATCATGGCTGCACCATTTCACATTCCCTCCAGCAGCGCATGGGGGTCAGGTTTCTCCACATGCTTGTCAATACTTAGTATTTTCTGTTTAGTAGTAGTAGTATCATCCTAGTAGGTGTGAAGCGGTACCTTGCAGTTTTGACTTGTATTTCCTGTGACAAACGATGCAGAGCATCCTTTGATGAGCTTCCTGGCCATTTACACATCTTCTTCACAGAAAAGTCTATTCACACCTGGGTGGCTCAGTTGGTTAAGCATGTGACTTCAGCTCAGGTCACGGTGTCACGGTTTGGGGGTTCAAGCCCCACAGCGGCTTGCTGCTGTCAGTACACAGCCTGCTTGGGATCCTCTGTCCCTTGCTCTCTGCCGTTCCCCTGCTCACATGTGCTCTCTCTCAGAAAATAAATTTTCTTTTTAAAAAAGAAAAATCTATTCAAGCCCTGTTACCTTTTCGTTGTCAAGTTATGGAGGTTTTATACATATACATATTTTGGATATTAATCCCTTATCAGAAACATAGCATTTTCTCTTTCAGTACATTGTCTTTTCACTTCTTTAGTATTTATTTTTGAGAGAGAGAGAGAGAGACAGACAGAAAGAGAGGGAGAGACACAGAATCTGAAGCAGGTTCCAGGCTCCAAGCTGCCAGCACAGAGCCCAACGCGGGGCTTGAACCCATGAACTATGAGGTCATGACCTGAGCCGAAGTTGGTCGCTCAACCAACTGAGCCACCCGGGTGCCCCTTTACTTTTTTTTTTTTTTTTAACTTTTATTCATTTTTTGATAGAGACCGAGTGTGAGCAGGGGAGGGGCAGAGAGAGGGGGAGACACAGAATCTGAAGCAGGCTCCAGGCTCCGAGCTGTCAGCAGAGCCCGACATGGGGCTTGAACTCACGGACTGTGAGATCATAACCTGAGCTGAAGTTGGATGCCCAACTGACTGAACCACCCAGGCACCCCTCACTTTTTTAATATTATTTTTTATTGTACCGAATTTTTAAATTCTGATAAAATCTAATTTATTTTTTCTTTTGTTGCCTATGCTTTTGGTGTCATACCCGTGAGGTCCTTGCCAAAGCCAATCCCATGAAAATTTTCTCAATGCTTTATTTAAAGAGTTTTAGGGGCACCTGGGTGGCTTAGGTCATGATCTCACGGTTTATAGGATCAGCCCCACACTGGGCTCTGCTCCTGACAGTACAGAGACTTGGGGGTTTCTCTCTCTCCCTCTCTCTGCCCCTCCCTGGTGCTCTCTCTCTCCAAATTAATAAACATTATAAAAAAATAGAGTTTTATATTACAGCCCTTGAGTCTAGGTCTTCGACCCAGTTTGAGTTAATTTTGGTATATGGTGTGAGGTAAGGGGTCTAATTTCATTCTTTTGCATGGGATATCCAATTTTCCCACACTATTAAATACTTTGAATGAATGAATAAATAAACTGCTTTCTTAATTTCCTTTCCTGATTACTCACTGCTGGTGTTAGAAACACAATGGATTTTTGTCTGTTGACTTATTAAATTCTGCAGCTTTGGTGAATTTATTAGCTTTGGTAGCTTTCCTGTGGAATGTTTGGATCTTCTATACATAAGTTCATGACATGTATGGCTAGAGACAGCTTTACATCTTCCTTTTCATTTTGGATGCTTTTATTTTTTTCTTATCTAACTGCTCTAGCTAGAATGCCAGTACAAGGCTGAACAGTAGTGGTGAAAGTGGGCACCTTGTTCCTGACCTTAAGGGGGAAGCTTCTCACCTTCCACCATTGAATATGATATTAACTATGGGTTTTTCATAAATACCTTTTATCATGGTGAGGTATTTTACCTCTATTCCTAGTCTTCTGAGAGTTTTTGATATTTATCAACTTTATTTTAATTAAAAAATTTTTAAATGTTTATTTTTGAGAAAGAGAGAGTGTGCACATGGGGGAGGGGTAGAGAAACAGGGAGAGGGGCAGAGAATCCGAAGCAGGACCTGTGCTGTCAGTGCAAAGCCTGATGTGGGGCTTGAACTCATGAACCATGAGATCATGAGCTGAACTGAAGTCAGATGCTCAACCAACTGAGCCATCCAGGCACCTATGAGGGTTTTTATTATGAAAGGATGTTGGATTTTGTCAAATGTCTTTTTGAATGCATCGAATGTGACTGCCGTCTTCATTTTAATAATGTGGTATATTACACCTATTTTATATTGAATAACCCTTTCATTCCTGGAATAAATCCCACTTGGTCACTGTGAATAATCTTTTTAATATTCTATCAGATTCAACTTATTAATATTTTGTTGAAGATTTTTGCATTTATATTCACAAACTATATTGGTTTATAATTTTCTTTTCTTGTAAAGTTCTTATCTGGCTTAGGTATCAGGGAAATTTTGGTCTCACTAAGTATTTGGTCTTTAAAAAAATTTTTTTTTGGACAGTTTGAGAAGGATTGGTGTCAATTCTTTTTTAAATGCTTGGTAGAACTCACAGAGAAGCAATCCGGTCCAGGACTTTTCTTTGTTGGAGATTTCTAATTACTAATTCAATCGTGTTACTTATTAAAGTCTATTGAGATTTTCTATTTTTTCTTCAGTCCGTTTAGGTGATTTATTAAGTTTTAAGGAATGTGCCCATTTTTCCTAGACTGGCATATAATTTTTCATACCATGCTCTTAAAATCATTTTTATCTTTGTCATGTCAGTTGCAGTGTCCTCACTTCCATTTCTGATTTTATTTCTATCTTCCGTTTTCATCTAAAGATTTCTCAATTTCCCTACCTTTTTAAAGAATCAATTCTAGATTTCACTGATTTTTCTCTATTGTTTTTCTATTCTGCATTTTGTATATCTCCACTTTAATCTTTATTATTTCTTTCCTTTTGGCAGCCTTGGGTTTAGTTTGCTTTTTCTTTTTATAGTTCCTCAAGATGAAATACAGTCTACTGATTTGAGATCCTTTTTCCTTTTAAAATGTAGGTGTTCATAGCTACACATTTCTCTCCAAGCACTGCTCTTGGTGAACCCCATGAGTTTAGTATTTTGTGTTTTCATTTTCATTTGCGTCTAAGTATTTTCTGCTTTTCCTTGTGATTTCTTCTATGACCCATTGGTTGTTTAGTAGTATGCTGTTTAATTTTCAATTTTATGAATTTTCCAGTTTTCCTTCTGTTGTTGATTTCTAACTTCCTCTCACTGTGTATCAAAGAGACATGCTTTGTGGCTAATATAAGGCCTAACCTGAAGAGTGTTCCAGATGTCAGTTAGGTCCAGTTGGTTTATCATGTCGTCTAATACCTTTATTTCCTCCCTTACTTTCTGTCTGCTGTTCTATTATTAAAAGTGGAGTATTAAAGTCTCTATTATTATTGAATTATTTCTTTCAATTCTGTCAATTTTTGTTTCATACATTTCGAGCGTCTGTAATTTGGTAAGCAAACATTTGTAATTGTTTTATCTTCCTGGTGTATTGAAACTTTTTTTGAACTATAGTTGACACACAACAACACATTAGTTTCAGGTGTACAACATAGTAATTTGACAAGTTTATATATTATACTACAAATGTTGCTTCCATCTGTCACCACATACACTATTACAATACCACTGACTATATTCCCGTTACTGTGCCTTTCATCCCGTGACTTATTCATGCCATAACTGGCAGTCTGTAACGTCCACTCCCCTTCACCCACTTTGCTCATCCCCCTATCCCTTGCCCTTCTGGCAACCACCAGTTTGTTCTTTGCTTATGGGTCTGTTTCTGTTTTTTTTTTCTTGTTGTTCGTTTGTCTTTTAGATTTCACTTATGAGTGAGATCTTACGCTATTTGTCTTTTTCTGTGTGACTTAATTTCAGTTACCATAATACCCTATAGGTCCATCCATGTTGTTGCAAATGGAAAGAACTCATTTTTTATGGCTGAGTAATATTCCATTGTGTATATGTACTATATCTTCTTTATCCAATCATCTATAGAGGGACGCTTGGGTTGCTTCCATAATTTAGCTATTGTAAATACTGCAATGAACAAGGGGATGCATATATCTTTTTCAAACAGTGTTTTGTTTTCTTTGGGTAAATAGCCAGTAATAGAATTACTGGATCATATGATATTTCTAATTTCTTTGAGGAACCTCTATAGTATTTTCCACAGTGGTTGCACCAATTTACATTCCCACCAATGGTGCACAAGGGTTCTTTTGAATCCATCTTTGTCAACACATTATTTCCTTTGATTTTACCCATTCTAACAGAGGTAGTAAGGTGATACCTCATTATGGTTCTGACTGCATTTTCCAGATGATTAGTGATGTTGAGCATCTTTTCATGTGTCTGCTGGCCATCTGCATGTCTTTGGGAAAATGTCTGTTCAAGTCCTCTGCCCATTTCTAAATTTTATTATTTGTTTTTTTGGTGTTGAGTTATAGAAGTTCTTTATATATTTTGGATATTAACACTTTATCAGATATATCATTTGCAAATATCTTCTACTCGGTAGGTTGTCTTTTGTTTTGTTGATGGCTTCCTTCACTGTATAAAAAACTTTTTATTTTGGTGTAGTCCCAATTGTTTATTTTTGCTTTTATTTCCCTTGCCTGAGGAGACCTATCTATTACTGTCTTGGTTTTCTTCTACAAGGTTTATGGTTTCAGGTCTCACACTGGTGTCTTTAATCTATTTTCAGTTTATTTTTGTGTGTGGTGTAAGACAGCAGTCCAGTTTCATTCTCTTGCAAGTGGCTGTCCAGTTTTCCCAACACCATTTATGGAAGAGACTTATTCCCATTGTACATTTTTGCCTCTTTTGTCATAGCTTAACTGACCATGTAAGTGTGCATTTGGGCTATTTTGATCCACTGATCCATGTCTGTTTGTCACATACACATATTTGACACATATGTGTCAGTACCATACTGTTCTGATTATAGCTTTGTAGTATATCTGGAAATCTGGGATTGTGAAACCCAACACTGTTCTTTCTCAGGATTGCTTTGGCTATCCAGGGTCTTTTGTGGTTCCATATAAATTTTAGTACTATTCATGCTAAATATGTAAAAAATGCTATTGGTATTTTGATAGGGATTGCACTGAATCTGTGGACTGCTTTGGATAGTATGGACATTTTAACAATATTAATTCTTCCAATCCCTGAGCATGATGTATTGTTCCATTTGTTTTTGTACACTGTATCTTTTGTACATTGTACATTTGTACATTGTACATGTACATTGTACACTTGATCCATTGTATCTTCTTCAATTTCTTTCATCAATGTTTTATAGTTTTCAGAGTATAGGTCTTTCATCCCCTTCATTAAAACCATTTATTCCTAGATATTTTATTCTTTTTGGTGCAATTGTAAATGGAATTTTTTTTTTAATTTCTATTTCATTATTAGTGTATAGAAATGCAACAGAATTTTGTGTATTAATTTTGTATCCTGCAACTTACTGCATTTGTTAGTTCTAATAGTTTTTTGGTGGAGTCTTTGGGGTTCTGTGTGTATAATACGTGATTTGCAAATAATGGCAGTTTTACTTCTTCCTTATCAAAGTGGATGCCTTTTATTTCTTTTTGTTGTCTGATTGCTGTGGCTAGGACTTCCAGTACTTTGTTGAATAAAAGTTGCAAGTGTGTACATCCTTGTCTTGTTCTTGATCTTAGCAGAAAAGCTCTTTCACCACTGAGTATGATGTTAGCAATGGGTTTGTCACATATGACCTTTATTATGTTGATGTTCCCTCTAAACCCACTTTGTTGAGTTTTTATCATGAACAGATGCTGAATTTTGTCAAATGCTTTTTCTGCACCTAGTGAGAAGATCATGTAATTTTTGTTTTTTATTTTGTTAATGTTGTGCATTGTGTTTACTGGTTTGCAGATATTGAACCATCCTTCCATCCCCAGAATAAATCTCACTAGATTGGAGTGAATGATCCTTTAATATATTGTTGAATTCAGTTTGCTACTATCTTGTTGAGAATTTTTGCATCTATGTTCATCAGGGATACTGGACTATGATTTTCTCCTATTATAATATTTTTGGTTTCTATATAAGGGCAATGCTGGACTCACAGAATGTATCTGGAAGCTTTTCTCTCTCTTCTATTTTGAATAGTTTGAGAAGAATATGTATTAACTCCTCGTTAAATGACTGATAGAGGGATACCTAGGTGGCTTGGTCAGTTAAGTGTCTGACTCTTGATTTCGGCTTAGGTCATAATCTCACAGTTTGTGAGTTCAAGTCCTGTGTTGGGCTCTGAACTGACAGTGTGGAGCCTGCTTGGGATTCTCTCTCTCCTCCTCTCTCTATGCTCCTCTCCCTCACACACATGCTCTCTCTCTCTCCCAAAATAAGTAAATATACTTTAAAAAAGTGACTGGTAGAATTCATCTGGTCCTGGACTATTGCTTAATGGAAGTTATTTGATTACCAATCTCATTACTAGTAATTGGTCTGTTCAGATTTTCTATTTCTTCCTGATTCAATGTGGAAGACTCTATGTTTCTAGGAATTTATCCATTTCTTCTGGGTTGTCCAATTTGTTGGGATGTGATTTTTTGTAGGATTCTCTTATAATTCTTTTTATTTCTATGGTGTTGGTTATTTTTTTTTAATCTTTATTTGAGAGAGAAAGACAGAGCCTGAGTGGAGAGCAGCAGACAGAGAAGGAGACAGAATCTGAAACAGGCTCCAGGCTCTGACCTGTCAGCACAGAGCCTGATGTGGGGCTCAAACTCACAAACCATGAGATCATGACCTAAGCTGAAGTCAGATGCTTAACCCATTGAGTCACCCAGGCGTCCCCCATGGTGTCAGTTATTTATTTGTTTCTTTATTTTGAGACAGAGAAAGAGAGAGAGCGCGCGCAAGTGTGATCAGGGCCGGAACAGAGTGAAAGATAGAGAATCCCAAGAAAGCTCTGTGCTGTCAGCATGGAGCCCAACGCAGGGCTCGAACTCACAGACTGTGAGATCATGACTTGAACTGAAATCGAGTTGGACACTTAATTGGCTGAGCCACCAGGTGCCCCTCCATTTTTAATTTTTGAGCAACTGCCATACTGTGTTCCGCAGTGGCTGTATCAATTTTTGACATTCCATCAATGGTGCACAAGTGTTTCTTTTTCTCCACATCCTCACCAACACTTGTCTCTTGTCTTTTTGATGATGGCCATTCTAACAGGTATGAGGTAATAGCTCACTGTGGTTTTGATTTGCATTTCCCTGATGATTAGAAATGTTGAGCATCTTTTCATGTACCTGTTGGCCACCTGTATGTCTTCTTTGGAGAAATGTCTATTCATTTCCTTTGTCCCTTTTTCAATTGGGTTATCTGGGTTTTTTTTTGGGGGGGGGGCTTGTTTTTGGTTTTGTTTTTACTCTTGAGTTATAATAGTTCTTTATATATTTAGATGTTAACCTCTTATCAGATATATGGTTCACAAATATTTTCTCCCATTCTATAGGTTGCCTCTTCACTTTGATCACAATGTTTCCTTTGCTGTGCAGGAGCTTTTTAGTTTGATGCAGTACCACTTGTTTATTTTGCTTTTGTTTTCTGTGCTTTGGTGTCATATCCAAAATATTTACAAGACCAATGTCAAGGAGGTTATTCCCTATATTTTCTTCCGGGAGTTTTCCAATTTTAGATCTTATGTTTAAGTCTTTAATCCATTTTTATGTAAGGTAAGGCTCTAATTTCATTCTTACACATGTGGATATTCAGTTTTCCTAATATAAATTATTAAAGACACTGTCCTTTTTCCATTGTGTGTTCTCGGAGCCACTTTGAAGATTAGTTGACCATACATGTGAGGCTCTCTATTCTGTTCCATTGAGCTCTGAGCCTATTTTTATGTAAATACCACACTATTTTGATTAGTTTGGCTTTGTAATATAGTTTGACATCAAGAAATGTGACACCTCTAGCTTGGTTATTCTTTCTCAAGATTGCTTTAGGTATCTGGGGTATTTTGTGGTTCCATACAAATTTTAGGATTGTTTTATTTTTGGGAAACTGCCATTGAAATTTTAATAGGGATTACACTGAACCTGTGGATTGTTTTGGGTAGTGTAGACATTTTAACAATATTAATTCTTCTGATCCATGAACCCAAGATATCTTTGCATTTATTTGTGTCTTCAATTTTTTTCATCAGTGTTTTGTACTTTATATTATACAGATCTTTCACCTCCTTGGTTAAATTTATTTCTAAGTATTTCATTCTTTTTGATGCCACCGTTATTAGATTTTCTTAATTTCCCTTTTGAATAATCTATTGTTAGCATATAGAAATGTTATATTGATCTTGTGTCCTGCAACTTTACTGGATTCATTCAAAGTTCTAACAGTTTTTGGATGAAGTCTTTAGGGTGTTCTACATATGCAATCATGTCATCAAGCAGATCTTACTTCCTTTATTTCTTTTTCTTGCCTAATTGCTCTGGCTAGAATTTTTAGTACTATGCTGCAGAGAAGTGGTGAGAGTGGACATCCTGCTCTTATTCCTGATCTTAGAGAAAGATGTCACTATTGAATATGATGCTAGCTATGGGTTGGTTGGCCTTTATTAAGTTGAGGTACGTTCCTTCTATACCTACTTTGTTGAGAGCTTTTACCATGAAAGGATGATACATTTTGCAAACATATGAAGAAAATATTAACACAACTGAAGGGAAAAATAGATAGCAATATAATAACAAGAGGGGACTCTAATATCCCACTTTCAACAGTGAGTATGTCACCTAAACAGCAAATCAATAAAGAAACATTGGACTTGAACGACACTTTAGACCAGATGACCCTGACAGACATCTACAAGACAGAAGAATACACACTATTCTCAAGCACACACAGAATATTCCTCAGGATAGATCATAGATTAGGCCATGAAACAAGTCTTAAAAACTTAACAAGATCGAAATTATATTAAGTATATTTTCTGATCACAATGGTGTGAAACTAGAAACCAATAAGAGGAGGAAAACTGGAAAATTCACAGATCTGTGGAAATTAAACAACACATTCTTGAACAACCAACAGGTAGGTCAAGAAGAAATCAAAAGGTATCTTGAGACAAACAAAAACAGAAATCCAACATACAAAAACTAGTGGGAAACAAAACTAATAGGATGCAACCAAAGCAGTTCTGAGAGGGATATTTATAGTAATGAATGCCTACTACATTAGAAAAAAGAAACACCTCAATTCAACAACCTGACTTTACACCTCAAGAAACTAGAAAAAAAAATACTAAGCCCAAAGACAGCAGAAAGAACAAAGATTAAAAGAAAAATAATAAATGGGACAAGAAAGACAATGAAAAAGATAAATATAACTAAATTGGTTTTTTGAAAAGATAAACAAAACTGACAAACCTTTAGCTAGACTGACAAGAGAAAAAGATCACTCAAGGAGAAATGACAACTGATACTACAGATGTGACTACTATGAACAATTATATGCCAACAGCTAGACAACCTGGAAGAAACAAATCAAGTCCTAGAAACATACAACCTATAAAGACTGAATCATGATCAGACAGATAATCTGAACAGACTAATCAGCGAGAAAGGAGACTGAATCAGTAATTAAAAAGCTCCCAACAAAGGAAAGTCCAGGACCAGGCTTTCCCGGTGAATTCTACCAAACATTGAAAGAAGAATTAATGTCAATTTTTCTCAAACTCTTCCAAAAAACTGAAAGAGAAGGAAAACTTCCAAACTCATTTTACGAAGCCATGATACCCTGATATCAAAACCAGACAAGGACACTATAAGAAAACTATAGGCCAATAGCCCTGATAAACAAGGATGCAGAAATCCTCAACAAAATACCAGCAAACCAAATTCAACAGCATATTTAAAGGATCATATACCTTGATCAGTGATATTTATCCCTTGGACGCAAGAAATGTTCAACATATGCAGAACAATCAACATGATACACCACATTGAGAAATGAAGAATAAAAAAATTATATGGTCATCTCAATTGATACAGAAATAGCATTTGACAAAATTCAACATCCTTTCCTTCACCAAGATCCCAACATATTGGATGGTGAAATGTCCAAATAATGAAAGAAATGTGAAATATATTTATTGTATTATTAAAAAAATTTTTTTAACATTTATTCATTTTTGAGAGAGCACAAGTCGGGGAGGAAGAGAGAGAGAGGGAGACACAGAATCGGAAGCAGGCCCTAGGCTCTGAGCCGTCAGCACAGAGCCCGATGTGGGGCTTGATCTCACTGACCATGAGATCATGATCTGAGCTGAAGTCGGACGCCCAACCGAGCTGGCCAGGCATCCCTGAAACTATATTTACTTATGAGTGATATATTGTTTTATTTTCACCTTTAAATTGATATATGGACATTTTGTCAAAAGACTAGGCTACAGAGGTAATTAACCTCCGGAACAATAACAAGATCACAGACACTTACTGTACTGGCTTTTCAAACCCAAGAAAGATTATACAAACTCAATGGCTTACTTAAGCTTGCTAACGGACCTCAAATATTTTATTCTCAAGTTAGAATTCAGATATTATAAAAGGGGGAAATAATTTTCATGGAGGTCTACTCTTTCAGTCTAAGGGATGAGAATTTATCTCAAAGTTATAAAAATAGCAGCAAAGAAGTGAAACTTCTAGAAGCAGCAGTGGTCTCCAATGAGCAGAAATGAAAGAATATTAATACTTAGATAGGAAACACCAGAAGTAGAATGAAAAAAATTTATTTGTAAAGATGGGAAATTAGGTTGTAGGTCCTACAAGACTTGCATGAAAAGTAATTAGATATGGAAATGTCCTTCATAAGGAATTGCAGGAAGTGGTGAGGATGCTTCAAACATAAAAATATCTGGAGACTCTATCCCTGTTTTGGTAAATGATAGCTGGGATTTTCAGGCAAGACAAAGCCAGGAGCTCTGCATACTTGAGCTGTTGGGGGAATTCATCCAGCGCAATATACAGACCGGACTGTGACTATGCTCAGGGCTTCTTTGGTTTTTCCAGACAGCAGCAGCTGGACGTGTCCTCTGGGCAACACGCACGCACATTTCTGAGAGTTTCTGGGAACCTCCAGAGCCACGGCGTGTGGTGCAGGACGGCCTTTGTCTCCTAACCTCTAATCTAGATTTCTTTCCATTGTCAATACCCCAGGGGTTGAGCTCAGTACAATTTTGGCCTTACAATTTCAATTCTTGAATTACCTGAAAATTCTCCCATGAAACTTGGATGTGTCTAGGATGATTTTTTAAAAACAAAACCCCTTCAATGTTCAGACCAGAGCAACAAATGAACCATTCATTAGTGGCGTCATAAAGTAGGCTGCTGACACTCAACTACTACCTCCTCCCACCCCCCCCCCCCCAGGCCTCCTGTCTGATGGACCCAGGCCTGCCCCACACAACTGCTGTCAGAACTCTGAGCTGGGGCCCGGCAAAAGTAAAATGGAAAGGACGCCACTACCGGAACAGACCCACGGGCCACACACTGTTATGCTTCCCAGGCAGGGCTGGGCCCTCCACGCAGAGCAGGGTCTCCCGCCAGGAAGGCGAGAAGGAGGTTGTGACTTCTTTCTCTGTATTTATAATTAGAAAGCAATTCTTGGAATATTCTACAACCACAGGGCATCATGTCTCCAATCGTTACAATCTGCTGTTAAGTTAAAAAAAGCAAGACACAGTAAGATTCCAACTCATTAAAGAAAAGAAAAACCGACCGTTCCCCACAGACACAGATGAAGAACTTATGGTTGTTAACAAGTGTTTGGGGCCACGGACTCAGGCACAACCTCTGAAAATAAGTCAACAGAGAGCTTTTTTGTATGATACAAGGGAGAAGTCACTGAAAAGGATGTTTTTTCCTTTTCATGAAAAGCTAGGCCTAGACCTCAGACTGTTTCTCCCCAAGGACACAACTGTTATGCTGTTCTGAGCGCCTCACGTTCAAGAAGGGCGTATCCCCAGGACTCTAAGTCCAGACTTGGGGTCTCTTTCTGTCCACACTCTTTCTAGAAGCAAACTCATCTATCTGAAAACCGTGTTCACTTAGCCCCACGTCAGAATTTAACGTCTAAATTATTTTAAAGTTTAGCAACTGATATGAAAGATTTAGGTTACAAAGGCAGATACTTGACTTCCATCTTTGATAAGATGGATTTATCTGAGGCTGTAAGAGGTGCACTTACCCGGAAGAGGAGTATCTTCTCCAATGGTCAGGCTCATACTGTCTATTTCCTGCACCAAACAGACATGCAAACCAAAACTAAGTTAATTACATTTCTCTAAATTCAAACTGCGAAAACCGCACATTTCTAAGTATGCATAAAAACATGCTGAGTTGTACTTGGAGGACATAACTTATTACTCTCTTCTCTGATGTTGCCACTGTGATTAAAAGTTTGTTCCACACACTTTCCATTAGAGTAGGAAGCAATTAATTAAGAGGCGGTTCTGCTGTTAGACGGAGCAGTGTCCAACCACCTGCACTGAATCTAGACGGCCTCTGCTGCCAATGATATTGGGAAAGGAACTTCGTAAGCAGATGGCTCACGGAGGACACTTTGCCAAGGACGGAAAAAGCAACGTGTGGCCCTACAGCTGAGTGCGGAGGTTCCCTTCCCAGTGCAGCCGGCCACTTTTTGTCCCCCGCTATACAGGGAGTGGCAGGCGAGAACCAGAAGACAGCCAGCCTGCCATCAAAAAAGGTGGTTGTTTTCACATTCAGAAAATGACACTTTTCCTACAAAGCTTTCCATGCTTCTGCTTGACTGATGACGCCCATGCCTCTCCCACTGAGGGCGGCCTTTGTCCCTCCCAGGAGTGTGAGGCTGGCAGGGGCTCTGGCAGAGGGCTGGGTGGCAGGAGAAGGTCACAGCAAGGCCAGAATGAGGTTTCCAGGCCCCACCTTGTTATCACAGATGACCAGAGGTGGTTTTACAACAGCCCAGGCCGCCTACAGAATTACCACCTTACCACCGATAAGTGAGAAGCTCAAGAAATCACAGGCAAATGTGCTTTGCTACTGACTGTGGAATTTAACACATTTCTCACCAACAGAAAGGAAGATGTTCAAATGTTCTCACTTTAGCGGCTTTGATGTTCCCCACTGCACTTCACAGGTCTGGAAGCAAATGCTTCACAGGGAGGCTGGTGCCGCTGAAGGGCCCTGCAGCTCTGTGTCTGAGTCTCCCTGCCCGGCAGAGTGGGCAGGCTCCCCGCTCCTCCATCGGGCCAGGCAGGCACCGGCCCCGGAAACTTCCCAACTGTCTCAGTAACTCAATATGTTCATTCCGAGGCGTTTTTAGTTTTTCACTTAAAACAAAGAATTTTTCCCATTAACTCTGTCCAGGCAGTACTGACAACTTTCTACTTAGACTACTTAGATACCTCTAAAAAATGCTAAAATAGGAGTTCGAGGATAGATAAAACCCAGCAAAATGTGTGGGGGCCAAGTAAAGACGATGTAATTCTTTTACAGCAACTAAAGCTGAACAAGGGGATGACGTGACCTCAAACAATGCTCCAGTCCTAACAAATAAAAGGCGTGACATACGCGTGTGAACATGTATTTTATGCAGACACATCTGAAATTGGAAAACATACTAGTACCACCAACAAAATTTTTGTGAACATTTTTCCACGTGAGGCAAAATGCAAATGAAACGGTGTCCGTGCTTAACCACTGTCCTGCAGGAGCCTTTCAATTCCTCACGCCCCCACGCCCACATTCTTTTTGCTTTTAATTTGAGTGCAGCTGACACACGATGTCCCGCTCGGCAAATCTGCACGTGCTGCTGCGTCCACTGCCAGGGACTGTGCTCTGGAGGCCCGCATCCCCATCCCCAAATTCTGACATCTGACCCTAACGCAAGCCACCTCGTTTGCCTTTGACCGAGGTCTCCCGGGCACATTTTTCAGCCCCAAACCCTCAGGCACCACCACTCCCGGACTCTTATGTTACCACCGCGGTCCCGTCCCCTGAGGAGGGATTGGGTTCAAACCAGGGCGCTTCTGAAGCAGCTGCAGGCTTGGGCCGTTGAGGCCATCAGCGTTTCCTTGATTCTCCGTGGTCTAGCACCCAGCCTGACAAACATCCCCGAGAGTTCCCAATGTTCCCGGAAATCCGGGCTGGTCCTGTGGGTGGGGGAATCACACCCGAAGCTTTCTGTGTGCCTTCACGGCAGACAGACCTAGAGGCCCTGCGACCTGCTAGGGTCAGGTCCACGGGCGAGTGCTGAGTCCAGGATCTGAGGCTGTGCTTGCCTGTGAGAACCCACTGCAGCAGGCCTCCTCGGGGAAAGATGAGATGAGTTATTAAGAAATCCTGCAGAGCCTTCTCTTTTTCCGAAAAGCTCGAATTCAAGGGCACCAGGCTTGGGCCAAGGTGAGGCACGTCCTCGATGGCATGTCTGAGAGCGGCGCCACCATCATCACTCGGGTGTCGCTACTCCCCGGCGGAACCACAGGGCTCAGGGCCAGGAGGACACCAAGGCTGCCAGGCCGTGACTGAGGGCATGTAGCACGTGAGCGGGCGGCCTGGAAGCGGAAATGCGCACGTGGTGGTCGTCTGTCCCACCCCAGGTGACTGTGCTCACCTCCCCGCAGAACTCGTCACCTCCTCCCCTCTACCGTGCCCGGGCTTCCCTTGCAGCCCTCCTCTCCCTGACTTCGTACTATCTCATCTTTCCTGACTTGCGACACCAGCAGGAAGAAAAGGAGACAAGCCTAAGCCAAAGGGGATTAAGAGGAAGGTTTCCATTTCCCACACCAGGCCATACGTGGGGAGCAGTGATGTCGGGGAGAGCGGCTGCCGGGGAGCCTCTGTCATCTGCTCAGAGGAACTCCGGGAGGACCACGTACACCCCGTCACGCCGGTCTGCCTGGAAGGCGTGCAGCACGCCTGCCCTCATCCTGCTTGCCTGAGCTCGGTGGGTGCACTCTGATCCTCACCTGGAGGGGCCAGGGCCTTGCGAGCTTGACAGCACCGTAGCTTTAAGGGTGACAGGGACCCAGAGTCCTGCTACTTAAACATACGTGGGACAGGATACGCAGACAGACAGGGCTGGACCCGCTCTCCGCTCCAAGCCCATCACACACGTATTTCAAACACAGGATGGGGGCCTACAGGTCACACACCCTGCTAGCATTACAGAAGAGGTTCGTCACCAGCTTTGTACTGAAGGTCCACAGGCTCTGAGATCTGTGGGTGGCGGTCTGGTGACTAAGGGAACATCTCTCCAGAACGGACACATGGAGCATCTCATCTGAAGTGAACTTCCAGGGCTCTGACCAGTGTCGTGAGGCTCTGAAAGGTCAGCTCCTCTGCTGCCTGCCTCCTGCTCCCCTTCCAGCCACACAGGGTCCCGACGGCCCCGCCTTCTGCGCACACCCCTCCCGTAGGCGTCTGGTGGCTGCTCCCTCTCACCGGGTCTCTGCTTAAACACCACCTCTCAGAGGGGTTTTCTCGGACCCCAGTGAAGACGGGGGAGATGCACACTCCATGTGCATTTGTCCAGCTCCGCCTGGCTGCTGGAAGACGTGTCGTTCTTAACGAGTTAGGAGCCCCAAGGAGAGGCAGACAGCCCGACGGGGCAAGGCCACACACTGTGGAGCCTCCAGGCTGGGGGGGGGCCACCTGCTGCATGTATGCACCCTTAGGGCAGCTCAGCTCGACAGGCTGAGTAAGCGCTGACGTCGTGCACACACAACGGGTCCAACAGAGGGCACCTGGAGTGCCACCTTCGCAGACGCGAGCCCACAGCTCCGGGTGTCAGAGTCTGACTTTAGGTAAGTTTACAAACCCTCCTTCGTCTTCTGGGTTCTCTCTTTGTGGTTCAGCTCAATAAACTGCACTACCTTCTAAATTAAAAGCAATCTCAAATACACTTGAAACAACGGAAAGAAGGAATTTGGCTTAATCCCAGTCGTGCTGCACCAGCACCAACCCTCAGGTGGTTTAGGTGGAGGCACCGTGTGCCTACGCTGGACGAGGCGGGGGCAGGGCGGGACACCGCTACACGCATTTGGCCAGCCATCCAGAAGCTGCAGGCGACGGTGGACAGGACCGGCCAGGTGGACTGTGCAGGCTCGCCAGCTAAAAGGGCCACCTGAAACAGCTACGAATCTGACAGAGCTGCCTGCCCTCTGTCCCCAAGGGTGGGCATTTCAAAACCAGTCACCATGAACTCCGGTCAGCGCTGAACCGTACGGCAGACCCTTGATGTTTCTGCCAGAACGAGGCTCGCATTCCCCTCAGCAACATCCCAAGTGAGCAGACACCGTGGACGCCCACATAGACAAACCGAGAAAGGCGGCTTTGCTTAATGACACGGACTGGCTGTGCTCTAGGGGGACAATGTGAGTAATGTGTGAAATGTCTACACATTTTAGAGTTTGCAAAAAACTAAATTAAATTAAAGGCATGTTTGTATTTGCAAGGATAAAATTGTAAACCTTAGCTAATATAAGATCTGTACAGTTAGGTTTTCAAAACTGTAAGGAATTTTGAGTTTAAATACTGATGAGGTTTTCTTTGTATTTAAAACGTAAACTACTACATATTAAATTCAGTTTTACGCACAAAATCAGACATCTGTATTACACACCCAAGAAGTAAAGGATTCATTTTATTTCCTGGATCACCCAAAAGGCTCTTCTGTATACAAGCCAGATCACAGAAAATATCAAAATGCTGCTACTGGTAAAATGCTACTTTCTGTGCTATTTTTTCATCAGAAGGATCCCTGTGCATGAAACCTTTACAAGAACCTTTCTTTGACTAACTTAAAAAAAAAAATTGGGTCTCAAACAGATGAAACGAATTGACAGAGAAGAAACAAAGTGGCAAGGAGCAGAGACCGACTAGCGCCGAGCTTGGAAATTACTGGTCTCTACTTCACTCAGCAATGAAATCAGACATCATCAGTATAATGACCTGTTTACCTGGAAACACCAACCGACGCCCAAACAGACGTCGGGTGGCCAGCCTTCAGCAGAAGCACGAAGCTGAAACAGCACCATCGCGAGCAGCCCATGGCCGCCGGCCTCTTACCTGGACCCTGATCCCTCCAGTGCTGTCCTTGGCCTGCCCGGCTGTACCCGGAGCTCGTCCTGTGGGAGCCGGATCCCTGCCTCCCCCACCTGCCTGTAGGGACACGTGATCAGCACGTTAGGAGGCCACCACATGCCTAACCCCAAATGACACATTTTGTCTACGAGGGCAGCAGGGTGGCACCAGGTCTGTAGTTCCCAAACTTCTGGTACCCTTAAATCACAGGGAAAGCCCGTGAGAAATGCAGACTGAGGGGCCACAGCTGGGCCGAGGGGGGTGGGAGTCGGACGTCCACATTTAAACACATTCCCCGGGAGACCCCGTGCAGGTGACAGAGGAGCAGACCGGCAGGCGCCGAGGCAGAGCAGGGGTGCCTTGTCAGGGCTCCAACCAAGCAGGGCCCCTGCCTCCCAGGCCTGGGGGCTGAGCTCTGCAGGCTGCCAGCACAGCTTCTGGACCCCCAGCACTTGGGTTCTGGGTAAGCAGGGGGCCTGGGACCCCGAGAACCAGACCAAGGTGTGCGTGCCCCTCCCAGTCCTCCACGCACTCAACTGCTCTGGCGTTTTCCTCTCATAAATTCCTAAGCTCTGACACCTTCTTCATGAGAAAGTCTGACTCAGAGTCTCCTGCCAACTTCAAGCAGCCTGCGTTCTGCCATCTGCAGCCTCCGGCCACCGCTCGGGAACCCAGGCACTGTGCGTGCAGGACAGGACGCAGACCGGTTCGGGCACAGGCGACAGAGGCAGAATGCCACACGTGTATTTTGCAAGGAACAAGCTCTCGCTTTGGGGTCAAATCCTGCCTATCCACAGTTGGCAGGAGGAGGCCAAACGGAGACAAAAGGACAGGACAAGGCGGGAGTCTGTCGCTCCCAGGACTCGGGGGAGGAAGTGCCCTCCTCACTTGCTGGAGGCCCCGCTCCTACCCCCCAGGCTCTCCTGTGGGCCGCGGGGTCCCACACACAGCACCCAACGGGGGCTTACGGACCTCACGACATAAAGCCTCTCTGAGTGAGACCAGCAAGGCAGACACCAAGCAGAGGCCCTGAAGACAGTCTGCTGGGTCGGAACAGGGGTGAGTTCTCAGATTCCACCAAAGAAAGCAATGGGGCTGCTAGAGGCACAGGCACAGACCCTCACCAACGGAGGACGTGAAGTAATAAAAACTCGTCGAGCAGCTAATCTAGAAGACGTCAACTTCAGTGCTAAAGAATCATCCAGTCAGTGAGATACACTGTTTAATCTATGAAGTTAGTTTAAAAAAAAACCAACACCCGGCCAATGCTGACAAGGGGCCACGAAACAAACTCTTCATCACTGCTGGTGAAGGTATAAAGTGATAAAAGGCTTTTAGAAGACAAGCTGGCAAGATTTATCTAAAATTCGATTGCATTTCGTTCCATAATTTGTACGCTCTGCTGCTTTGTTTGAAGAAAATCACGTACATAAAACGGAAGCCACTTCAGAGCTCTCCCACCAGGCACAGCGGCGAACCGGGTGCGAGGGGTCTGGACACACAGAGGACGCACAGCCACACAGAAGATCATCACAATGCGGTAGAAGCACAGAAAAATACTGCAAAAAATCATCTGCCAACATCTGCTATCTTTAGGGGACGGAATACACGTTATTTACGCTTCCTTTTTAAAATCTGTTTTCTTTATATGCTGAATGTTCCTAACATACTTTTACTGGGAAGAGAAACAACTTTGGTCAGGCAAATGCCACGCAAGCAGCGTCTGGCTGCAGGGAGCCGAGGAGAGGAGAGGAGAGAGTACGGGCCCACAGTGGAGCTCTCGGTCACGGGATACGCAGAACGCATCTGAGATGCCTTTCCTCAAGGGACCAGGATTTAAAAGGCTGGGTGGCACCCTGTGGCGTTAAGTGTGCGCTTTCTCCCGATCTCAGCAGCCAGCGGGTGGCAGGCTGCACGGCGCGGCCTGGCCCGGTGCCCACCTGGCTGGGGGGAGTGCCAGTGCTGCCTGCTGACGATGCGCCGGTTCTCCCTCACGCAGGCCTTGCACACGACCGACTTCAGCGCGTGGAACTTGGTCAGCCGGGACCTCTGCGGACAGAGCAGACAGCGTGAGCAGCGTCAGGCCCGTGCGTGCCCTCTGGAAACAACAACAGTGACCACGGTGTCCGAGAACACTGGGCGAGTACTCCCTTCACGGCTGAAACTTAACGAGAGCTTCTCAGAAAACCGACACTCTCCTGAGGTAGCGCTACACCCCCTCTGGTCTGACGGGTTCGATGGTCACTGCCAAAAGGTCGAGCTCTGTGGTGAATCTGGGCCGCCACCGGGTGGTCCTAACAAACCTGGGCCCGTCACCTGACTGGTGACCGCTCTCGGGCAGACTCACCCCTCCG
Organism: Prionailurus bengalensis; assembly: GCF_016509475.1. NCBI lineage: Eukaryota > Metazoa > Chordata > Mammalia > Carnivora > Felidae > Prionailurus > Prionailurus bengalensis. The sequence goes on along the minus strand of NC_057349.1, from coordinate 152,162,352 downwards.
TGCTGCCTCATTTACTGCTGACACGCGGCCCCATCTGCCCCGACTTGTTTTAAACCACAAGTGCGATCACCTGGTGTGCGACCACATCAGACATGGGGCCACGACTGGGGGCTCACGGGTGGTGGCTGCAGTCGGCTCTGCTCTGCTCCTGCATCAGTTCCACACACGGTGACAAGTCAGATCTGAGCAATGCCCTTCCCTGCTCCCCCACCGCTGCTGCACATAACATTTCCAGACTGCTTCTCAGTCCTGAACCCCTGAACCCCTAGGGTGCCCTGGTTTTGTTCGCGTGAGGGACGGAGGTGGGAGCACCTCTGCAAACGTTTCCTATCTGATGCGAAGCTCAGCGTTCGTCATCCTCACAGCTGGGGAGTCCTCCTGGGACCCCGCGCTCTCACGCACACGTGCGGCTATCCATGCACACTCCACGTGAGCCTGGCAGGGGCCTCGTGTGGAGACCTCCCAGGAACCACGGAGCACTTGCACTCATGTAGCAGGACAGCAGCCCATGTCCCTGACTAAACCACAGCCTTCAGGGAACATTTTCAGGTGATACACATCAGGTTGGTCACCTCTGGACAAACCTTCCTTCTTCACTCAAAAAGGGCAAAGGAGAGAAAGCACTTGAAAACGGGCTGTGCTGGACTGGGCGGGGTGCTCCGCACTCTCCCTCGGCGGGAGTCTGGGGGACTCAAGCCCCACGGTGGCATTTCAGGGGAAGCTAGGACGTACGCTGGCCCTGAGGCCTCAGGCCTCCCATCCCGCGCTTCTGGCTTTCTGGGTCAGAAGAGCAGTGGTTTGCACAAGGTAAGCGGCATCTGTGCTAACGGTGTAAGATCCCAGGTGGGAATGCGAGCCCCCTCCAGTGGGACGTTTCCGGGACGCGTGTGTGCCTTCCTCACTGAGGTGGCCGCTGGGACAGACAGAACGGACGTCTGGCCAAGGACTCTGAGCCTGATGACGCCTCTGAGACCTGACCAAGCCTGTTCGTTATTTCTGAATGGGAGACCACCACGGACTCACGTTTTGTTCCACCAGAGCCTCCACGGTGCACCCCTTCTCCGACTGCAGGTACTTCTGATGGAAGAGCTTCCCGTCAAACACGTTCCAGGGCATGAAGTCACTCATCCTCCAGGGGAAGCCGCACGCGCTGTTGACCAAGACCAAAGTGGTAAGGCCGCGGACCAGCAGGGAGCCAAGCTGCACGGCTCGGGCGTCGATGTAGTCAAGCTGTGGGGGCACACGGAGAACGTAAAGAAGGGGTCACGCGTGTGGGGAAGCGGACGCTGCCCCTCAGCGCCGTGCGCTCACTCTGCTGCTCAGGGGACGTGACAGGGAGCGGCACCCGTGAGTGTGCGTGCTCACTCGCACACCCACCGTGCACACCTCAGGCATCTGCCCGGGCCTGTGCATACATCGCCCACCGGGCTACGACTCGGAACGGCTCCTTCACGTGTCAGAGCTGCGGTTCACCAGGAAACCCTGCAAGGTCGTCTCCTTCAGGGGTACTCGCCTCTGAGTTTCTTTAAAAGCGAAGGCAAAGGAAGAGAAGCCAAGAGAGCATCATTTGAGATACCGATGAATTCACCGCATTCTTAAAAAATCACACTCAGTTGTTCCAATTATAGGTATTATCGCACAGGGCTGGTGAGTAACTTTTCACAAACTAAGGTCATACGAATCTAAATTTCTCTTTTCGTTGCCAGATCTACCCTGACATCACACACGCTCACTGTGCTTGGCTGTGGCTGTGCTACAGGCGGGCTCTTGCGTTCGGTGAGAGCTTGCCGCCGCTCACGGTTCTGGCATTCTTGGCTTGTGCTGAACGCACACAGGTGAACTGACACCTAAGCACATGTCCACATGGTTTGGTCAAGGTTAGCTCCACTAAATCTGTAGGTGTCTGGTTGACCTAGGCTGCTCCAATTCGACAGTGGCTATTTAAATTTTTTTTTTTTTATTTTTTTTTTCAACATTTATTTATTTTGGGGACAGAGAGAGATAGAGCATGAACGGGGGAGGGGCAGAGAGAGAGGGAGACACAGAATCGGAAACAGGCTCCAGGCTCTGAGCCATCAGCCCAGAGCCTGACGCGGGGCTCGAACTCACGGACCGTGAGATCGTGACCTGGCTGAAGTCGGACGCTTAACCGACTGCGCCACCCAGGCGCCCCTAAATTTTTTTTTTTTAATGTTTTATTTATTTTTGAGAGAGAGAGAGAAAGCGTGAGTGGGGGAGGGGCAGAGAGAGAGGGAGACACAGAATCCGCAGCAGGCTCCAGGCTCTGAGCTGTCAGCACAGAGCCCAACGCGGGGCTCGAACCCACGAACTGCGAGATCATGACCTGAGCCAAAGTCGGATGCTTAACAGACTAAGCCATGCAGGTGCCCCAAGTTTATTCAAATTTAAAGAGAGAGAGAGAGACAGAGCATGAGTGGGGAAGGGGCAGAGAGAGAGAAAGAGAAGGAGACACAGAATCCGAAGCAAGCTGCAGGCTCCAAGCTGTCCGCACAGAGCCCGACACAGGGCTCAAAACCACAAACTGCGAGATCATGACCTGAGCTGAAGTCGGCCACTCAACTGACTGAGCCACCGAGGCGCCCCCAATGGTGGCTATTTTAAATGTCACTGCATCTCTAATAGAGTTCATAAAACCAAAATCAACCACAAAATAAATCAAAGACATTTTAACTCCTTTTTAAGGGTTCACTTCAGTTATCGATCATTTTAAGATCATCATTTTAAGAAAGTTATCACCAACTGTGATTACCCTAGAGTTAATCTAAGGTTTAAGGAAAGTGTATTTGTTGGGGCGCCTGGGTGGCTCAGTCAGTTAAGCATCCAACTCTTGACTTCAGCTCAGGTCATGATCTCACAGTTGTAATACGGAGCTTTGCGTTGGGCTCACTGCTGAGCGTGGAGTCGAATTCTCTCTCTCCTCCTCTTCCTCCCCCTGGCTTACGTGTGCACACATACGCTCTCTCATAATAAATAAATGTTTTAAAAAAAGAAAATGTATTTGTTGTATAGCACTGCTTTTTAAGTTGTCCTAAAACGAGCCACCACAGAAGAGGTTTGTGGGGCTGCGGGGACGCTGATTAATTCAAGGTGGGGGTCCTCGTTCCCTGCTCTACAGGCTTCTCCAGCTGAGGCCTGTGCTGGCCGGCCATTCCCCGACACACGACCTACCTCACTGCCCTTCAGGAACCCTCCATCATCACTGCGTGTTCAGTGCATCAAGCCCTTGCACCTCCTCATCTATGCACACGCTGTAGCTGTCCATCTATAGAACTGCACCACCAGAGCTGGCCACCAGGAGCCATGTGTGATATTTGAATTTAAATGAACCACAAACCAAACTCGGTCAGCTTCTCAGATGCACTGTCCCCACTTCGAGTGCTCAGGGCCACATGCAGCTAAGCCCTCCCAACTGGACAGTGTGCCACGGGACCACTTCGGTCTAAAACACCCCCTCTTCTCTGCCTCGACCTTGCAGACTGTGAGCATTCCTCAGCTTCCTCACCCTGGCCCCAGCACTGTGGGCCTCACCCCAATGCTCAGACCACAGCGCCTACTCAATGGCAGACCAATGGGCAACGTGCCTAACACAGATGTTACGTATTTTCTCCAGGCGCCGGGAGAAATTCTCTAATTGGGCAGATTTTTCTGTAATGGAATCAATTCTTGTTCATGTCTTGTGCTCATCCCTTGTGTACTTGATCATACATCCCAATTATACATGAGCTATGCCAGCCCCAAAGCACAGATCCTACGTGTGCCAGCTGGATTTTCACAAACCATGTAACCAACACCTAGGCGACAAAGCACATGCTGCCAGCATAAGGAAGCCCTGGTGGCCTCCCTGTCACCCCTACTGCCCCCAAATGGTAAGCACCCACCAGCCTCTCAAGTTGTCACTGGTTTTACTTGCTTGTGAATTTACAGAAATGAATCAGGCAGCATAGGTTCTGGCTTATGGTGACACCGCTTGTGAAGCTGTCTCATGCTGTGAGCGTGAAGGCTGTCCTCACTGCCCTCCCGTGTGCCACTGCACGGACTTTGTGCAGGAAACGCACAGATTCTAACATGACTTTGGGGACCACAGACACCTTTAAATGGTGAGTCTTCTTGAAGCTAGGTTTTTTCAGAAATGTTTTGTGCCTGTCCATGTAGAGATTTTATACAACTTTTGTTTTTTCCTATCCTTGTTTTTTCTTTGAGGTCAGTATAAACATAAAACTGGGGTGTTATTTTTACCTGGTATTGTTTTACAGAGTACAGTTGCGTTGTATATGCTTTGAATCTAGCACCTGTAAAATCCGCCTATTACTTCTAATGATGGTTCTGTAGATGTGATTTTCCATTCACGTAATCATGTCATCTGTCAATGATGACAAGTTTTATTTATTTCTTCCAAACCCTACACCTTGTATTTCTTTCTTCTGACTTTTCTGGCCATGGCTTCCGATTCGACAGACATGGTGAAGGAAGGTACCCCACACTCACGTCCACTAGAGAGGAAAATCTTTCAATATTTAACCATTAAGTGTGATTTCTGCCGTGGATTTTAATCTTGACTCGATTAAGGAAGTGCCCTTCTAACCCTAGTGGACTGAGGGTTTTATCATGAACAGGTACTGAATTGAATCACATACTGTTACTGCATCCATTAACAAAACCATATGCTTTTTCTTATTTATTGTGCTACAGCGAATCATACTGGTTTCAAATGTTAAATCAACTCTGTATCAGTTTTACATATTGCCAGATTTAATTTGCTAGTATTTTATCTGGAAGTCTTGAATTTAATTTCATGAAAGAGAGTGGCCTATAATTTTCATTTGTTTTTGTCTCTGGTACCAAGGTTTTGCTGGATTAAGAGAAGTTGGACTAGCAATGCTGCTTCCTCCTTAGGTATTAGGGATGTTTGCTAGGAGCCATCGGGATTTGTGGTTTCCTGATTCAGGGTCAATGTCTTCAACCGATTTAGAACCATTTGGATTCTCTATTTCTTCCTGTTTCAGTCTTACTAAATAGACTATTTTTTGAGGAGTACGTTCATTTTACCTAACCTTCCAAATTCATTGGTGTAATGCTGTTCATAATACCCTCTCATTATCTCCTTAGTGCCCACATGACCTGCAAGGATGCCGCTCCAATGGGCCGTTTATGCTTTCTCCTTTCCTATGATTTCCTATTGATAGTTGCTCTTCTGATCTTCCTGTCACACTCTTTGGGTTTGATCTGCTCATTTCTCTTTTTTTAACATTTATTTATTTTGAGAGAGAGAGAGAGAGGGAGAGAGAGAATCCCAAGCAGTCAGCGCAGAGCCCAATGAGAGGCCCGATCCCACAAACCGGGAGATCATGACCTGAACTGAAATCAACAGCCAGACACTCAACCAACTGAGCCCGCCAGGCACCCCTGCTCATTTCTAATTTACAGAGACGTCAACTCACACCACGGGCTCTCAGCCTTCCTTCTTTCCCAACATATTCATTCGATGCTGTATATTTCCGGCTAAGAACAGCTTTTAGCTTCATGTGCAAACTTCAATATTACCATTTTCACTGTCATTCAGATTATTTCATATCTACTGTGAGTTCTACTTCCACCCATGAGTTAGTCAGCGCTATGCTATTTAATTTGCAAATAATTGGGAGTTTCAATTTTTGTGTTACTGTTGGTTTCCAGCTCACTTCTGCTGTGGTCAGAAAGCAGACTGACAGCCTCCACGGTCTGAGACTGGCTGGCACTAGGACCACCACACGGTCGATGCCAGCGGTCCCCATGTCCACTCTGTCCTGCAACGCTGGGGTGCACATCTATATGCTGAGGAGGTCAAGTGTGTGCACTGTGTTCTCGTGCTCTGACCCTTAGTGACTCTCCCTCTGCTCGCTCCATCAGCTCTGGAGAGGGATGTGTTACAGCAGGGCTCAATCAATCAACTTTTTCTGTGAAGAGTCAAGACAGTAAAGATGCCAGGCTTTGCTGGCCCTGTGCGGTCTCTGTTGAACATTCTTTTTTAGACACAACACTTTAAAAATGTAAAAACCGCTGGGGCGCCTGGGTGGCGTAGTCGGTTAAGCGTCCGACTTCAGCCAGGTCACGATCTCACAGTCCGTGAGTTCGAGCCCCACATCGGGCTCTGGGCTGATGGCTCAGAGCCTGGAGCCTGTTTCCAATTCTGTGTCTCCCTCTCTCTCTGCCCCTCCCCCGTTCATGCTCTGCCTCTCTCTGTCCCAAAAATAAATAAACGTTGAAAAAAAAAATTAAAAAAAAAAATGTAAAAACCGGGGCGCCTGGTGGGCTCAGTCGGTTAAGCGTCCGACTTCGGCTCAGGTCGTGATCTCACGGCTTGTGGGCTCGAGCCCTGCGTCGGGCTCTGTGCTGGCAGCTCAGAGCCTGGAGCCTGCTTCGGATTCTGTCTCCCTCCCTCTCTCTCTGCCCCTTCCCTGCTTGCTCTCTGTTTCTTTCTCAAATAATAAACATTAAAAAAAACCCGTAAAAACCATTCTTAGCTCGCAGGATGGTACAAAAACAGGCTATGGGCTGGATCCAGCCCACAGGGCCACGGTTTGCTGAGCTCTCTTCTCAAGTCTGCCACTCTTCGTTGGAAATACCGTTGAAGCTGCTCACGCTAATTTTCGCTGTCAGCCAGTTGTGACGTCATCAGGACACAGCCCTCGTCTCCGGCGATCCCCGCCTGAAGTCCACTTCCTGCAACATGGCCACACCAGTTTCTCAAGGCGAGAACGTGGCTCACTTCTGTCCTTATTTCCCAGACTCTTGGTGTTCCTCCACCCCAGGTGTGTGTCTGTAGGCAGCGCGTGGCTACTTTGGGACTTTTATTTTGCCGTGCTGACAGATTCACAGGAAGCTGCAAGGGTTGCATGGAGAGTCCCATGGACGCACCCCGTTCCCCGTAGTGCTAACGTTCTACACTCCATGGTGCAGCATCAAGACCAGGAGATGGGCCCCTCCACACGCGCGTACATGTGTGCGCGTGTGTGCTACGCAGTTTCCATCACAGGAGCAACCTGTGCCACCACCACCGCCATGACACAGCTGCTCCAGCACCACAAAGACCCCCTTCGCGCACAGCCTCGGCGGGGCCCTGCCCCACTCTCCGTTTCCCTGTCTCGTTCCAAGAGTGTGGCTGTGCGGGGCTGGCTTCCTCGCTCAGCACGACGCACTGAGTTCCGCTCACGCTGTTGTGTGTGTGAGGCCCTCCCTTTTACGGCTGGTCCCACCCCACAGTGTGGATGGGCCAGGGGTTTGAGCGCTCGCCTATTTAAAGACATTTCTCGTTTCCAGCTCTCGCTGCCACACACGCAGCTGCTGTGAATGCTCACATCCAGGTTCCGTGTGAGCAGAAGTCTTCCTTTCTGTGGGACCAGTGCCCAGGAGGGGAACCGCTGAGGCACGCGGTAAGTGCACGCTTAGCTTTTTAGAGAACCGACGAACTTTTCCCAGCGCTCCCCTCACTGTGCAGCTGGCCTCCAAGCACCCCCATGCTTGCCAGCCTTTGCCACCTTCACCGTGCGTAGTTTTGGCTGCTCTGATATATATGCAGTGGCCCCTCACTGTGGCTTCAAAGATGTTGAAAGACTTTTAACTGCTTGATATTTCACACCCAAATATCTTTTTTAGTGAAATGTCTATTTGTGTCTTTTGTCTGCTTTCTAAGTGGGCTGTTTGTTTTTGACTGCTAAGTTTTGAAACTCCTTTAATTTCCTACTTACAAGACCTTTGTCAGACATGTTGGCAAATATTTTTCTCCCAGTCAGTAGCTTGGTGTCTCCTCATTTTTACAGAATAAAAGTTTTTAATTCTGATGATGTGCAATTCATTAATTTTCTTTTGTGGATCATGCTTCTGATGTGAAACCTAAGAACTCTCTACCGAGCCCTAGATCCCGAAGGTTTCCTGTTTCCCTGAAAGTTTTATAGTGCTATACTTCGCACTTAGCTCAGTGCTCCACTTGAGTTCAACTTTCCACGAATGAACAGTAAGGTTAAGGTCACGACTCCACTGTCTGTGGTTGTCCAAATGCTCCAGCACCACGTGTTGTCGACAAGACCTTTGCACTTTGCCCAAATCTGCTGGCAGTACCTTTGTGGTTCTGCTTCTTGGTTCTCTGCTCGGTTCCACTGACCCACGTGTCCATCCTTCAGCCCATCCACGCTGTCTCGATCAGTGTGGTTACATAACAAGCTATGTTAACAAGCTATATTCCTCCCGCTTTGTTCTTTTTCAAAATGGTTTTGGCTATATTTTAGTTTCTTTGCTCTTCCATATAAATTTGAAAATAATCTTGTCATATTAATAACAACAAAAACACCTTTGCTGGGATTTTGCTGGAAACAGTCCATCAATTTGGAGAACTGAGCTCTCCACTGTGCAGAGCTTTGCAGTCCATGAGCATGGTATGTCTCTCTCCACGAACCTGGATTTCCTTTGACTTCTTCCACCAGCATTTTATAATTCTCAGCACACAGACTCTTTTATGTTGATCTTCAGCCTGAGGTCTTGCTGAACTCTCACCAGCTCTAGGAGTTTTTTGGTAGATTCCTTGGGATTCTCTATGTAGAGAATCTTGTCATGTGCAAAGTGGGATAGTTTTTTCTCACTCAGTGATCTGCATGTCATTTACTTCCTTTCCCAGCCTCGGTGCACAGGCCACAAGTGCCAGCCCTGAGCTCCAGAGGGGCGATGTGAGCAGACCTCCTGGCCTTATTCACCACCGCAGGGGGACACATGCAGTCCTTCCATGGTATGCATGATACCAGCTGCAGGGGATTTTGTAGATATTCTCTATTGAGGTGAAGAAGGTCCCCTCTATGCCTATTCTTCTGAATACCTGACGTGGTCATGTGATTTTTCTTCATTAGCATTTTAGAGAATTGCAGAGACAGATTTTTGAATTCTGAATCAGCCATTCATCCCTGCAATAAACAATCCCACTTGGTCCGTGTGCTTCTTTTTACACATTGCTTGATTTGATCTGCTAACATTTCGTTAAGGATTTCTGTGTCTATGTTCACAAGGGACATCGGTCTGACGTATTCCCTTTTTGTAATTCATTTATCTGGGTTTGGTATCAGGGTAATATTGGTCTTGTTGGGAAGTATTCCATCTCCTTGTATTTTCTGGAAGGTAATGGGTAGAAGTGGCATTAATTCTTTGAACACTGATAAATGACCCGGTGAAACCAACTAGGTTATAGATGTATTTTGGAGAGAGTTTTGAAAACTGTGAATGCAGTTTCCTTAACAGTTATGTGGCCGTCTAAACTATCTGTTAGTAATGAGTAGACTGCAGTCATGTGTGTTTTAGGGGTATCTGGTCTATTACATCTAAGCTGCTGCATTTGTGTACGTGTAAAGCTGCCCGAAGCATTCCCTTAACCCTTCTGCTCTCGGCAGGTCTGTGGCGATACCTCGTCTACTCCTGACGGTGGCAAATTATATTTTCTCCTTTCTCACCAGGCAAATACTCTGGAGCAAAAGTGGTTCCCAAATGCTGGGCTGACCTTCCTGGACTTCTGTTTCCTACAGTCGCGACTCAGTAATTCGTTATGGCCCTTTTAGCCATCTGATACTTTGATTTATTATTTTTAAAAATATTTTGTTAGCTTTTCTATTTGTCTTCAACAGGAAAACCCACCCAGACACCCTCAGGATGTATCTCCCACACACTTGGTCTCCACAGCTGGGTTCTCGATGTTTTCGTACCAAAAATACTGTTGGCAACCTGGTGAAACCTATGGGTTCTTTCTCAGAATAACATTAAATATATACAATAAAATACATAGGTTTATAAAAGAATTAGTTACAGTATAGTTTTCAAAATAACATAAATTTACAATGCAGTAATTTACAGTAACTTCTCCATATGTACCTTAAAAGATAACAAGAAAACAGTGGCCGTAATAACCATAATTTTGAGAAAATGAGGACAGGAGATAACATGTATGAATTTCTCCAACTGTAACGTAACGTGGGATCCTCTGTGATTTCTCCTGGTGACAAAGCCACAGGTGCTGCCATTATTATTAGGATTTGTTGACTACATAAGGGAAATGATGAATTTCAGTTACAAGTTGGTGAAAATAAAGATGTATTTTTTTCCTGTTCCAGTTCGTAGACTCCCATTTAAAGAATCCTCAAAATTATACCATACGTACAACAACAATTCAGGGTCTGACAAAAATAAACACACACCGTGGCAGGTGAGTACTTGAAATAGACGGCCGTAACCCTGGGACCAGCAATTGCTTTCCTTAGATTGACGTAATCTTTGCTGGAGGGTTTGCAAAGTGTGTTAACAGAGGAAATTCCACCAAAAGACACGGGCAGTTTTGGAGCCTCTATTACCCATTTAATTATCAAACACTAAAAATAAAGTCTAAACCAAGAAAAGCACATTAAACTGGGCATAAGGTCACAGTGTTAAAGGGCTGGATGTGTTGATAGTTTTGTTTCTCAAACATAATCATTTCCCTTTTGATCCCAGCTTTCTCAGGGCTTCCGGGCTACCAAGAATGGGCCACGCTCTCTCTTGGACACGCGGGGTCAGGAAACACCATATGAGCCACTCACGAGTGGCTCACACAACAGGCTGTACTGAAGCAGGAAACTTCCTTCTCCTTTTTAGGGTGCCCACGCCCCTGTGCCTGCACTCAGTCACCCTTGACCTGGCCCCCGATCCTCTCCCTCTCCACGCTCCCCCCTCCAGGCCCTATGGAGGGGAGGGGGTCTCACCCTCACCTGTCTCAGCACCCTCACCCCCCACCGGCCTCCACCCCACTGCTCTCCAGAAGCTGTTCCAGGTCTAAGTCCAACGTTCATTTCCTCATCCTTTCTCCTGACCGCACCCACACACGGGCGCCCGGCCTACTAGGTGCCCGTCTTCTGCCACGCTCTTTCTGCCATCCCTAATGAGGGTGCTTGCTCTCAAGACCCCCGGCGGACGTCCTCAGGCCACACCTCTTTCTTCTCCCTGTGTTGATAAACCCGCATGCGCTCATGCTTCCCAAGTCCACCTCCAACGCCAACTCTCCCCAAGCTCCAGACTTGTAAGTCCCGCTGTGCAGACATACATCTCACATGTGACCCTCCCCAAACGGAGCTCTTCACCTCCCGCCTCGGACAGCTGATCCAGGAAAACAGGATCCCACGCCAGGCTCCTCCTGCCTCCTGCACACTTTGCACCACTTTTCTCTTCACCTCGACCTTCAGTTCCACCACGCCAGGCCCCTCGCTGAACCCACTCTGTCCCCACTCTAGGCCCCGCTTGCACTGGCACACGTGGTCCCCCCATGAAGGGCTGGGCTTCATGTCACTCTGCTGTCCGAAGCCCCCTGGATTCCTCAACAGCCAGGGGAGTCCCAGCTGTGACCACCTCTAGAGGCTCTAAGCTGCTCAATGAACCCAACGAATTTCTTTGTTCCCTTCTGAGGCCCTCCTGTCCTTACTCTATTCTCACCTCTGACTCATCAAATCCCAGTGCAGGGGTAGATGCCTGGAGGAGCTGGGGGGACAGGAATGCCCTCCCTGCCCCCGCGCCCCAGGAGGAGGTCACCATGGCGGCACTCCCGCTGAGCCACCCTCCCGGGACGACCACCTTCCTGGCCCTGCGCCCCCAGTACAGGTCTGGCACTGGGCCAGCATTCAGTTTCTACTGAAAGAGTGAACTTGCTGCTTAAGTATCAACATGACATATGAGATTTACTTCTCTATTAAGACCCTACAAATGGCAGGCAGAGCGTCTCTGTTAGGAAGTACATCGGCTCCAGTTCATAACATGATGCTTGTGTACAAGGATACAACCGCTGCCTTCCTGTACATGTGCCACGTGACACGGGGCAGGTCGTGACTCTGCACAAGCCGGGGGCCTCTCTCTGTAGCACAGGCAGGCACGGTGTGCCCGGCCGTGTGCCGCTGAGGATAGCACACGGCCCTAAGAGCTGTGCTGTGCCAGCTTCCGCTCTAGGAGGCCCTGCTGTCCACACGTGTGCACACCGTGAGCACTCCTCTGTGAGTCCTCGTTCAGCGGGGTGCTGAACTAGCAAACTCCAGGCCGGAACACGGGTCACAGCCATGGTCGCACAGTGGACAGGCTCCACACGCTCACTTTAACCGCAGCTCAGGAGCGGCCCAAGTGCCAAGGCTGCCACAAGAAGAGCCAGGCTGGGCGTCCCCGTCCCAGCTGAGCAACTGCGAGCGAGTCACATACCTCGTGTGGGTTTCCGTGGTCTCACCTGGTCCCAGCGCATCATCGGTACTGATGAGTGCCACGTGCGCTGCAAACGTGTAGGTCCTTGAAGAACCAAAGTGCAACGGAATGAAGACAGATTTACACCCAAACCCGACCTACTGAGGTCCTCCAAAAGCCCTTCAAATGCAGTTTTCCCCCACTGCCAGAAATACGAAGTCGTCATGTGCTACAGCAAGGCGCGAGTGATGGAAGGTCAAGTGATGCGATCCGCAGAGTTTATCTTGTAAACACCCAACCAACCGTGCGCGTCACTCAGGACTGTAAAGTCTGCTCTTGGAAAATAACCGTAAAAGACAATGTTCATGCTCAGTCACTTTTTTAAGTGAAAACAAAGCCTCAGCATCAAACACCATCCCCGGCGACCCTGTCGGGTACAGTCGGGACTTGCCAGGTCCTGGGCACCGGTGAGCACAGGGCAGCACCAAGGACATGTTCTTCGTGTGGGCGGAGTGGGCAGCTGAAACAGAGCCCCCGAGGGCCCACCGTTCACTGCACTTCCTCTAGGCTCACTGAGCTGCACTGGACATGCTGTGCCCCATCTCACAGCCTACAAATGACTTCTGTAAGAGAAGTGAGCCCGTAACCACGTCAAAGCAGGTGAGACAACTAATGCGGGACTTTGGTCTCAAGCCGTGACACTGCCCTGGGGTCACAGGATGGGCGGTGACATCACCGGCACTTTAGGGACACTTTTAATTCAAGAAGCTGTACGGCCATTAATTCAGTTTCCTAAACATGGCTTTCTTCCTCCTGCTCGAAGCAAGCAAGCGTGGAAAACCCAGGGAGACCAGGGGACAGACAGCACAGGCAGGGCTGGTGCCGGGGCCTCAGACCCGCAGCTGGCTCACCCAGGTTGAGCCACTGCCACGTACAACTGCTTGCTAGCACTGCGTTAGTGTCGGGATCAGCTGGCACACCGGTGGGGCTCTCCTGTGCCTCCACATCTGGGAAGCAGAAGGTACCGTTGTAAGCGTCAGGTTGTGAAAGTTCTACTTCCCAGAACATGTTAAGGTATTTCTCAGCCAGGGGCGCCTGGGGCTCAGTCGGTTGAGCGGCCAACTCTTGGCGTTCGGCTCAGGTCATGCATGGTCTCACGGTCCGAGGGACTGAGCCCCTTGCCGGGCTCTGCACTGACAGTGTGGAGCTGCCTGGCTTCTCACTCTCTCCTCCCTCTCTCTGCCCCGCCTCAGCTCGTGTGCTGTCTCAAGATAAATAAAACAAACTTAAAAATAAAAAGCATTTCTCAGCCACATTTGCCTTGTGATTTTCCTTTTCTGATTATAACGTGAGGGCTGGAAGACAATCTACACCCGCCCCCTCTCCTCCACAAGTCTATTCAGGGAGAGGACTGTCCCAAACTGGCTGAAGTTACATGGGAAACAGAGTGAAGAGACGGGGGAAGCCTGCTGACCACCAACAACTCCCCGGTTCCTCGGTGAGCAGAGGAAGCCCCGGACTTACACTAACTGGGGTAAGAGGAGGGCAGACCGTGTTCACAGGCTGCAGGATTGACACCCGAAACTCTGAGGCCACCTTCCCACCAGAGGGACCCCAGAGCCATCGTTCTTCTTCCCCAAACAACTGGCGCTGAGGGCCCTGGGAGCCCAAGTCAGGGCAGGAGGCTGGGCCTGGCCCAGGCTCAGTCACCAGTAAGCACGGACCAGCTCCATGTGGCTAAAAGGTATGGCCTTACAGATAAATAAAATCAATAAAGATGAGCGGCCCGTGTTTTAGAAATAGGGTTTAAGGTGCTTTGGAATAAACACGAGGAAAAGCTAAGCCCTGCACGTTTCCTGCCCAGGTGATGGGGCATTTGGTGGGGACCCAGAAACTGGAGAAACCAGTTCTGATGTCCCAAAGCTTCACAGGAAATATTTAACAGTAAACAGTCAACGGTGTGGCGTGGGTTCACATGCCAAGGAAGGCTCATTAACTAGGGCTTATTGGCAGTTATGTAAAACGATGATCCTATGGAACAAAACTACCATTCTTGGCCAGCTGCAGCCCCCGAGCCAACCTAAACTCAGTTTCAGACAGTGCTTCACCAGCGGGATTGTCCCGTGAGCAACTGGAAACCCACACGGGGTGAGAACACTAACAAACCAAACACCAAAAACAAACCTGGGAGCTCCTCTGGTCTGAAAGGCTGATTAGATTTTAGAGGTTCTGCCTGAAGTTCCCGCTCACCTTTAGGGTCCCCTGCCTGCAGTGAGGCACAACGGTACAAAGTAACCCCCAAGGGTACTGCCTGAGACTCGATAGGCAGGGGCAGGACCAGCGGAGGATGCTGGTCTGGACTTTGTTCACATCCCGCTGTTACTCCACCCTCCGGAGTCAGGATAGTTGGTAGGCCCTGGAAAAGCCATTTATTTGTAAGTGCAGGAACGACATGGCCAGATGTGCCTGATAAACACGCGAGCCTCTGAGAACACCATTCTCAGGTTAAACGCATTAGGCGAGTGTGTGGGGCCGTCCTATCAGCAAGGCCCCTCACCTTGCACATAGCAGGTAATTTAAAAATAGCTGTTGAGGGGCGCCTGGGTGGCTCGGTCGGCGGGCGTCCGACTTCGGCTCAGGTCATGATCTTGCAGTTCACGGGTTCAAGCCCCACATCGGGCTCTGTGCAGACAGCTCGGAGCCTGGAGCCTGCTTCTGATTCTGTGTCTCCCTTTCTCTCTGCCCCTCCCCTGCTTGCACTCTGTCTCTCAAAACTAAAATAAAGTGTTAAAAAAATTTTTTTTGTAAATAACCTCTACACCTAACGTAGGGCTTGAACTCACAGCCCCGAGATCAAGAGTCGGATGCTCTACCAACTGAGCCAGCCAGATAACTCACGAGCCTCCTTTCATAGAAACATGTTTAAAAAGAAAAATTGGAAGGGTACCTGGGTGGCTCAGTCGGCGGTGTCCCACTTCAGCTCAGGTCACGATCTCAAGGTTCGTGGGTTTGAGCCCCGTGTCAGGCTCTGTGCTGACAGCTCAGAGCCTGGAGCCTGCTTCAGATTCTCTGTCTCCCTCTCTCTTTGCCCCTCTCCTGCTCACACTCTGGGTCTCTCTCTCTCATTCTCTCTCTCAAAAATAAATAAACATTAAAAAAAAAAATAGCTGTTGAGTGGGGTGCCTGGGTGGCTCGGTTGGTTAAGCGTCCAACTTCGGCTCAGGTTATGATCTCATGGTTTTTGAGTTTGAGCCCCGTGTCCGGCTCTCTGCTCTTAGCTTGGAGCCTGCTTCAAATTCTCTGTCTTCCCCTTTCTCTGCTCCTCCCCTGCTCATGCTCTCTCTCTCTCAAAAATAAATAAACATTTAGAAATAGCCGTTTACTATATACTTGAAACTAATATAACATTGTATATCAGTTATATTTCAATAAGAAAATTAAAATTTTCTTGTTGTTTTTATTCAAAACCTTACATGAAAATACATGAAGATCCATCAAGGCCGCCTTGCAGGGAAATACAAATGGGCTCCCCTTTCTCCTAAGGCACAGGGGCAGGGGAGGGGCAGTGCCGGGCCAGTGACAACAGCAGGGCTGGCCCTTCCACGGCCTGTCTTGAGAAGCCACACAAGAGAGCCATTTCTCCCACACCCTTCCCACCCAATGCCACTTCGTGTCACATCTTTAATCCAGGCAGGAGCGTGCTGTGCAAGAGATGCCCTTGGAGCATGGGTGGACACTTGCCCAGAAGAGCAGGACACGGGAGCCCGGAGCCCCAGGGACTGGCTGGCGGCGGCACCCTGGGAGCAGCATGTGGAGAGAACACTCTCTGCCTGGCTGGGTCAGCACACTGTCCCAGCAGCGAGTGTCAGCAGGACGGGAGCCTCGAGGTGCCAGCTGGCAGGGCACCAACCATTCTCCTCTGCAGCCCTCCTGACACGCTCTTAAGGTCCAGAATGGATGACCACGCACAACAAACAAACAAAACAATTTCTATGTATTCTTTGGATGGCTTACAGGAAAGACGAAAGACGAAAGAACAGGGCAAAGAAGAGAAAGCAGAGCTGGGTGTAAGGCATGTCGACCTGAAGACCTCGGGGTGCCTGAGGACACCACGGAGGGAGCGGCACAGTATGTGTGCGCCTGCTGCTGTGGGCCAGCATACCACTGGCCATCCCCCTACCCGGGACCCTCTCTAGGCCGAGTGGCTGAGCACGCAGGAGATCCCACACCATCCTATGGCACCAAAGACGGGCTCGGTGAAACCTCCACCTCTCTGCCCTCCTACATCCTCGCACATCATGGCCACACGCCCACCTTCGCCGTCAGACCCAAACTGCCACCTCCGCCGTCAGACCCACGACCGCCACGAGGTCTACAGCTCTACTCACGAATGTACAATCACAGAAAAGTTTAAGAGAATGACAAAAGGCTAACCTTTACAAGAAACAGAGTGAGATAATATTTAAACTGTTAGCCGTGATTCCACCATTTCCCCCTTACTGCCTGGATCGTGGTCACCAAAGACATCCTATAACCAATACACAGGAGCAATGAGGCTACAAGTCATGAAGTTCTGGCTTCTTACTTTCCAATGTCTAGCTCCTGGGAGAACTTTAGAGGCTCTGATCTGCCACAGGCGTGAAATGTTGGAGCAATGGCACAGAGACAGGAAGAAGAGGGCACCGGCCCTGCCACCACCCGTGGGTCCGCTGAAGCCCAGGGGAGACATGCTACATGGGGTACCCACGTTCTATGGGCTGGCAGTGTGGGAGCAGCACAGGGACCACAGGCATAGAGAGAGGGACAAGGACATCTCAGGGACACCTACCCCCCTCAAGCCAGGGTACATTTCTGCCAATCCGTGGAATGGGGTTTGAAACAGAAAGCTAAAATGAAAATTCCATCCTGAGATTTGTTTCTTCTATAGAAAAAAATTTTATTTGAAGATTCCTTATTTTTAATTTTTTTTTTTTAATTAAAGAGAGGGAAAGCGCCCACGTGCAAGCAGAGTTGGCACAGAGGGAGAGTCTTAAAGGCTCCAGGTGAGGGCGGAGCCCCACGTGGGACCTGACTGCACCACCCTGAGATCATGACCTCAGCTGAAGCCAAGAGTCGGGACACTCAACCAACTGGGCCCCCCGGGCGCCCGTGAATATTCTTACTCACAAGGACAGAATGCGTCTGCTAGCATCCGGCGCGAACATAAGCACACAATACTGATGACAGTATTAAGCAAATCAACATCAGAGTGCTGACAAGGCACAGAGATCCCATAAAAGTCACAGAGGACTCAGTTTCCACCCCAAGTAACTGAGGATGTATTTCAATCCATTTAAACAAAACTAGCTGAGTACCTGCTAAATTGCCAGAAAGTGCGGGTACAAGGGAAGACACAGGGGTGAATGAGGCCGAGTGTCCAGTCCTGAAGAGCCGTGGCCCAGGGAAACCCCAGGAGAGGGGACAGGTATCCTTGAGCAGGAGAGAGGGTTACTCGCTGAGAGAGGAAGGGGACAGGCCCTGAAGCAGATGTGGCATCACTGGCGAGGCGTCACGGAGCATATCAGCAACCGCCATGTGTGGGTACCCAGCAGAGGAAGGGGCCCCTCTGCAGCAGGTGTATGCAGGAGGCAGTGAGGCCGGGGTCTGGGCAGGGCCTGCCTCCAGGGCAGGGGAGGGGTGGGGGGCTTTGGATGGGACTGGGGACACAGAATCAGACTGTGGATGCCTGAAAGGCCAGGCCAGGGCCCAGCGTGAAAGCTCTAAGCACCAGTCCTTCATCTCTGCCCAGATGCAAGCAGCGAACAGAGGGGAGGCCAGAGGCCAGATTCAAAGTCCCAGGGAGGGTTCACAGTGAGAAGTGCAGGACAGCAGAGGACAAATCGAGAGGGGCTGAGGCCCCAATCTGCAAACAGCTTCTCTGCAGGTGTGAATGGCACCCAGAACAGACAGGAGCTTCTTCCGGGTACCGCCAGCCTGAGTGTCTGTGCGGACGTATGGCCGGCTCCCAGGCTCCATGCTGAGGCTGCTCAATTTTGCTGTTGTGGCCTGCCAGCATCCACAGACGCCACATGGCAGGACAGGCGAGGCTGTGTAGCAAGCAGCTTCACTGAGCTCGGAGGCGGTGGCCCGGGTGTGGCCTGCCTTGCTCTACACCTCTATTCTGACTCGTGTCTCTCTTCCGAAAAGGCAAGTCAGCTGTGGGGCATCTGGATCATCCTGGACCCTTATGTGCTGGAGATCCGGGCAGCAGAGATCTCCCCTGAGAACTTCCATGAGGTGTCCCACCTGCTGTCCCGAGCCAGCCCAACCTGTCCTCACTAAACTATGGGCGGCCACCAGCTCTCCTCCGGAACAACCTGGAAGGGTGGCTGTGGGCACTGAGGACATCTGCTTTCCTTCGGGCTCTCCGGACAGAGAGAAACAGCTCCCCTTAGTTCTAGGGACGGAAGCACAGGAAAGGCACCAGGGTAGCACCAGGGCCAGGCAGCGGCCCGCAGCCCCAGTGCTTGTAGCTCGCCAGCGTCACGAGAGCAGGAGACGTTTTCTTTGACATATTTAATTTAACCCATCTGGGGAGTCATCTTCTGTGCTTACATATCAACTTTAAAAGCCTACTAAAAGTTTCAACAGATTCTTTCTTTCTTCTTTTTTTTTTTTTTTCCCATTCTGAGAGAGCAAGTGCAAGCAGGGGACAGGAGGGAGAGAGAACTCCAAGAAAGCTCTGTGCTGTCAGCGCTGAGCCTGACACGGGACTTGATCCCACAAACCATGAGATCATGACCTTAGCTGAAATCAAGAGTCGGACACCTAACCCACTGAGACACCTAGGCGCTCCCAATAGGTTCTATTTCTACTATTCATTCATTCATTCATTCACCAACTTTTTGAGCGCCTAACAGTAAAAGCATTTTTTCTAAATATCTCTTTTAATATACATTTACACTATCCTGTATTTCTCTGGCTGTTTTAGTAGTTTAATCAGTAAAGCACCATTTCATAGATTTTATTCTGATGTGCTTTAAAAATGTGATCTCCTTGAAGCATTTTGATTTTATCACTAGAATTTGAAGTGTTTGATTTGGAAAGTGACGGTTCGCCAGCAGGGCAATACTGACTCAAGATCTTGTAATGAAGATTTCTACACTTGCTGTTACACACGCCATGTTTGCTCTTCACTTTAGAGGCTGTTCGGGGAGATGGTGGGAAGCAATGATGATGTCTGGTGCACCTCGCAGCCCTGACTTCTTAACGTGGCTGTGACACACACTGGTGCCCTGACCTTGGGCAAATCACTCTGTGACGAGAGCCTGACAGGAGAGCCTGCCTGCACCACCACCAAGGTCCCGTTCATCTGGCTCCAGCAGACAACATCATCTTCAGTATTGAAGCTTACTGAGCATCAGACATTGTACGGCATCGAGCAACACAGAGGATCCAACAAGAACCAGCCACCGTCCCGGACCCACCCCCTGGACCCCAAATCCAGGCTTCGTCATGGGCAGGCTGGACTCCGGAGCACAGAACGTGCACCCTCACCAGACCCTTCAAGGGACCTCAGCCAAGACACCAATCTTTGTCTTCATTTCCCTACCAACATAACAAGGACGTTATTTCCCTCAAAGGAATGATATAAAAATTAACTGTGTGATGTTTACGAAGCCCTCCTAATTTCCCCCCAAAATGCTCTAATTTTTCCTGTTCCTGAGGAATGTACGCCAGGCCCAGCACAATGACCAGTGGGACGGACTCTGTCCTTAGGAAACACACTGTCCAGTGACCTTTCTGCTCCCTGAAGAGCCTGCAGACTTGCCTGCTGGTTTAAGCCAGGGGCCAGCAGGTAAGTCTACCAAGGGCCAGAGATCAGTATTTCTGGTGCTGTGGGCCTTACGGTCTCTGTCATAGCTCTCAACTCTGCTGTCGCGGTGTGAACTTAACCTTAGACGCTGAGATCTGAATTTCACCTAATTTCCGCACGTCATGAGACATGACCCTTCTTTGAGTCTTCTCCCAAACTTCAAAGTGGCTTATAGAGCAGTTTTTCGATACTCTTCTGAGGTGAGAAGACAGCTGAGGCAGCGTGCTCTTCCGTCAGAGCTGTGCACCCACCCGTGGTCGGAGGACGCCGAGCGACCCCGTGAGCTCTGTGCTCTGACACGTGTCCACGGAAACCACATCCCAAGAGGAGAGGCCCATGAATACTGTCCATTTTACAGACTCGGTTCAATGAGTTGTCAGTGAGTTTCCCGTGTGTGCAAAATGTTTTTTTCCAAAGCCTGCAATTCAAGGACGCTCCTTACCCTGGTCGTTTACTTTTCAGCAAGCTCTATGGCTGTGGCTCCAGGCCGAGGTGCTCTGTGTGGAGGCCCCGAGCACCCCGGCTCTCAGAGCTTCACCCTGGCACCCGCACTCCCGTCAGGAGAACAATGGGCTTCCTGACAGGTGCGGGCCGTCAGGGGCACAGGCGGGCAGGTGTGTGCACCTCTGTCCCCCACACCCTGTACCACCTGTCACTCGGTGCACAGGTCATGACCAGGCAGACATCACCTAACCTTCCCTTTCCAAGTCCGCAAACACCCTCTACTGTAAGGCAAGTGGAGACTCTGGTAAGAAACCTGGCGAGTGGCGGCTCCTCAGCCCCCCCAAGGACGGCGGCCCCTTCCTGTGAGAACACAACCAGTTCCCACCACCCACACCGCACCCATCAGACCGCGGGTCTCATCCCGTAAGTCTGTTTTACCTTCAGCCGGTAAGACACTCTTTCCCAGTAAAAGCAATTTAGTGCCACTTCCTAACAGTTAGTTGCAGAGAGGCTTCATTTTAGCTTAAAAATCTGGGCATCTGACGTCTCACCAAATGGTGGCACCTCACTGAACCTATATTTTACTTATTTTTCCTTAACTGATTTACGTTACAAATATTCCTCCCAGAGATGGATCATCCCCATCACCAAAGCAAGGAATTTCCTGGTCCTTCGAGAGAAACAGATCCTTTGATTCATCAAACATTCCACTTCTAGGCATGCAGTTTTAGCAAAAAATGCCAAGCCTGTTACAAGTCGCTCCATCCAACAGTGGCAATAGAACATCTTCAGGAACTCCATGGTGAGGCCCTCTGCGGCCCTGATGGGTGGGTGAGTGCACGTGTTTCCCCCAAGCCCTGGCCCGCCCTGCTCTTGCTCCCAGCTCTGCTAAGAGCTCTGACCTAGGTTCTCCCAGGAGGCCTACGTTTCCCGAATGGAGACATCAAGGCCCTTGTCTTGATGATTTGATTGGTCCTGATTGGTGATTCTTTCCTCTGTGGGTTCGTGGTCTAGCACTTGCTGTCATTTATAACACTGCTGGCAACCTCTTTTCAGATGGAGATTATTTGAGAACGAGGAACATGATCAAAGGGTGAAGTCCCAGATCCAACGCAGAACCAGAAAATTGCCCACAGAAACATCAAAATGCCTTGTTTCTTTATTTCTACTCTAGCAGCTAAACGTCCAACAGTGCTCTAGCAAGGTGATACGGACCCCACGTTAAAGCACAGGAAACAGATAAAACTGCATGTTGTGGATCCGCTCCATAGAAATCATTCATCGCTGCTATGAGGCACTTCGCCAAGCATTCACTGGGCACTGTTTTATGCCAGATGCCGGAGGATTATAAACAAGAATGAGATACAGTCCCTGCCCTTGGGACCATACAATTTAGCTGCAGAAACACATCTCTCAGATGCAAGATAATTATAAAATACTGTCAAAGGAAAGTACCAAATACAATAGTTTTAAAAATCCAAGAATGAATGACATAGACCTGATACAGCAAGAACACAGTCTAGAAGTCCAGGAGCTGAGTGCAGACGTCTCTTCTGCCTGCGACTCTTGGCAAGTTCTGAAGTTCGATGTGAATCCCTATCTCTATGTTCAGACGTAACCATGATGGAAGTCTCCCATAAGCTTTGGCGTATCACATTTTGGTCTCAGAAAATCCAAATGTCTGAAAAGCGTGAGCAGTTTCACAAAAAGGAATATATGCATTCAATTCCACACGAGCAGGGCACCAGGTGGGAGCTGTGGGATAGGAAACCATGTGGGGTTTGCCTTCCCAGTGGATGAGGCAGAAATGGGATGGGCCTCTCTCCTGCACCCTCCTTCTCTGCCACTTTTGCCCCACCCTCTCCTCCTTCCCCGCTTTCATGCTGTGAGCTGTACGGTCCTCACTCTGCTTTTCAAGCCAGGAGCCAACTGACTGAAACCACTGCACAGCCGCCCATGCCCACACGTGGCTTCCAGGGCTCTGGTCCTCCCACCACGAGCCACAGCAAACACAGTGGTAAAATTCTATGTCGGCAGTTGCCCGAAGAGAATAGCTGGGAGGAGGAAGGGCCTCCTGCACCTCCCGCTCTGCCCTGCCGGCCCCCCGGGCCCCAGGGCAGACCCCAGCCACAGCCATCTCTTCAGTCCTGCTGGGAACCTCGTGGAGACATGTCAGAAGCAGAGGGGCTTTGCAGAGGGGGCTTCCTCACAAGGGCTGCACCTGCACAAGCAGTCTGTGGAGTCAAACTGGCTCTGGCCATAGCAGCAGGGTACCAGGCACTGGAAAGCGAATGGGAGGGAAAGCACTGACCCTCCCTCCAAGGAGGCCTTTGTCTAGCAGAGGAAGGACATCGTGAAGATCCCACTCGGGACACGCAGCCTCCCCACCGAGGTCCCCACCACAACAGCCCGCCCTCGCTCTACTCCCAAGCTACCAACACTGGTGCTCCAGAGTGAGGCTCAGCGAACGTATCTAATGGAAGATGTCTAGAACGTGAAAGGTACTACCTAACAAAAATAAATAAAAGGTGCGCCACAGGCTCAAAAGCAGAGAGAAGGCAGCACGAGACCCGGTGTCAGCAGAGCGCTTCCTAACCTTTGCTTCAGTGCCCTTGTGCAACGGAGGCATGATGCTCCTGCAGGGCTGGAGGACAGGGGGCAGAGAAGACCAGCAAACATGCAGCCCCATCCTGCGGCGTCCTCTGAAGAACGAGGCAGGCAAGTGACTGGCTGCGAATGTTTACTGCAGAAGCTTTTTGCTTTATCCACCAAAGGACAGAGCCAGTCAGAGAAACCAAGTTAAAGACGGAGGATGAAGCGGAAGCAAAGACAGGGAGCGGGGCCCATCTGCACAGCAGCCCCCAGGGAGGGCGAGGGGCGGGCTCCAGGCCCAGGTGGAGAAGCCTCAGGGCGAAGGGCAGTGCCCACACTTGCAGTGAACAGTAAGGCTGACCCATTTTTTTTTTTTAATTTTTTTTTCAACGTTTTTTATTTATTTTTGGGACAGAGAGAGACAGAGCATGAATGGGAGAGGGACAGAGAGAGAGGGAGACACAGAATCGGAAACAGGCTCCAGGCTCCGAGCCATCAGCCCAGAGCCCGACGCGGGGCTCGAACTCACGGACCGCGAGATCGTGACCTGGCTGAAGTCGGACGCTTAACCGATTGCGCCACCCAGGCGCCCCGGGGCTGACCCATTTTAAGTACTCTTCCAGATTATTTCTGCAATATTACAACATAAATTATTAAACTATGGAAGTTTAAAACCTACATACTACACAAGGAGTTCGTGAAGACTCAAAGACTATTAGAGTCTTAAGAGTTCAAAGGTGGCTGTTTTGCCTCACATAACAGAGACGCCCGCAGGAAAGGCGTGAAGAGTGTTATGTGTGATAAACACGATGATGGAACCTCACCGAGAGTGGCACGTTCAGTAATGCTGTCACTCAAGTTGCCCGCCGAGTGCCCGGAATGAACAGGGCCGGGTCGCCGAGCGCCAGGGTAAAGAGGACCGTAATACAGTCAGGCTTTGCCTGAGGCATGTGGAGGCCAGTCCAACCAGAAGCTAATGCTGCATGGACGTTAGCTGACCTTCACTGCAGGGCTGTGCACACAGCTCACCCGTATGAGACTCCCTGTCCACTGTGGGCCAAACCATGCTCCCTGCACGTGCATGGTGCTGCTGGTGTCGGTACGGCTCACGGTGACACCACCGAGGCGCGTGTGCCCCAAGGGCCGTGCATCCACTAAGTCTTGAAAAGTCTTACAGCGGCACTGAAGTGCGCTGCTTCTGATGTGGTATGGCTCGGATTTTATAACAGGTCTTTCCTTCCATTTATTCGTATTTCTTTCCTTTTATTCCCCAATCAAAGATGACTGGGCACTTTCTGATGAGTGGTGATGAGCAGAAAAGGTGGCTGCCGCCTCCTGTAAGCTCTGAAGAAGCCGCTGGGGCACTCAGACAGTGCTCCCCAGGTCCCTGGTACACCAGAGAGGCATCTGGAATGTCCTAAGCATCCTGTTGGCTCTTCCCCAACAGAGCAGCAAGAGGTAACTGAAAAGCACCACTGTGCTCTGGGAAGGGGAGAGCAGAAGGCTTCTGAGAGCAGGCACCACGTCTGCTTGCTGCATTCTACCTGGCTCAGCAGTGGCAGGGGGACACCCCATCTTCTCTAGAGGACTTCACAAAATGCTCTGGGCAGGCACCCGTGTCTGACAAAATACCACAGAATGAGTGAGATAGCTACTTCTAGCCCTTCTACATTTCTGGACAAGTACATGCATGCCCACATCAGAAGCCAGTGTGCACAGGATGGATCAGGAACCAGGGCTCCCGGAGGCCCAGAACTCCCCGTCACACGCCAGGGGCCGAGCTATCAGAGCCAGGCAAGGGTGGCGAGGCATCGACAGAAGTGTCTGCAGGATACCTCAAGACACGCGACTATCTCCTCTACCTTGGCAACCTCGTCTTCAATTGCACAGATGCAAAACCCCAACAACCCGCCCCCCCACCTACAGCTCCTTAAAGTGGGGCCTCACAAGTTATCTGATCACTGTGTAATTCAGTCCATTGCTTCGCTGACTTTCCCTCCTAAGTATGCAGAGATCCCAACTTAATCCCATACATACCCCACCTTTGTGTGTGCTCTCACATGGGCTGTACGAGCCAAGCGCCAAAGGCCCCCCTGAGCTATTCAAAGTACAACGACGACCATGTCCTCTAGAACGGTAAGGTGAACACATGCATGCACAGTCATCAACACGGACAGGAAGAGCAGCAAGCACACAGCCAGCTTTCAGAAAGGACGCAGCTACAGCTGGGAAGCCCAGCTCCTGCATGTGTTCTCAGCACCGAGGACAGCGTCTCCTGTTAGCTGTGTGACTGCCCTTTGTGCGTGAGGAAGGCAAGCTGTCTTTGCGTTTTTCTTCACTAGAAGTAACACTGCAGCCCTTTCTTTTTCTTTTTTTTATGTAACTGTTGCAGATGACTCCTTGTCATAGATCGCAGACTTCTGCGTCTGTAAATGAATGTATGTATAATATGGGATATAACCTTCACATATATAATCTACCTCCCTGGATTTTTAATAAATATGTAAAGCCATATACCACCTTAAAGCTAGAGTCAAGCTGTTGGGACAAGAGAAATATTGCTGGGTGCAAACCTAACAGGGCACTTTTTAAATTGCCCATGAGTACCAGCGAGCAGGGATGCCCAGCCCTGCAGCCACGTGGGTCCACTGTTCATGGTGAAGACAGACATTTGGACCACCCAGACAAGGCGCTCCTCGGCAGTGGGAGCGGAGTGAGGCCCTGGGGGGGCCTGCCCTGCCCACCCTCACAACCAACCCAATCAACCGAGACAGCCAAGAGGGAACGACCCTGGGCTGATGAGAAGGTAGGCCACTGAAACTGCATCTGTTTTCAGTCCCCACCGCTGGTTAAAAACCTCCATCCTCCTTGGGACACTTCCCACAGGGGCTCTAGTGGCCCCTGGGAGCGGCCCTTCGCGTGAGGAGAATACACACCACCCGGTTACGGTCCTAACAGGGAACCGACGCCAATAACAGCTGGCACAGATCCCATTTTTGCTGGAGAAGCTCTGACAACGGGGAAGGTACCTGGTCTGACTGGACAGGCCACAAATCTTGAGTGCAGAGTAAGTGCTGAGCCAGAGAGAGAGGGCACAGCAAGGTGAGCTCCTGCTGGAGTCACTCTAACTCTAAGGCGCACATTCCCTCCGGTCCCTCCCTCCCGGTGATAGCGCCTTTCTTTCAGAAAAGACCACCGGTTGGTTGTCAAGAGCCGATTCCACTTTGGCTCCGCCAATGACAAGGTAAGTGTAGGATGATGCACTTGATGTGGACAAAGTCAAAGAACGTCCCACATGGTGCCGGCGTTAAGACATCCCCTCCAGTTCACAAGAGAGGAATTGTATTCTGTGGAATGTTCATAAGAACTCGTTAGAGTTCCCACGGCTGGTTAGTGATAGAACCCAAACCTACCCTTATCAGCATGACCCCAGACTCCAGCTCACTCTGCTGCCCACACTGCCTCAGTTTCCCCATCCACGTAACAAGGCAGGAGAGAGCATGACCTCCAAGTTCCTTTCTCTTTCTGCCTGCCTGTTTAGTTTCACTGGGAGGGGAGAGGAAAGCAGATGAGGGTCAAGGAACAGACAGGCCAGTGGTAGCAGGACAGCAGTCTGGGAGGAAGGCCCCAATTTGGTATTAAGAACTGTATGAACCTACTAATAACTGAAAATCCACTTTTTAAAATTGTGTTTTGCCAAAAGGAGGAACAGCGATCAGGTGTTCATACTCAACGCGAAGAGCTAACATCATGCTTAATGGTGAAAAGCTGAGAGCTTTTCCTCTAAGATCAGGAACAACAAAAAGATGTACACTCTCACCACCTTTATTCAACACAGTACTGGAAGTCCCAGCCAGAGCAATCGAGCAAGGAAAAGAAATAAGACATCCAAGCTAGGAGGAAGAAGTAAAACTGTCACTATTTTCAGATGACATGATACTACAGGGAGAAAACCCTTAAAACTCTACCAACAAATGGTTGGAACTAATACATGAATTAATAAGGCTGTAGGACACAATATCAATACACAAAATATGTTGCATTTCTATATACTAAGAATGAAATAGCAGCAAGAGAAATTAAGAGAATAGTCCCATTTATAACTGCACCAAAAAGAATGAAATACTTGGGTATAAATTTAACCAGGAAGGTGAAAGACCTGTACTCTGAGAGCTGTAACACACTGACGAAAGAAACTGCAGACGGCACAAAGAATAGGAAAGACCACCCCTGCTCGTGGATGGGAAAACAAGTGTTGTTAAAATGCCCATATTATCCAAAGCAATCTACAGATTCAGTGCAACCTCAAAAACATTCCAGTGGCATTTTTCACAGAAATATAGCAAACAATCCTAAAATGTGTATGGAACCACAAATAGCCAAAGCAATCTTGAGAAACAACAAAGCCGAAGGCATCACGCTCCCTGATTTCCAACTATATCACAAAGCTATCGTGAAACAAAACAGTATGGCATCAGCATGAAAACAGACACAACAATCAATGGAACAGAATAGAAAGCTCAAAAGTAAATCCAAGCATGTATGGTCAATTAATTTGCCACACTGGTTTGGAAGTGCCATCATCAAAAAGACAAAAGATGAGTGTCGGCGAGCATGTAGAGAAACGGGAGCCCTTGTGCACTGCTGGTGGGAACACAAACTGGTGCAGCCACTGTCAAAAACAGTGTGGAGGTTCCTCCAGAAGTTAAAAATAGAGCTACCACACAACCCAGCGATCCAACTTCTGTGGAAATATCTGAAGGAAGTCAAGTCACTATCTTGAAGAGATATGTGCACCCCACGTTCACTACAGCATTCTCACTCACAACAGCCAAGATATGGAAACAACCTAAGTGTCTATCAACTGATGAACAGATTAAAAAAAAGAGAGACATGGTATATATACACAATGCAATACTGTATTATTCAACCATAAAGGGAAAAAAAAAGAAATCTTGCCATTTGTGGTAACATGGATGGACCCTGAGGGCACCATGCCAAGTGCAGTAAGTCAGAGAAAGACAAATACCATATGATTTCACTCATATCTGTGACCCTGGGGTGACCAAAATAGGTGAAGGGGGCCAAAAGGTAAGACTTCCAGTGGTAACATAAATAAGCCATAGGATGTACATAGTTAATACTGCTGTGCCGCAGATCTGAGAGCTGCTAAGAGAGGAAACCGTGAAAGTTCTTATCACTAGAAAAATGTTCTGTAACTATGTGTGGTGACAGATACTAGCCAAACTTACTGTGGCGATCATTCCACAATATACACAAATATTCAATCATCATGTTGAGCACCTGAAACTTCTATAATGTCGATGATACCTCAATAAAAAAAGAATTAGCACTAACCTACTAATAACCCCAAACCCATTATTTAAAATGGCGTCTGGCCAAAGGAGGAAAAAAAGTCCACTTTTAAAATGAACTTTCTTGAATATGATGGATGTAAAAGTGAAAATACAAAAGAAAAAACCCGGCCCTGTTCATTTAATTGGACCACCATGAGAATTAGTTTATGAAGTAAACCTAGTACATAAGAGTTCTGAGATTAGATTAAATACTGTTTATAAATGAAATTTATCAGGCTTTTTTTTTTTCACTAGAAAGACAAGTGAAAACTAATTCAATTAACTAGAAACTATGGATAAAACTCATTATCATTATCCAATGGCATTTACAAAGCACAGTCTTAAGTTTCCACAAACAACTGGCCTGACCTTGGGGCTTCTTCTAAGAAATAACCATCAGATGTAAGAGGGTGTGGCCACAAAGGAGAGTAGCCGGGGTTAGCTGCAAACGGACTAGTTCGTGAAATTAAAGGAGTAAACACTCGTGAATGGCAGCGTCTGAATAACCTCCAGTGACCAACACTGTTTACTAAACACTTCACAAGCAAGGCACCGGGAGAGGACACAAGGCAGGTGGGATGTAGCCCAGCCCCAGAGAGCAGACACCAAGTATGGGAGACAAGGTGTGTATGCACCAAAGTCACTAATACCAGAAAAAGGCATCCTGTTCTCCTAAAGTTAGCAAGACTTATAAGGGATCAGACTGCTGTCTTCATATTACTACAACACTGAGACAGGATTAAGAACTGTCAATTTCTCAGCACTGGAAAGAGGCAGCACTTGTGAGCACATGACCCAGCTGTGACACAGGTCTGGATGGCCACTTCCAAGAAATGCGGGACGCCATTTGTACAGAGATCTGCTTTAAGTTCACTAACCCAGCAGGACTCAGGGCTCCGCTGTGGACAGACGAACCACACCACTGCACCAGGAAAACATCTTGGCTAAATATGCCTTTTTATCTTTTCTGTGAAACACCAACCAAAACTAAACAGAACAAAGGGGTGGTGAGGCAGGGTGTCTTCAGAACTGTGACGATCAGTCAGTCATGCAGTACCTGTAAGTCTACGAGCTGCACAGTTGGTTTTCCTTGGAGGCACAAGGCCTGAGCAATGAAAGCATGCAGATCCTCCAGGCAAAGCGTGTCCACCTGAAAGGGACAGAGAAAGAGAACCAGCATCAGCTCTGGGAAAAACCTGACCCTGCCATGGGCTCAATGGCTAAATGCAGGCACTTGCACAGGGCAGCAGAAGAGGCAGAGGTGAGCAGGAGTCCACAGTCCTGGTGTAAAGCTCTCCATGACGTCCAGGGCCAAGATGGACCAGGCCTGGTCACTCTCTAGCAAGGCAGAAATCTCTGGGACGCCCAGGAGGGGCATGAGCCACAACCAAGCTGGACTCTTAGAGCAACACAGGTGATTGTTTTGGGCACCAATTCCCAGGGCTGGCAGTTCAGGGGTCTGTAGTGTGAGCCGGCGAGATCAAGGCTGGGATAAACTTCCGCCCCTGCCAGCCCCGGTGAAACCTGTGTACTCAGATCCCAGTCTGACGGAAACCCCAACCCCCACATCTGAGCCCCTCCAGTCTTGCGTGGAATCGGGGCTAACCAAAGTGTGAGTGAAAACAGGGGGGCAGGGGTGTGGAGAAAGAGTGGATGTGGAAATTCTGGATCTCAAGTGAATGATGGGAATGACGACAGCAGGCTACTCTTGGACACCATCTCCTCTCAGGGTTACGGGCAGTGACTTTGCCAGCTCAGCCACCAAATTCTGCCAGCCAGACAAAAGCACTACACGAAGCCTTGCTCAGCGTTCTCACTGCCATCGTAGGAACACAAGACCTTCTTTCTGGAAGGGAATGCATTCTGTGGCAAGTAAACGCTTGAAGGGGAAAAAATCAGGGAAACAACCACAAACTCATGGATAAGAATTTCGATTCTTTCTCAATGATAAAAATGGCTAATATGTTTACTCCCAATAAAAATGACCCCATCATAAACCAGAACGACTGTTCCCTGGGGACTCCTGCTCCCCCCTGCTCTCCTGGAGAAGCAAATACTTCTGGCATCCGTCACCTCTGCCCCACGCAAGGCGGCAACCCTGTCACTACCCTGCCCTGTTCCATTTTTATTCTGAAGAAGTTGTTGCCTTTGTATAAATGACAGCTATAATGATTTCAGGAAAAACACAAAAGTCTACAGATGTGTGGTACTCATGACCAAGAAGAAAGGCTCCAATCTACAGAAGCCAGACCAAGCAAAGAACACACCGTTTTTCTATTCCATAAGCGCCCACCTCTCTTCTGTTTAGACTGGGTTTGTTCGCATGTAATTCTACTTCTTGCCATTAGCAAGTTTTGAGTAAAATGCCTACTTATGAGAAAAGAATAACTATCTCATATGTCACGGTTTTCACGCTTAGCTAATTTCATATTCTGCCACCATCTTCGTAGTTAACCAATCTTAAACCACAGCAGAGAGTGCCAAATTCTTAGTAACACCGAAGTTTTTTTTAGAATTTCACGTAACAGACATTATTATTATAAAACATTGGCTCTACTATAAATTATAAAAAATACGTACACTTGCTCTGATGTAAACTTACTCTTCCAGGGAATTTTCTCAGATAAACTTTTAATAGGAAGTGTTGTTGCTAACTTGGAGGTTATGAGACCACTTAGCTTCTCCATAGGTTCTCTACCACCCACCGTACATCAAAACATTTAACTTAAGCTTGACCGTATAAAAATACAGTATTTTTATAAATTTATATTTTTAGCCTTATGAAACCTAAGAAAATAATGAACCTGTGAATACATTTTAGTACCTTCATCTCAGAGATGCCACTGATGTGTTGATTCATTGTTTTTCAGTTTTAAAAAGTCCTCATTTAAATGTGCCCTTTAAGTCAGGCCAACATGTCTACCTCGCGCTGACTCCCACTAGAAGTATTCTTATTTAAAGGTAATTATTAGTATCACCAGAAAGATAAAAGTGGAAATTTTCCTCCTGATGCTTATTTGCTTCAGGTTTATATAAATATATGAGATGTAGAGCTACTGTTGTGTGATTTGGACTTTTTTCTGCTGGAAATGGATTTTCATAACTGACAGTCACCTGCACAAGTGACAAGCACAGAGCTGTATGAGTGACCGTCAATGGGTCCAACAGCCCGTCTCTTGTGCTGAAAAAGTCATTCAAACTGTGTGTCCCACAAGTTACTGTCCATATGCACACGGTTATTAGGAAGAAAACACACGAATGTTTCTGGATGCGAAGCTATAGCTCTTGGTTATCCACCATTCCCAGTCCCCACTATGGCCCCCTTGCAGCCAAAAATGTGAGCTGATAATGCATGTGTATGTAATAAATACTATCAAAAGAAAAGCAGTTTTACACTTAAAAATCTATCTTCTGCCATTTATATTTCTAAGTCTGGTACAAATAACGGAACTTCCTACTCAAAACAGTAATGCAGGGTGCCTGGGTGGCTCAGTCGGTTGAGGGTCCGACTCTTTGATTTTGGCTCAAGGTCACGATCTCACAGTTTGTGAGATCAAGTCCCATGTTGGGTTCTGCACTGACAGTGCAGAGCCGCTTGGGATTCCCTCTCTTCTTCTGTCTCTGCTTGTCATCCCCACACTCTTTCTCTCAAAATGAATAAATACACATTAAAAAAAAAAGCTTTAAAAAAACCAGTAATGCAAAAACTAAAGTTTACACTGGTACATGTGAACCCAGTAATGAAGCAATAAAATCTCTGTGAGTTATTTAGCCATACCACATTTTTACAAAATGCAAAATGCAGAACTAGCTATAGACTGGCAGAGACAAAAGAAAAATTTAGAAAAGAAAAAGAAAAATCAGTGTAACGTGCCCTTGAAATGTAATTCCACGATAAGAGGAAGGTTTTTTTTTTTTTTTTTAATTTTTTTAATCTTTATTTATTTTTGAGAGAGAGACAACGTGTGAGGCAGGGAAGGAGCAGAGAGAGAAGGAGACACAGAATGCAAAGCAGGCTCCAGGCTCCAAGCCGTCAGCACAGAGCCTGACACGGGGTCGAACTCATGAACTGTGAGATCATGACCTGAGCCGAAGTCGGACGCTCAACCGACTGAGCCACCTAGGCGCCCCAAGAATACGTTTCTTAATGATAATCAATAATTCATAAAGTGAATTCAGGTTTGAGAAATAGTCATGTAACTTTCTACTCCAGCCAAGTAAAAATCTGATGGTTATGCCAAAGAAAGAGACCCAAGATCTGTCACATCGGAGCCCAGAGTAGAAGGTAAGATGGCTCAAAGGGGTTGAGAATACGGGAGGTCTAAGTGGGCTAAAGAAATAGAGAAGTGATTGCAAAGGCCTTTTTTTATTGTTGCTGTGACAAAAGTGAGACAAAAGTCATTTAAAAATAATACAGACAAGGAAGGGAAGTGGGAGAGGGAGTGATCCGGTCCTTCCTTCACTGAGGTGTCTAAACATTACCCTGCACTTGGGCAACTATTAAAAAGGCAAACACTGGGGCACATGGGTGGCTCAGTCGTGAAGCACCCGACTTCGGTTCAGGTCATGATCTTGCAGTCTGTGAGATCAAGCCCCGTGTCGGGCTCTGTGCTGACAGCTCAGGAGCCTGGAGCTGCTTTGGATTCTGTCTCTCCCTTGCTCTCTGCTCCTCTTCCGCTTGTGCTGTATGTCTCTTTGTCTCAAAAATAAACCTTAAAAAAAATTTTTTTAAACAGGCAAATACCTTCATGCGCCTTTATAATTCTCGCACATTAAGTGTAAAACTAAAGAAACAAACTGTCCAACTTGTTGAGGAACACCAATCAAGACCTAGCACTGCACCCTAACTCGAGGCCTCCAACCCCGGGTTTATCTGGGCAAGGAGGACACACACTGTGGCGACAGTGATCCTAGTGGACACTTTATTGGGCCCTTCTACAAAACACATTTCACTGTCCCACAGTGCAATGCCCCAGTAACCCCAGGGAGTAACCATACCTCGTCCCAGACTGGCACAGGGAAGTGCTTAGTAAACATCTGGAGACGAGTGAGCGACTGCAACTTGGACAGTGGAAGTAAGCTGCTAGAAGCCCTGGGCCTTCTCACCACAACCCTGGACCCCAGGACGCGAGCCACCTCGCAGACAGTGACGGCCACAGGGGAGGGACCACATGAGTCAAAATGCTTGGAAAGCATAAGCAAAGTGAAAGCAGGTTCCCTCACCTGCGAGGTCTCCCCAGCCTCCACTAAACTTACGTGCATTGCAAGCCTCCAGGTCCGACAGCAGACAGGCCTCTGACGTGTGTGCCAACACGGAACCCGTGTTTTAGTTAGAGAACCGCGGGGGGCTAGTGCTCACGGGGTAGATGCTGGAAAATGGCACGGGAAAGAGTCCGTAGCCACACCCCAGGCCACCACCCTCCCACAAGGCAAGGGCAGGAGTGAGGAGCCACTGCAGCACCCAGGGTGAGGAGCTCAGGTTACCTGCACGAAGAGGTAGGTCAGGAGGCAGCACAGCGCTTTGAAGGGATTCTCCACCGCCTGCAGCTCTTCTCTTGAGGAGGAGAGGTCGAAGCAGCCTAGCAGCGCGTCCAAGCGCCGGGCTTGTATCCCTGCGTCTTGGTTCAGCCACAGTAATTTCAAGTTAGGGGTTCCCCCTAGGTAAAAGCACAAACTCCACTTATCATTATCCTTTGCACCACCAAGTTATCACATGCTTCTTGTAGAAATACAATAAAAGAATAAAAGACGCAAACCTCCTCTCTTCCTGACATCCTTGGGCTTTAGGGCTTAAAGAGCTAGAAAGTAAACATGGACAGACCTACCTGGTTAAAAGAAACAAACCCTAAAAGGCCAACACATATGTACTTCATTGAGAACATTCTTCTTTTCTTAAAGGCTGTGTTTTGAGGGAAATGAGGGCTTTTTTCCTACCTGCGCTGCATCCTGCATTGTGAGGAGTGCTTTTCAGAGTATGTGTCAAAGGCCCTGTCTCAGGGTGTGAGAAACAACACAGCCACATGAAACGCTGCTGGGAAGGCCACCAACTGACCCTGTTAGCGTGTTCTCTTATTCCCCTAACCAGCAGTTTCCAAACTTGAGCGTAAAAAGAACCCGCTGTAGAGACAGATATAAATGTAAAAACCACGTTTTCCTGGGTCCTGCACGCAGAAAGCCCGCTCCACCAGCTATGAGAGTACCTGGAGTGTGCACTGAACAACCTGCAGGCTTGGGTGCAGGGCATCTGGGGACCCCATGCTTTCCAAAGCATGTCCCTAAAACTAGTAAGCAGAAATTCCTAACATAATTTTTAGTGTTTCATTTCTGTTTTACATATACATTTAAATTATTAAAGTAAAATAAAACAAAGAGACAGCCATTACTCGTTTCCTTAAACCACAACAAATGACAGTGTGAGTCTGCAGGAAGGACAGAGGCCTCGCTGGTGCTGGCAGACAGAGCTACAGATTCCGGGCCGAGCCAGGTCCCTGTACGGGCAGCTGCTGGGCATTTCTGTAGGGTCATGCCTGAAAAGCCAGGACAGCTGGGGTCTAAAACCCAGTAACCAAATGGCATCAGAATTAAATGACTCAAAAAGGAAGCTCTTTTTTCCTTATATTGCTCACAGTATTATTTAACATTCTCAGTTGTGTATCTCCCACCATCAAAAGTGAAACAACCGAGCAAAGTCACTTGCATTTCTGAAATGGCTGAAGTGTTTCCTCTATCCAAAAACATTTATCATTATTCTGGGGAGAAAAAAAAATCATTTTTCTCTTTCAAGACTGAAAATACTAAAGATAACTGGCAAAAAAAACCCCAGACCCAATCTCCCGCACTAGTTAATAAGACAGAGATACTACTCCAAGGTGATCACAATGGTCAGTCATGACTTCCCAGAAACACGCTTTTCAGGGAAATAATCACCTTGCAGTGACAGCAAACCGTAGCCCATGGGCCAAATGCACTTCATCCTGTTTCTGTAGGCCCATAAACTAAGAATGGTTCTCGGGGGTTTAAATGACCGAAAAAAATCAAAAGAAAAATATTTCTCAATGTGAGAAAATTACATGAAGTGCCAATTTCAATGTCCCTAAATAAAATTTAATGGAAACAGTACCACACTCATTCATTCTTGTGCTGCCTGTGGCTCCCTGCGCAGTCTGAATGCAGAGCTGGGTAGCAGCACAGAGACCACATTGCCCCCAAGGTCTAAAATATTTACCTCTAACTCTTTGCAGAAAAAGTTTGCCAAGCCCTGATCTAAGGTAAGGGATGAATATCCCATGATCAGTTATTTCAAATATACTAAAGTAGTTGAAAAACATTTTTTCTGACTCTACCCTTCCCAAGTCATGCATTGTAAAAAACTTAAGAAAAAATAGCATAAATAAAATAAAATAAAAATAAAAACCATCGACAACCCTGTCACTCAGATATAGCCATATTTTAAAACATAGCTTCTGGTCCTTTTTTCAGTGCATGTAAAGCATTTACCCACCCAGCTAAGAGGCCAAGTCCCCATTACAGTGCAAGGGGATGGACAATGAAAGATTTTACTTGTGTTTCATTTGCTTACACATAAGAGTTTAATACAGGAAGAATGAGCTTCATGAGATATATTTAGAGCCAAGTATTGTGGCAGTAATGAACATGAGATGTTCTGAACAGTGGGACATGCTGATGGCAGTTACTCCCACCCTTAGCGTCATCTGGGAATTTGTTAAAACTGCCAATTCTTGGGGTGCCTGGGGGGCTCAGTC
This sequence comes from Prionailurus bengalensis, assembly GCF_016509475.1. NCBI lineage: Eukaryota > Metazoa > Chordata > Mammalia > Carnivora > Felidae > Prionailurus > Prionailurus bengalensis. Next base: position 152,126,122 of record NC_057349.1, on the reverse strand, counting down.
GGTTAAGTGTCCGACTTCGGCTCAGGTCATGATCTCACGGTTCGTGAGCTCGAGCCCCACGCTGGGCTCTGTGCTGGCAGCTTGGAGCCTGGAGCCTGCTTCGGATTCTGGGTCTCCTCCTCTCTCTGCCCCTCCCGCCTGCCTGCCTCTCTCTCTCTCTCTCTCTCTCTCTCTCTCTCTCAAAAAATAAATATGTATATTTTTTAAATTACCAATTCTTGGGGCCCTGCCCTAGGCCTCCTAAATCTAATTCCACGGGGCAGGGGGCAGCAATCTGTTGTAACATGCTCTCCAGGTGATTCTGGTGCAGGCAAAGATTGAATACCACGAAACAGCTAAGAAATAATTTACACAGACAAAATAACTTAAAAAAAAAAAGCTAAAAAATCAATTACATAAACAAGAATAACTTGCCAATAATTAAATTGGTTCTTGAGGTCTAATGATAAAATAGATTATAGAAAACTACCAGTTTGAAAAATCATGTCCTCAGAAATTAGAGAATTTTAATCCTAAATTCAATCAATTATTCAGTCAAGAAATAGGCACTGAACACCCATCTGCATGTTAATGTAGGAGGTAAGACACCACCACAGCCTTCTCCAGAACGTGAGGGTCTTTGTCTTTAATACAAGACCGCATATTCTGGAGCTGTCATCATTTCATGCCACAAGCAGTACTCGCTGGGCTGTAAGGGGACCCTCTGATGACCCCATGTAACAGCTGTAATTATAAGGTTGGTTCTCTTCCTAAGTACTATCCACAGATTTACTCCTCAGTTGATACATTTCATCATCTTAAGCCATAAAGGGTGAATTTCTTTGAAGGATCATTTACATTAGTTCTCTTCTACTAGTAAACGGATTCTAGTCAAAGTGGTTTTTAACCTTGGTATGATAACCCAAGAGGTTGGGCCTACCTAACACAAAAGATACTGTTAGTAATTTCAGTTTAAGGTGCGCCCAAGTGGCTCAGCGGGTTGAGCACCTGACTCTTGATTTCGGTTCAGGTCATGATCCCAGGGTTGTGGGATTGAGCCCTGCGTTGGGCTCTGTGCTGAGCAAGGGGCATGTTTGGGATTCTCTCTCTCCCTCCCCCCAACTTGTGTGCTCCCTCTCTGAAATAAATAAAATGAAAACCAAAATTAAAAGAAACCTAATTTGGGGGCACTTGGGTGGCTCAGTTGGTTAAGTGTCCAACTCTTGCTTTCAGCTCAGGTCATGATCTCATGGTTCATGGGATCGAGCCTCATGTCAGATACCATGCTGATGGCTTGGAGCCTGGTTGGGATTCTCTCTCTCCCTCTTTCTTTGCCCTTCCCCCCACTCATGTACACATGCTCTCTCTCAAAGTAAATAAACTTAAAAAAATTATTAAAAAAAACCCCACGAAACCTATTTTGATCAGAATTTTCAATTCTGATCAGCTCAGAGCTCCTCTCTTTCCACCACAGCTACACACACACACACACACACACACACACACACACACACACCCTCACTCCTGGGGACAGACAAGATTGTGCCAGAAAAGATCAAGGGTGGCCCCTATACTTCCCCCAGAGCTCCATGGGCAGCTGAGATGTTTCAAAGAGCCACAGACCTAAAAAATCAATCTTATCTTTAGGTCATCAACTAGCGTCACATCTAAAACACATCAGCTTCAAAAACCTGTTTATGTAACTTGGTAAAAGATTTTGTGTGAACAGATGGTCAGGAAAGCCTAGGAGCCCTCCAGGGGACCCGAGTCCACAGAGGTGGGGCAGAGGGCTAGGGAAGGAAGTCACTTCTGTGAATGGCAAGGGTGAAGACCTTCTCGAGAGATACCTGGACGACCCACTGCTGGCAAAGGGCTGCTGGCTGCACCTCTTGAGTAACAAAGCAATAGAGCAATGGTTCTGTTTGTGTTTTTACAGCAGTGAACACGACTGAGTAAAGACACTCTTGAGACTCTAAGCCATGGCCATTGTGTACACTTTTTATATGGAAATATGTACTTCAATAGCTGTGTCTTAAGACTTATCTTATGGCTATCTCCCTTGCCCATCACTAGGGTGATAAAAACCACACACCCATCTGATTTGTGCCCACTGTCAGGATGTGACTGATGAGGGTTCTCAAAGTTAAATACATCTTATGTCTCATGTTTACCTGGGAAGACTTTATTATTTATTAGTTCATGAGTTTGATTTACATGGATATTTGTTTAATAGAGCATTCCTGGCCAAAATAAAACAAAATTAAAATCCCTGAGGACTTATATGTGAACTGAATCTTCACTATGGCTGGGTAAACTTCAAGAGCCTATTTATAATGAGGAAAAAAAATTCATTCAGCTATAAACAGAGTAGAATGCATTAATAACATATTCAGCTCTAAACGTACATGGATGAAATGTCTAATTTCACACTTGCGAAACGACACTGTTATACCACATCTACCTAATGCACTCAAAATACAGTGAATGTGGCTATAAAAAGCAGTGTGAAATTCAACTGTTGGCTTATGACTCAAATGTGTATTTGTAACACATTATCCGACAAATCTTCAAACTGTTTTTACAAATGGAAAGAAAACCACAACTGAGGTTTTAAACCCATTTCTCTCTTTTTAAAAAATGTTTATTTATTTATTTATTTATTTATTTATTTAGGGAGAGAAAAGCATGTGCACACAGCGGGGGAGGAGCAGAGTGAGGGAGAGAGAGAATCCCAAGAAGCCCAGCACGAGGCTCAATCCCACAAATGCGAGATCATGACCCACGCTTGTATCAAGACACCTCACTGACTTGAACCACCACGGCCCCCCAAACCCATTTCTCTTGATCCAAGATCTCAGGTAGGCAGTTCCAGAAGTGGGCCGTCCTGTCATCACCTCCTCACCTGGTGTGCACCCGATGGCAGCTGGGGATTTCTACTCACCACCCATAGAAGCTGCCAACATTTGACAACTTTCTTGATCTGCACCCATCAGGTGTCAAGATGAAAAGCATCAACAGTATATAGAAGAGAGGCTGAAATCAGAAAGCTTCACTACCACTTCCCAGCAAATGAGACATGAGTTAAACACAGCCCTTCTTTCAAGAAATGTACCATTTCATGTCATTTCACTTTGTAAAAGTCATCTAAGAGGACCTGAAAGATTTTGGTGAGTAAAATGTCCTTATATAGCCAGAAATACTAAGTTTATTTACTGATTCTTGAACAACACTTGAAAAAAACTGCAGGTAGACAAATTGCCAATTAGAAGTCTATAATCAGCTGTCCCAGGTTTCTAAAATAAGGGTACGCTTCTGGGGACTGAAAAATGACAATGAGGGGGGGAGAAAATCACTACTACTTTGTCTAAAGAAAAAAAATCTCCAATTCTGGAGATAAAAATGCTATTTCTAATGCCTGCCTGTTGTTTGCTCCAAGACTCAGTCCACGAAATGCGGAACACTGGTAAGTGAGGAAGAAGAAAGAAAGCGGGTTGCATGTCCCCAGACTCTTCAAGAGCTGTGTCTGGGGAAAGGAAGCTAGATTTCAAGGTACACCCTTCTTGCATCATTGGAAACAGCATGTCTCACGATATGTGGTGAGATAAATGAGAGCTGTAACACGTAGCAACACGTGATCCCTGTAACACAGATTAGGCACTCGCACATACATCTGACTGTCTACAACCTGCACACACACACACGCGCACACACACACACACACACACACACACACGGGACATCTGACTGTCTAAAACCTACATACACACACAGGGGACATCGGTCTACAACCTGTACACACACACACGGGGGACATCTGTCTACAACCTGCACACACAGGGGAACACAGGAAGATCAGTGAGCAACCTGAATAAAATATGCCAGTGATGACATTTACTTTTCTGCTCCCTGACTGGTCAATTTTAATTCTTTCTCCTTTTTAGGTAACCTCTGCAATTTTTCTGCTCCCCTGTTTCCTTTCCATTTTGTTGAAAAATATGATTTCTGTTTTATTTCTACTATTTAAGAAAGCAAGCTAAATCAAATGTGCTGTTAGAAGAAAGCCTTTAAGAGAAAAACACTCTGGTCTCTCTACCAGGAGATTCACTGAAAATGTAACATTTATGGAATCAACCTGATTGAAGCTGTCTCAGGAGAACAAGAAAAATCAGACGTGTGTCCTGAGGTGACACTCCTTCCACCGACAGCACTACTGGCCTCACTTGGGAACAAGGGCTCTGATCAGACCTCAGGGGCATGTCACACCCACAGGAGAGGCACCTACAGGTGTCAAGTCTTCTGATGTAGGTGTAAGGAAAGCACCGGTCAGAGGATTCCATGGTTTTTAACCACATGTAGTCTCAGCCTCGAAAAAACGCCTGTCACAGAAGCATGGACAGTCTGTTCCTCCATTTTAGTTTAAAAACCATTTGGCATGTTTCCTCATGGATACAGAAAAGTATTTAATGTTAAAAAAAAAATCTTGTTAAAAAAGCGGCGGCGGGGGGCGGGGGAGGGGAACGCCTGGGTGGCTCAGTCGGTTAAGTGTCCGACTCGATTTCAGCTCAGATCACGATCCCAGGGTCATGGGATGGAGCCCAGCAGCGGGTTCCGGGCTGACAGTGGAGCCTGCTTGGGATTCTCTCCCCCCTCTCCCCTCCTCTGCCCCTCCCCCGCTTGTTCTCTCTCTCTCTCTCTCTCTCTCTCTCTCTCTCTCCCCCCCCCCCCACTTGCACATGCTCTCTCACTCAAAAAATAAATTTAAAATTTTGTCATTTTTGTATCATTAACACAAGCATAAACAAGCAGAGCGACTCATGTACATTATCAGCAACGGAAGCTCAGGACCACATCCAGGTCACTGGCAATGGGGGACAAAGGAGCCTTTCAGACCCGGCCCTCTGCACGAGCTCTTCCTAGAGCAGAGCCCGGCACGCTGCCCTGCGTGGGTCTGCATCACAGGCAGAACCTTGTGGGGCCAGTCATGCCAAGGAGACTTTTTGCATAAGCCCCAGAAGGAGTCTCTGTGATAATTTTATGACTTCCAGAGTTTATTAAAACATTTTAGGGGGTGGCCTTTAAAACTAACTCATAATATAATGACGAATAGCCAAACATTCTCTTTAACTCAAACCATTTAGAAAACTATAATAATCCCTTTTCATATTATTTTTGGAAAGACACACTAAGATGGAAAAAATAAAACATTTCTGAAAAATTATTTTGGTTATCCTTTCAAAATATTTCTTGCTGTAAACACAAATGTCAATTCATCTTCATTTGTTTTTTTGATAAGTACCTTTTTAGGTGTGCGTCTATCACTGACTGAGAGAATAAGGAAATATTCTCTATAATAACTTTCCTCACCTTCTCCCCCAGTACAATTCTATTTAGAAGAAAAATACTTTGCAGTGCTCACATCCTTATTTGGTAAACTAGAGGCCCATGTGATTAAAAATAATAGTGGCATGAGAGAATTTAATGCATACAAAAACGGATTATCAAAATTTTAGAAAATATTTGTTCTCTGAAACAATGACAAGGGACACTAAAAATAAACCCCCACCCCCCTCCCCCTTGGACCTGCCTCTGTGTAGAACACCACGTGAGTCATAAATCCGTGCTCTTGTGTAGGTACCAAGAACTCACAGGAAGAAAGGACTTCAGCTAATTTCTAGGTGACTTTGTTTTTCCTTCCCTCCCATTAAGGGTTTTAAGATAATGCTCGTGGAAGGAAAATCTACTTTTCCAGCTGAAATAACTTCCCTTTCTCTTCCCTTTTCAGTTCATCAAAACACACTTCCAGGGGTAGGGAGGAGACAAGAGTTAATTTAATCAGAATATCAAGAACCCAACCCTGTGAATTTGGTGGACATTTACTGAGCGATGACCAGGCACGAGGCCTGGGGATCTGGCAGCAATGGGCTCAGACCCGCAGCCATGCTCCTCTCGGAGTGGCTCGCTCTCCCCTAGTGTGGGCCTTGAACAGAGCACAGGTGGGGTGAGGCAGTCAGGCAGCAGACTGGCTCAGACTGTTCCCAGCTGTCGAACGCCCTTTCCTCTGCTATGTTTGAATGTTGTTAGACAGATACACTCCTCTTGGGCCCAGGGTTAAAATGAAAATTGGCTTAAGCGCAGTTCTAGAAAAATATGTTTCCACAATGGATCCATTACTGGATTTGTATCAAACGGTGAACAAATTTGATTTATTGAAACCAAAGCTGTCTGTACCTGGAATGTTCATCTGCAGAGGCCTGACGAGGTCCGGGTGCCTCAGTGGGTTCCCAGAGTACACAAACCACTCCTTGACAGTGGGGCAGGTGCTGGCGCCATCTGAGTAGAGACAGCCGGATCAATAGATACGCATGAGTACCGACACGCGTCACCAGGCTAACAGTGAGACAGACCCAGCTCCCCTGGGGACCGATTTCAAGCTGGTGAGTACAGGGAGTCCTTACATCCAAGGTCACTGAGAGGGACCTCAGGCATCCAACAATTAGTTCCCTACCCTCCGATCCCATTTCAACAAGAACAAGAACCTCTGGGGTGGGAGAGCCGGCAGGATAACTTGGGTAAGTAAGCAATGATGGAGGGCAGAGGTAACCACCTAGATGGTTCCTATAATGTCCTTCGTTTTGGGCCCTCACACTGCTCCACATAGCATTTAGTGAAAACTGGGAGGACAGTCCTTTCTGGTCTTCAATCTACTATTTAATGCAACTATCAAGACTACTATAACATTAGACAATTCAAAAAGCTGCTAGGAATAATATAGAATGAAGGCATTTCTGGGACGCCTGGGTGGCTCAGTTGGTTTAGAATGCGACTCTTGATTTTGGCTCAGGTCACGATCCCAGGGTCATGGGATCCAGACCCATGTGGGGCTCTGCGCTGACAGTGGAGCCTGCTTAAGATTCTCTCTCTCTATCTCTCCCCCCTCCCCTGTTCACGTGTGTGCTCGCTTGCTCACTCTCTCTCTCTCTCAATAAATAAATAAAGTAAAAAATAAAGCAGGCATTTCTGTATGCTGGATTATTAACTGCTATTAAAAATTCAGTTTATGGGGCACGTGGGGGGCTCAGTCAGTTAAGCGTCTGATTTTGGCTCAGGTCATGATCTCGACCTTTGCAAATTCGAACCACACTCAGACTCTGTGCTGACAGCTCGGAGCCTGGAGCCTGCTTCAGATTCTGTGTCTCCCTCTCTCCCTGCCCCTTCCCCTGCTCACATCTACCTCTCTCAAAAATAAATAAACGTTTGAAAAAGAAATTAGAAAAAAATTCCGTTTGTCTTCTGTTCTACCTTACTCCGTAAGCAAAGGTGGAAGGTGGCTCTCTTACTGCACACACTCGCCTAGCTTGGGGTCTCCGGGCTGCTGTCTCTTCAGCACCCAAACCTCCTGCCTCCACGCCTGCCTCCCCATCCCCAGGGCCCTCTTGACCACCCCCTGACCCTTTGAGGTCTGGTTTCCTTCCCCACACGGCCCAGCCCTGCTTAGACTGTCTTCAGACTCACCCCATCCAAGCCACTGTCCATGTAAATGCAGGCTTTTTGGCTTTTGCTTTTTTACAATGAAAGTTAGACCAGGCTGCACACCCTAAATGGAAATCGCACAATAAAGCCCAAGGTGCCAGCATAAGAATGTAGACCTGGGAGCACGTAGAGCCCCGCAGCCCCCGCCCCACCGCACGCCGTGTGCCCTGGCGTCCTCACCTAGATCTGCACACAGCGGGCCTGCAGCACCCCTAGGTCTCTGGCTCACCGGTGCAGGGGGTTGTGTGCTGCTCGGCTGGGCCCCTGAGGACCCCAGCTCTGGCTCGCATCCTGCTCCCCCGCTACAGCACCTCCCACCCTCCACCCCACCATGCCCTTTCTCATCTCCACATGTGGATGTGGTCCACACCCCTCCCCTCGCCCCTTCCTCCACTCAAGACCTGTGTGCTTCCCCACCACAGCTCTCTGGCCGACACTGCACGTGCCTGCTTTCTCCCCTCACTGCCCACCCGACCGAGCTCCTGGTACCAGGAGAGAGTCGCCGTCATGGTCCCAGGGCAGATGCTTACTAACTTTAATGAACACATTCGACTTAGCCTAAATCCCACACATACAAAAAGAAAAAGAAAAAAAGGAACTCTGAATAGTATTCTTACGGCTGCTAAAAAAACAAACAAAAACACCCAACCCACTTTCTACGTAATCCTCTTGGCCAAGGTATTCACCACCCTAAAAAACAGTCAGCTGAGCGCATGGTGTTCTAAGCCACTATTTCCAAAAGGAGAGCATTCTCTCACACCCAAGACAAACCTCACCGGCTTTCGGCGTCTCGCTGGATGAGGACACTCAACCACCGTCACGCGCCTAGTCTGCCGACTGTCTCCTTGGCAAGACTGAAACATTTACAAAACCACATTTTATGTCGTCTTTCACCTACAACTGCTCCAAATCTCTAAATATAAGGGTTTGGGGTTGACTTCTCAGAGTTTTAATTCCACATAACATGAGAAGAAAGCAGTTTCATGATAGGCACTGGTATCCTTTATTAAACAACACCAGGTACATTTTCTTTTATTTCCTCTCCTGTTAAGACCTAGAGAAGTCAGTTTTTGGACACATATTCCAAGAGAAATGCCACACAGCAGTCACTTACTCAGCTACCATCCAGGAAGAGCTGCCCAGCCCAGTGAGACCAGCTCAATAGGATCCATACACCCTGCTTCTGTGCAAGGCATGCACTGGGCCAAAGACCAGCAGAGACCCCGGCTTCCCCCTCTTCTCCAGAATTCTCATCAGCACAGACAGCAAATTCCTTCTTTTCTCCACGATTTAGGCCAGTAGGGTTAAGTCCACATTAACCCTTAACAAAGTTTCTCTTAATTAACAAAAGAACAAAAGCTTTTGCTTTTAAGGTGATTGACTTAAACCCAATGAGTTTCACTGACCACACAATACAGTCACGGAACAAGAGTGAACCACGCTGCTGAAAACGCAGTACCTGTCAGCTACTGACCACACAGAGGCTTGAATATGAAAACCCACAATTTCTATCACATAACAAATTAGCTAGCCAGAGGATTAAAGTTAAAGCCGCCCTGCTGATCTGAACTTTCACTCCCTAAATGAACTTTTATCTGAAGCTGTGGGCCAGGATACAGGAAGTGACAGAGATATTAACATGAGTATTTTTCTGAGGTGCAGGGCAAGTAAAGGAGCATTAAATCACTTTGTGGGTTCTGCCCCTCCCCGCGTGAGCTGCTGGGCAACAGGGACACCCAAGGTGCGTCCTCACTTCCTTCCTCTATCATGAGAGGCCACAAGGGCAGCGCACGGTAGCTAGAAAATGTCAACATTTACAAGAATTAAGTTTTATAGTCTGGTTAATGACTTTTCCAAACCTAAATATTCAGATGGCAGCATTTTCACTTTTATTCAAATTATCCCTCTCACAGACGCGGTTAAACTCCGCAATCCTTCCAAAACCCAGAGCTAGATGTAAAGTGTTACCTGAGATCCTCTTAAAAGAAACAGATACTGCTGAAAAATCCTAGGGGTTAGCCTGTTATCTGGGGTGCCACATAATTTCAGAGATTTTTCTATAAAACTCCTTGAAGAAAACAGAGGCAATAAACTCTTGGACATTGGTGCGAGCGATACTGTTTTGGATCTGTCTCTTGAGGCAAGGGCAACAAAGGCAAAAATAAACTATTGGGACTTCATCAAATTAAAAAACTTCTGCACAGTGAAGGAAACCATCAACAAAACCAAAAGGCAACCTACTGAATGGAAGAAGATATTTACGAACAACATATCCAATATGGGGTTAGTATACAGAGTATATAAAGAACTCCTACAACTCAACACTAAAGAATCAAACAATCTGATTAAGAAATGGGAGAGAGGTCCAGAACAGATATTTTCCAAAGACGTCCAACAGACATCTTTCCAAAGATGGCCAACAGACACATGAAAAGACGCTCAGTGTCACCCATCATCAGGGAAACACAAATCAAGACCACAATGAGATGCCACCTCACACTTGTCAGAATGGCTAGAATCAAAAAGACAAAAACAACGAGCGTTGGGGAGCACGTGGAGAAAAGGGAACCCTTACTCACTGTCGGTGGAAGTGGAAACTGCTGCCACCGCTACGGAAAACAGTATGGAGGCTCCTCACAAAACTAAAAATAGAAATACCACGTGATACAGTGATTTCATTTCTGGGTATTTACCCTGATAAAAAGAAAACACTCATTTGAAAAGATACGTGCAACTCTATGTTTGTGGCAGCGTTATTTACAATAGCCAAGATACGGAAGCAGCCCAAGTTGTCCACCGATAGACCAATGGATAAAGGTACACACGCAAACACAGAGGAATTATCAGCCAGCCATAAAAAAGAATGAAATGCTGCAACAACAAAGATGGGTGTAGAGGGTCTTATGCTAAGTGAAACAAGCCAGATGGAGAAAGACAAGTACCATATAATTTCCACTGGTACGTGGAATCTAAAAAAAACCAAAACAGATGTACAAACAGAAAAGAGACTCATAAATACCGAGAAAGCGGAGGTTGCCAGAGACGAGGTGGGGGGTGGGAAGGCTGGATGAAACAGCGGAAGGGGATTAAGGAGAAGACTTCCAGTTACAAGATAAATAAGGCACGAAGACGAAAGTACAGCGTAGGTCATGTAGTCAATAATGTGGGAATAAGCTTGTATGGTGACAGATGGTAACCATACTTATCATGCTGAGCGTTTTTTAATTTATATAAATGTCGAATCACTGTGTTGTACACCTAAAATGAATATTGTATGTCAACTACACTTCAATTAAAAATGTTAAAAATTAAAAAAATAAAACTCTGTTTAACAGGAAAAACAAAATTTCAGAGGTGTTAATCTGGCATGCACTTTGCAACTACAGCAGAAACATGGGCAACAATTCGGTGTGTCTGAATAGAAATGAGATAATCTTCTTAAATGCCTAAAAATCAAGAAAAAGAGAAGAGGAAATTAAGTTTGGTAATTCCTAAAAGAAAAGGCTGATTTCTCAGACTTTCGACTTGCCAGGCTGCGCGTGCAAAGGAGTGAAGAACTGGAGAAAAGTTCTCTGCTAGTTTAACTCCCTTGAAGCTGTAACATTTTATATGGAAAAAGGAAAAAAAGACCTAATCAAACTCGGTCTTCTGCTACTCCCAAAGGACGGACACACGGCTCCACCGCGTACGATCTTCTGTACGTAACGAAGACACCTCTTCTCGGAGCAAAGTTGTGGAAGTGTCCACACTGGCAGCCCCTCCCCAGGAAAACTCTGCCTCGCTTATGCCCACCGCTCCTCCGCAGGCGTGCGCTGGGGCAGCGGCGGGCAAGGGGCGAGACAGTGAGGAGAAGCAATGTTGATCACAACCTCTCAATTACTGGGACTTCCAAGTTTGATAACATCCCTCCGGCTTTTAAAGAAAGAGATCTGTCCTTAGGGTTCTGTAATATTTTTATACTGCTGGTTTGATCTACGCTTATATGTGGCCTTAGTCCTGAAAAAGTTAAAAAAGTTCCCCAAACATACTCTCTTGTGTACACGTATCTAGGATTTTAATGAGCCGGTGGCCTGGACAGTGACTATTTACCCACGGGGCTGGCTGCCCCATCAGGAGAGCACCAGCCTCCTCCAGCTGTGTGGGGGTCCCTAGAAGGGTGCTGGGGGAGAAGGAGGGCAGAATGGCAAGGGAAGAGTGTGACCCCCCCCCAACTGCAGACGGCTGCCTGCGTGCACGGCTCTGGCCGGCCTCTCCGTCGGCGGAGCGGTAAAGGAGGACACACTTTGCCTTTGCTTCGGCACCTTCCTGAGTTTTTTCCATTTCCTAAAATGTAGAAGGCTTCACAGTGATGTAAGCTAAGCTTTTCATTAGGAGACAGACAGAACCTGAAGTAAAGTGAGAACGGGCATGAAGGCAGGATGGGAGGAGGCGGGAATGACGGCAGCCGGTCTGGGGCCATGACACCACCTGGCCGTCTAAACAGCACACAGTTGGCCAGACAGAATACACGGAGGAGAGCTGCCAGCCAAGCACCCCAATATAATCAGAGGAGGTGGAGTACCCAACAGACCAGCCATCCGAGCTGTACCCAAAACTGGGGACTCTGAAGCGCCCGCCTGTCAGTCCAGTGCCCGCGCTTTTTGGCTCAGGCCTCCGGTTTCGGCGGCTGCGTGAGTTTAAGGCTCAGGGTCTACACCTGTGGGGTGAGAGGCGCCTTTGGTTCTAAATCTCACTTCAGTCAAGTGGCTCCCACCTGCCAGTCAGACTGGACTCAGAGAAGGCTGCTCGCCTGTGGGACTTGAAAGCCCATCACTCTTTCTCCTGTGTCCGAAATTCCACCGTTACAGTCCTCTTCTAAGGAAAGCTTTGCTAAGTGGAAATACTCCTGAAATGGTCATATTTTAAACATATACTCAAAAATGAGATCACGAATCACCGAATTTATATCAAGAATCTGCAGGGCACAGTAAAATGCCACCTGAACAGTCTCTGCTAGCTCAGCTGACAGCAAACGGGGACAAGGGACATCAGACAAACAAGCCCATAAACAAACTGTGACGAGATCAGAACAAACATACACGGTCCTTTTTTGATAAAGGAATAAGGGAGGAATTTGGGGGAGGTAGTTTTTAAGGGCATAAGGAACAAACAGAATTGATCAGAATGGCCTGAGCTAGAAAAAAGTAAAAGTTGTATCTGTCAACATGGATAGTTTCTAGAGCAATGCAAGTAGATGGGACCACTTGGGTGTAAAGGGGCCAAACGCAGTGTGAGGACCTCCCACATATGGGGGTCGGCAGAGAGCAGGGGCTGGGGGAGGAAGGCCGGGAGGGACATGGGCCATCGACGTGGGGTCCCAGCAGAAAGCTCACCGCCAGGGAGGAGCTGGCGGACAGACAGTGTCTGCAGAGAGCAGACAGGCGGAGGACTCACTGGGGCACCAGGCCTTGATGGAGAAAGGAAGTAGAGACGGAAACTTTTCCATATGTTGACAATGAAGTGGTGAAATGTTTCCACAGTGTAGGAAAAACAAACCAGGAATTAGAAGATTAAGAAACACAGAATATCATCCTAGGAAGTAGAACATCCATTTCTTAGCAGTTCTAACAACAGAAACAGAGATAACAGAGAGGAGAAAAATTTGTAAACATAAAGGATAAAGAAGCTATCATTAAAACTTTGCAGAGAAAAGAGAGGCACCAAAAAAGGAACTAGAATCACACTGGCATCACACTGGCGCTGACTTCATCAGCGCCCCCGATACTAGAGCAGGGTGGGAGGTGGCCAAGGAGGGGGCAGAGCTGCTTGGCCAGTGTTCCCACCGACACCTCTATATCTGGACAAATTTCTTTTTTTTTTAGTTTATTTATTTATTTTGAGAGAGAAAAATATTCATTTATTTTGTGTGCTCACGAAAGCAGGGGAGGGGCAGAGAGAAGGGGAGAGAGAGTCCCAAGTAGGCTCCGCATCATCAGAGTACAGCCCTACGTGGGGCTCGAACCCACAAACGAGATCATGACCTGAGCCGAAATCAAGAGTCGGACGCTTAACTGACTGCACCACCCAGACGCCCCTGGACAAATTTCTGAAGCCACTGCATTCTCGAGTTGGACAGAGGCCTGTGCAGACTGCGGCCTCGGGAGGGAGAGCCCGAGCAGAGCAAGAAAGTCTCTGAGATGAGGAGACAGAGCCGGTAGATCAAGACTGCTAGGACAGCTGGGAACGCAACACAGAACAGCAAAGACTTGGCCCTATGCAGAAAGGGGCTCCCAAACTCTGCACGGAGGTCCTCGTTGAGAACTGAGCTCTGTGTTTAGAGCAAAACTCAGGGAGGCTGGACAAGACAACTACTGACCAGCCCCACTGAGCAACCACCAGAGCCTGCACAGAGCTCCGTGACATCAGAGTCCTACCAGCCAATGTGCAGAGACTTACTTCATCAGGCACCTAGCACTCAGGTGACAGCCCAGGAAGGCCAACAGTCAGGAGCCGGGCCACTCCAGCTCTAGAGTGAAGTTCCCACAGACCCATCCTAATAAAGCGTAAAATTTAAAGGATCAGGTAAATTAACTGCCTGACGGACCACAAGACAATACCCTTCAGTGATCCAAAATCTTCTAGCTTACAATCTAAACACAATGGATATGAGAAAAGCAGAAATACATGAGAATAAGCAGAACCCTGTGGCCCTCTTACAAGGAGGAAACTCAGTAAACAGACCCAGGACCACAAATGATGGGGCTGATGGGAGTTAGTTAGTGGACAAGGACTTGGAAACAGCTCCTATGAATAAATTTAAGGTTTTAAAGGCAAACGTGAAGACAGGAAAAAAAAAAAAAAAAAGAAATGGAAGATTTTTTTAACAGCAGCTGAAAAACACAATAACTGAAATAAAGATTTCACTGGATGGGTTATAGCAGATTAGATGTTACAGAAGAAAGGCTCACAGAACTTGAAAACCAAGCCAACAGGAGATACCCAAATCAAAGCAGAGGTAAGAGGCTTAAAAAGCAAGTGCTCCTTGGTATGCAAGGAGCACATGAGCCATAAATCACGCACGTAAGCTGGAGGCCCGGTGTGAGAGGTGAAAGCAACGGAGACAGAGAACAATGTTTGTTGATGTAATGCTCACTTTGTTTCAAATTTGATAGGAAATATAAACTCACTGCTCCAAGAAGCGTGAGAACCCCAAGCAGAATAAACACTGAGGGTACCACTCCAAAGCTCAGTTAAACAAACTGCTGAAACCAGTGCTCAAGAGAAAATCTTACAAACGGCCAGAGAGAAAAACACTCATTACAGATGGGGAACCACAGTAAGAAGGGCCACGGTCACCACATGACAGCCAACACAAGCCAGAGACAACATAACGTCTTTACAGTGCTGAACAACAAAAATGCCTAAAATTCTATGTACAGCAAAATTACACTCCTGAAATATAGATATTTTCAGGGAAAAAAATCAGGAAATTGAAATGAGCATGATAAGAAATGTAAAAGCCAAGTTCTCTAAAGGAAGAAAGATGATACTAAAGGAAATTTGGATCTACACCAGAAATGGTAGACATAAGACTTCTCATTTGAAAACTCCTCTCAAAAGCAACTTACTATTGAAGATAATGGTTGGAAAATTACAGCTGATGGGCCAAATCTGGCTTGTTTTTATACAGTTCGAAAGCTTAAAATCTTTTCACATTACTTCAAATGACCAGAAAATTATCAAACAAAGTATATTCTGTGGCACAGGAAGATAATATAAAATTCAAACTCTGTGGCATCAGATAAGGAGATTAAACGTTACTGAAACACAGCTAACTCGCGGAGCTCCACCCTGTCACGTGTGCGTGACAGCAGCAGGGCTGTGTGACAGAGACTACAAGGGCCCTCAAAGCCCAAAGTATTTACCGTCATCAGGCCCTTCGCAAAAAACTTTGCCACCCCCTGGTTTAAAGTAAAAATAAGAATCACATATTATGAGATTTAAAACCTATGCATAATCTCAAAAGATTATACATTATAGGTAATATTCTTGACATGACCAACCATTCCTGTGACACTCTCAAAAAAACCAAAATGCAGAGACAGAGGACAGACAAGCGGCCAACAGGGGACAGAGCCAGAGGGCAGGGTACAAAGTGATGGCATGAGAGAGTTCCTCTGTGAAGATGGACCAATTCTGTATCTCGACAGAACAGAACTGCATAAAACTATACACACATACAAACAAATGAGTGAATGTAAAAAAATGGTAAAAGTGATAAAAATTGTATTAACGTGGGGCACCCGGGTGACTCAGTTGGTTGAGCGTCCAACTCTTGGTTTCAGCTCAGGTCATGATGCCAGGGTCATGGGATTGAGCCCTGCGGCAGGCTCTGTGCTGAGTGTGGAGTTTGCTTTAGAGCCTCTCTCGCTCTCGCTCACTCTCGCTCTCTCTCCCCCTCTGCCCCTCCTCTACTCATGCTCTCTAAAAAAAAAAAAACAAAACAAAACATACTAATGAATTAACATATACTTTACTACAGTCATCTTTGGGGGGGGAATTGGGGTAAGGGTACATGAAAGTCTATGCCCTACAAAAAGTTTAAAGATGTACAGAAGACATAAAACAATAACAGCGAAAATGATGGGGAGAATTAAAGTTCACTGCTATGAGGTTTCCACATCACACACAATGCAGTATCGTACTATCTGAAGGCAAACTGTGGTAACTTAAAGGTGTATACAGCAGTATCAGGCAAAGCCAACTTTAAGACAAGGAGTATTACCAGATTTTTTTTAAGGGAAATCCCATAATGTTAAAAGGGTCAATTCACCACTAAACATAACAATCCTCGACGTATACGCACCTAACAACAGAAGTTCAAAAATATCTGGAGCAGGGGCGCCTGGGTGGCCCAGTTGGTCAAACACCTGCCTCTTGATTTTGGCTCAGGTCATGATCTCACAGCCATGAGACAGAGCCCCGGGTTGGGCTCCACGCTGACAGCACAGAGCCTGCTTGGGATTCTCATTCTCTCTCTCTCTCTCTCTCTCTCTCTTTCTGCCCCCACCGTGCCCTGCTCGTGTGCACACGTGCACTCTCTCCTTCAAATAGTAAATAAAAAATAAAACTTTTAAAAAGTTAAAAAAGATATCTGAAGCAAAAACTAACAGAACTGAGGGAATAAATAAAAACATCCACAGTAACATCTGCAGATTCCAACACTCTTCTCTCAAGAACTAAGCACAAGTCAAAAGAAAACTGGGAGAACAGCCCTGTTAACACCACTGATACTCCTGGAGCAGCAGCTGCAGAACAGACGTGGTTTCCAACACACGTGGGATAACAGCTAAGCCAACGACACAGAACACGCTCCATTCTCATCACCGGAAGTAAACTGGCGGTAGCAACCCTGTATGTTCACGTCCTAATAACCTTTTTTTTAGTAATTTATTTATTTTAAAAATTTACATCCAGGTTAGTTTGCATATGGTGCAACAATGATTCCAGGAGTAGATTCCTTAAACCCTTACCCATTTAGGCCATCCTCACCCGTCCAGCAACCCTCAGTTTGTTCTCCATATTTAACAGTCTCTTCTGTTTTGTCCCCTCCCTGTTTCTATCTTATTTTTGCTTCCCTTCCCTTGCGTTCATCTGTTCTGTGTCTTAAAGTCCTCATATGAGTGAAGTCACAGGACATTTGTCTTTCTCTAATTTCGCATAATACCCTCTTAGTTCCATCCACATAACGTCCTAATGATCTTAACTTCATGTAGAAAGCCACAAAGTTGAAAAGGAAAAAAGTAAAGATCAATTGTGAGGACGAGTTCCTATCTTCACAGAAATTTTTCCTGTTATTCTGGTTATGTAATAAAGTCATCAATATGGCTGCAAATAAATCACACTAACAAAGTCTGAAATTTTAGTAAACTTTATATACTGGAACTGAAATGTTCTGTAATGTAAAAATTCTTTCATGGTTAAGATATTTTTTTTTATCATGGGAATCAATGTGAAATCACTCATGTGAAGAGTGAATATGGAGAGAGAATCACATAAGAAAAGAAACAGAAAAAATTACTTAAACAATACCTGGTCCCTAAGTTTATCCCGTTAGGTTCTTTTGTTTCTGTTTTAAATTAGCATAAGCATCTTTCTTGTGTCTTTCTTAGGACCCATAAGCCTCTGAAGCCTGACAGCACACATGGGAAAAGGCAGTATGTCCTGGGCAGTGCCAGGAATCTAATAAAACTGGATTCAAAGAACTCTGCCACTCCATCTCCCACCAAAGAAAAGAATGATTACAGCATTTTAATCTGACAATTCTGTCACCACCTTTAGGTCAGGTAAATGTTTACTTTCCGGAATAACAGAATAATACTAACACCAATACTGTATTGGTATGTTTGGAAATAATGGGAGTTTAGGCAGAAGAACCAAAGACACGCTTTTATTAGGACCCTGCTGCTTCTATCTCCAGTCTTGGTCACAGTGTGAGAGGCCCCGTTTCTCATCAAAGCACTCTCGAGTCAGACAGCAGTGTCCCAGGAGGCCTGTCTCGGGGGAGCAGGGCCTTACGCAGGAGGTGACCCATGTGTCACGTGTCCCTAGTCTCTACTATGAAGTGTTCTTCTCCACTCATGATGCCCCCCCAAACTGCTCCGAAAAGAGAGCGATAGGGTCTAATTAATTTTATACCTGGCGTTGAAGGCCCCCAGGTTTTCTGTTCTGGTCACTGACAGTCCTCCCCCTACACAATTGTTGTTACAGCACCATGAAAATATTGATAGGACACGACAACTACTCTAAAGGAAAATTTTGTTTGTACTTTAAAATATGATGTACTAGATTTTATGAAATTATTTTATGAAAATCACATTTTGACGGGGGAGTAAGTAGGCACTGTCTTCTAATAATAAACATACCCCACACTCCTGCAGGAGAAAAGGGTTTTCACATTTTTAAAAACCACCAAACCTTCTAAGGAAGAAAAATACAAAACTAAATATAAATAGATTATTATTATATGAATTATTATTATAAATTATGAATTAATAAATTAAATATAAATAGATAAAACATAAGATTTTATAACAACGATGCACTCTTCTTTTAATGAGTACTGATCAACCGTTTACTAACTAGAGAGAGATGCCCCCTGGCGTTTTCCCTTAATGCCGTACAGATGTGACTGGTATTCTCAAGGACAGATTTTAAAGACAAACAAACCCCTTTCCAATCGTATCCGCGTCCTGAAAGAATGCATTCCACCTCATTTGGCCCGTTTCTCAGACTCCAACTCCAGAGAGCACTGCTGCTAAGCGGACCGCCCCACTCACCTTCGCCGCCCCCCAGCAGGAGGGAGTAAACGCGCTGGCGCACGGGGCGGTAGACGAAAGCCTGGCTGGGCAGAGCCTGGTCCAGCGCGTCCTCCAAGGTGTTGCTGCATTCGATCTCCCCGCTGCTCATGATGTTGTACACCAGGTAGCTCTCTGCCTGGACGTGATGTGCTCTAGCAATCTGTTCAAAATTCAGATATGACTGGTTTCTCCTTGAAAACAAAACCGTAACCTCTAAAGAGAAAAGATCAACACCCCCGTATCACATGCCAGTGTTTTTAGGCTCTCGGAAATGGAGCAACCGTCCCTCAAGCTCATGACATCAAGCTGGCGTCTCTGTTTTCCCTCCTCGGGGCATCTGGGCTCGAAATCGTCTCATTCCTCCTCCACCTCCAGCCTCCCAATCACCAGCAGACTTAGCACACAGCGTGTTGTCTGCCCGATGACAGGCATTACTATGAAAACGTGCGACTGACTTCGGCCCATTCCTCCCCTCTCCAGTCCACCCTCCACAGCACCCACAGCCTGTGTTCTTAGAAGAAGGTCCGGCCACTGCCCTCCCCAGAGCGTCTGAATGGCTACCACAAACCTTCACCCTAACATTCAAGGCCCCGGCGTCCTCTTTCCAGTCCACCAACACACCCGCTAGAGACCACTGCCATGCGGTCACAGTGGAACAGCTCCATTGTTCCTCAGGCATAGTCAAGCCTTCCCCAGCCTCACTTGGGCTCCCGGAAATGCACCCCTTCTGGGCCTCCCCACCCCCCACCTCACAAGCCCCTCTCCCGTGACGGTTCACCTCAAGTGGCACCCTGTCTTCTGCTCCCAACTAGAACCCACCTTCCCTTGCCTAAGGGTGCTTCAGGCCATACACAACTGGGAAATGAGCGTGGGTCGGGAACCAGCAGGGGCCGGGTCAAGACGGGAAAGGCAGAGAGCCCAGGGTGATGCCGCCTCGTACTCGACACGAGTCCCGGGCGGGCTGAAAGGCAGACCTTGCCCTCCTCTAGGCACTGAGGTACCCTGCAGGCTCCACTTCTGCACTGCCGTCCTTTGCCCGCGTGCCTTTCCCTGTCCTGTCCTTCAGGCAAACTGCTACGGTGGCTCCAAGTTCTCTCTCTGAAGCCAGGCCTGAGCAGGAGCTGACCAATTCTTCCGAGCTCGCACTTCTAGACTACTGACCACGACCAACCCGCCTCTCCCCATGCGAGACGGAGCACAGATGTGATCTTGTAAAGGGTCAAACTTGCAGTTAGAGGCTTGAGTTCAAAGCTAGGGTCTGCCAAGTACTGGCTGTGTGACTGCAGGCAATGTCATTTAGCCCTTTCGCAACATGTTCTCATGTGAGGAGGGAGGCAAGCGTGTCTACCGAGAGCTGCGTGACAATTAAGGCCGGCGATGTGAGGCACAGCCTCCAGTAACTACAAACAGCCGTACAAAGATACGTCAGTGGAGAATCATCTCTGCGTGGTCCGTATTAAACTAGCATTCTCACATCCAGCCTCATGATAAAACCAAACCAAATAAACAAGCAGAATTAGATTTAGGATTTCTCTGTCCACTTCCCTCACTTCGAGTGGAGTCTGCTCGGATGGTGTCCAAGTCTGTGTTGAGAGCAGGCCTTTCCCCATGCGTACCTCTCCTTCTCTACTGTCCAAGCACACTTCCACCTGGGGTGCAGATTCTGCCCTCCCTCCAATTTCTAACCCACGTTCTTTTCCTTCCATGAAGCACCTTTTAAGGATGCTTCCAGGTAGGATAATTTTAACTCCCTAATACTTTTTCACCTGTAATTCTCTTAAAGTACATATTGCCTTCTACTTTTTACCGTAATTTTTTATGTTACTAAAGGAACTTATCTGCTACAATGTATGTAATGGAGGAAGAGGTGAAGGACTTCTCAAGACAGGAGAACCCATGTAGTTGTACAGGACGGAGGGAAGGAGCCACTAAGGGAAAGGCCCTAAAGGTACGAGAGAAAAGGAATACTGCCTTCAAGATTCAGTGAGACACAGTGTGGCGGGCACAAGGGGCTCAGCAGTGGGAGAAACAAACGAGACCCTGCCCTCGCGGCACCGTCCCGAGCATGACACTCCAGTGAGGCATGCGCTACCGCAGGTGGGTGGCTGGTCAGGGCTTCTCTGAGTGAGTGACCGCCCAGATGGGACAGAAGACTAGTAGCCATGAAGCAGCAAAGGGGCAGGGGAGGTTCCCAAGAGGCAGAGGAGCACATGCCGGGCCATGACAGACAAGGGACTGACCAGGCTAGAGAAGTGGCGGTGGTGAGGTGATGGCAGGCCGTGGCCTGCTTAAGGCTACTGTTTCTACCCTAAGAGTTACAGAATAAGGCTTCATTTCTGCATGCAGCATGGCCAATGGACTAGAAGGGGCAAAAGTCTACACGGAAGAGTTGTCAGCCATTCCTGAGTAATTCAGGCCAGAGACCACATATGCTAGGGTGATGAGACTAACTGACTAGGTACAAGTAACAAGACAGGGAGAGAACAGTTACCAGGAGTGGTAATTGCTAGGTTTGTAACTTGCGCACCTGGAATGGAAGATGGTGACACTTTGTCAGGAACAACGGAAGGTTTGTGGGTAAGACACAACACGTGTAACCCCCCTGGCCTCACACGTAACACGTGGTTAATCAATAGCAGTCCTCCGTAAAACCTCTGAAGGGCTCTATGTCACTTTCAGAATTAAGTCCAAACTCCTAGTGGGGCAGGTAATAATCTTCCCAATCTGGTTACATTCTACCCTTTCCAACCTCTCTCCCCATGGCTCCCCTCAGACCCTGTCCTCCAGCCTACTGTTCTACCACGTGCCCCAAAGCAACAAAGATCTGCTTATTCAGAACAAATATCGGCTCTCATGAAGGTCTGGTTCCACTCTACCTCTTCAGTAACTTCTCTCTGTACTTAACCCACAGTGACCTCTCCTTCAAATTTCTAGAGCTCTCTTCTAGAACAGGAATGTAACAATATCCAGCATACTTTATAATGTGAGTTTCCATATGCATTATGTCATACTTCCTAACTACATTGCCCTGTTCTGTGTCCCCCACAGTGCCCTAACCGCTGCAAGCAGTCAATAAAGATTCATGACAAATCCATTAATGGATATACTTTCAATCATGACATGTCAGATTTGGGTGGGCACATCTACATACCTTTAAGATTTCAGGGTCTGAAACCATGGTTCCTTGTTGTTTGATTTCAGGCTCCATATTCACAAGGTCTTCTTGTTTAATTCCAGGGTTTGTACATATAGGTGCTTCTAGCTTAAATTCAGGGTCTGCACCCAGAGGTGATTTTTGCTTGAATTCAGTGTGTGTACACATGGGAACTCCTTGCCTGTATTCAGAGTATGCATACATGGGAACTCCTTGCTTGGATTCAGGGTATGTACACACAGGATCTCCTTGCGTGGATTCAGGGTGTGGACACACAGGATCTCCTTGCTTGAATTCAGGATGTGTACACATGGGAACTCCTTGCTTGGATTCAGGATGTGTACACAGGAAGAATCCTTCCTTGGTGCCAGGATCTATACACACGGGAACTGCTTGCTTGGAATCAGGGTCTGTAGAAACAGGAACTCCTTGTTGGGACTCAGGATCTGTACACACAGGAACTCCTTGCTTGGATTCAGGATTTGTCCACATGGGAACTCCTTGCTTGGATTCAGGATCTGTACACATGGGAACTCCTTGTTTGGATTCAGCGTCGGTACACATGGGAATTCCTTGCTTGGAATCAGGGTCTGTACACAGGGGAACTCCTTGCTTGGATTCGGGGTCGGTACACATGGGAACTTCTTGCTTGGATTCAGGGGCTGAACTCATGGATCCCACCTCCTTGTCCAAAGTTATTAAACCCTTAGGTTTTTGGAAAAACCATGGAGATTTCTGTCCTGGCAAAAGATATGATGCCACACCCTTATAAAAAAGAGCTTTGTTTGGTCCCAAAGGTAACATCTCTTCTAGCTTTTTTTCACCTTGATGCAAGCGAAGAACTTTAGATATATGGTCTGCTACAGCTAAGATGATGTTCCCTTTTTTGTCAAAGTTCTCCTTTACAGAGGTATAGGAAGACAAGCACTTGTACCGAAAGCTTTCAAACATGCCTTCTGGAATAATATCGTTGCCAAGCAGGCAGGCCAGAAGAGGAAGGTCTGCCAGGCTGATATCTAGACTCTCACAGAGCTTCTCTCTACAGAGCATGACAGTATCGAGACTGTCCAGACAGAGCTCACTAATTGAAAAGTAGGGACAGGTATCATAGATTAAGTAGTCCGTGTCTTCTCCAAGAATACCAAGACAGTTATTCTGGAGGCCATAAGATGCCACCTCATAGTCGGCCTCTTGCAACGAACACAGAGTTTCCTGACCCAGGCTCTTCAAAGCAAATCGTGTAAATATGGCCAGCCCTGAGGGGATGAAGAACATGTTTCTGCCAGGCTGCTCCTTATGTGACTTGATATAATGGAAAATCCTGGAGATCTCCCTGTTGTTCTTTAGTCTTCGTTTCACCCACTCATCTCTCTTATCCTGCTCCACCGTGCCATCAAAGAAGAATATCAACCTGATGCCAACAGCTGTAAAAGTCTTAACAAAGTCCCGCAAAGCAGAGAAGTATTCCCGCCACTGGCCACCGCAGATCCAAGATTCAGGAGTGTACCAGTATCTGAGACAACACATGGCATCAACCACAATGGTAGGAGTACATCCAGGATGCTTGCTTCGGTGGTGTTCCGCCAGTTCTTTGAAATTCACTACTGTACATATATGTGGGCAGGTACTGCCCACGAATCCCTGCAAACCTCTCACACCCATAACTGACCTCCTGGAAAGGATCTGGAAAGGAAAATAAATGAGTTATTATGACATTATCACTAGACATAGGATACCTTTTAAAGTAAATAAACAGAAGACAATGCTTAATATTCGCACTCTATTTTCAAAACACTCTAGGCACTAACAAGGTATGTAACATGGCATACCGGTTAGAAGCCTAAAGAGTTTTCACTGAAGACAAAGAGGAACCTTAACCTAAGCATGAGTCACCAGAGTCGGCCTTCATAAGGACAACACAGCGCAGCAGTCCTCTAAGATTTGTATTAAAACTATTAATGAAGGGTAACAGTTTTCAAAAAGTCATCATTTCCCATCTAGGAACTCAAGCAGAAGTTAATTTTGAAAGCCCAAAACACAGACAGATGCACGTAACACGGATGCTTCTCAAAACCATCTTGCTGAGTGAAAGAACGTAGACCAAACGGGAATACACACCATGTGACCCATTTGTATGAAATTCTACTTCACCGAGAGTGGGGCTGATCTGTGGCACCAGAGAGCAGGCGGTGGTGGTCTGGGGTAGGGCAGCTGGGAGGGAGGGATTTACATAATGGAAACTCTTGGAGTGACGGATATGCTCACTACCTTAATTGTGGTGATAGTTTCACGGGTAAACACAGGCTAACCCTCGTCAAACTGTAAACTGTAAGTGGTTTACTATTTATCAAGTATACCTGAATAAAGGCATCAAAAAGAAAAACACATAAAACTTCACCCTGTCAAATGTAACATCTGAGTTGGTGACTGGCTTTCAGTGGAAAACTGCCTACTCTAAAATGCAAAAACAGGGGCACCTGGGTGCCTCAAGTCAGTTAAGCATATGACTCTTGATTTTGGCTTAGGTCATGATCTCACAGTTTGTGGGATTGAGCCCCACACTGGGCACTGCACCGACAGCATGGAGCCTACTTGGGACTCACCCTTTCCCTCTCTCTCTGCCCCACCCCCACGGTCACTCACTCGCTCTCTCTCAAAATAAATATATAAACTTAAAAAAAAATGCAAACACTGACAAAGTAGTAAAAAGACTTCAAACTGAAAATCTGGCAAAATCCTAAGCAGAGTACTTTGTATAAAAAGCAAGGTGTCCTATGTATAATAAAGGATGTAACATATGACATTCTTTTTTATTTTTTTAAGTTTATTCATTTATGGAGACAGAGCACAAGCAGAGGCAGGCCAGAGAGAAAGAGGGAGACACAGAATCCAAAGCCGGCTCCGGGCTCGGAGCTATCAGCACAGAGTCTGACGTGGGGCTCAAACTCACGAACCGTGAGATCATGACCTGAGCTGAAGTCGGACGCTGAAGCCACCCAGGCGCCCCATGACATTCTTCAAGTAGGTAATAACATCTGTCACCGGTCAGAAAAAATTCCATGATGACACCTTTGATCTTAACGGCCTATAATTTTCACTTTGGTTTTCTTTTAAGACTCATCATGGCTTCACGTCCACTGACAGAACAAACAAAAAGTCCTTATTACACAAATAGCTATGGGAGGACAAACAACGCCTCTCCAGGCTTGGGACTGAGGGCGGCAGCCATCAGCTGCCAACACACATCGGTGACGTCCAGCCTCACGGCGCGCTCGCCTCCTACTAGACGGCACTGGGCACTCAACACACAAAATCTCCAGTCTTTAAAACATCTCTGACAGGCAAAACACTATAAGCTCTACTTTACAAGTGAAGAAACCGCAAATAAACCACTATGTTGAGAAAAGGTACCCTCACACAGGACTGTCTTTTAAGAATTTATTACCTGTTAATGGACACTGGCCCCTAGGAGGATCCGAAGTTGCGTATCTGTTTAATGGCCACGAATATTGAAAATATATAAACATGGAGTGGATATAAATCTCACACATTTAGGTTGAAACTTAGAAAATCTTGCCCATTAAGTTACTGAATATACCCCCCAATCCACTGCGGAAAGAACCCTCATAGCATTTACCTCGGGAACATGACCGAGGTAGGAGTGTCTGAAGCCCAAGCTGGACTTCACGGTTATTTCAGCTACAAGGAAGTTCTACGGTTTGGGCCTCTGGGTGCGGACCCTCTGTTTACGAAGGTTCCGCTGTGTTTCTGAGGACAGATGGTTTTTCTCCTGGTGTCCCAACACAGCAGTCTGGCCCAGGTTTGGAAAGAGAACCAAGGAACACACATAAGGGTGGTCAGGATGGATTAAAGAAACGATGCTTAGAGCGCATACACTGCAGGCCATTATTCGGTGCCCAGCTTTGAAAACAGCAGACTTGCGCGCTTTACTGAAGGCGGTCTTCCGGATTCCGACTCTGTCTGTACGATGACCTGAGACTCCCCCGCTTCCACCAGGTTCCCTGGGGGGTGCCCAGCATCCGACAGGGCCCACCGCCGGCGCAGGAGGATCCCCTCCCATCCAGCCCACCGGCGCCGGTGGGACCCCCCGGTCGGCCACCGGCTCGCTCAAGACGCACGTGGAGATCAAGCTGGAGCAAAAGAGATCAGTGCCCGCTCCCACACAGACGTGGGCTCCCATTTGTGCGGCGGCTCCGCCACATTCGGGTTGGCTGCCTTCCCTCACCGATAAAAAGGGATTTTTGTTTCAAGCATTTTTCTACTAAAACTGCAAGTGACAACACTGAGCTGCTCCAAACACTCTCCTCTTTATTTTGGGAGAAGTCAGGCTCAGCCTCTGCTTTGATTTTATTCAAATGTTTTCGTCCTTTCCCACCCAGCAGTGAAAAGCTCACCATTGTAATTAAACATGTACGGGTTTTTCCTCTTTCGCACTGCCAATTTCTCACATTCTGAATCGCAAATTACCTCAGGAACGTTCCGCTACGACGTGCTCTTCTACAGTATTTACAAAGAAAACCCCGGGCAGGCGAAGACCTGGGACTGGTGACTCTGGACGACGTCTTCCGGTCCTTCCAGCTCTGAGGCTCACGCCACCCGCCCCTCAATGAGACGCCTAAGTTCACATGAAATGAAACGGCTAAGAAAATAAATTCTGTGGACACTACCGTTTTAAATAACTGTAGGTTTCCTTTTTTTTGGTGAAGCCTTTTGCTGCGAAGAGCATGTACGGCTGACCCTTGAACACAAGTTTGAACTGCATGGGTCCACTTGTACGTGGATTTTATATATACATACACACATATATATATAGTACAGTATTATCTTTTCCTTAGGATTTTCTTAATAACGTTTTCTTTTCTCTAGTTTACTCTAAGAATACGGTAGACAATACAAATGGCACACAAACTGTGTTAGTTGAGTGTTACCAGTACAGCTCCGTCAACACACTATTAGGAGGTAAGTTCTTGGGTGGGGGTCAGAAGTTTATTTGCAGATTTTTGACTGTGCGAAGGGGCCAACTGTACTGAGGTTTTCATTCTTTAAAGGTGGTTTTAAAGGTGACTATAAATATACATGTACATATACCTACATATACACAATTTTCATTATCTAGATATCGTTCAGAAAGAAAACAGATGTCCCATTAGAGGAGTTTCTTGCCCAAAGTACAATCTGGGAATCACTTCCATTAATGCAGGCCTCCTCAGGGCAGATGATGTCACTGTGTCACATCCCCAACACCCAGCACTGTGTCCGACATGCCAGGCGCCCAGTAAGTACTTGCGAATAAATGAATGAAAAGGCATTGAAGTTTATGGACTCCGTTTGCAGGCAAATAAAGAGTAGGAAGCAGAGACCCTGCCCTCAAGGAGCTGACACTGATTTGGGAAACAAAGCCTCAAGGCAGGAAGTTGATGAAGGAGAAGCAGGCGCACAAGTACAGAGCGTGTCACACGGGAAGGGGCCTCCTCCTAGGAACGGCGTCCCTCTATACAGCTGGACCCGTCCCAACATACTGGTTACCGGGAAGTGAGGACGCAGAAGATGAAAGAGAAATCCCGAAGTCTCTTTATTCACGACCTTCGACGATGAACACTTAGAGAAATGAAAGGTGCAGTGAGTGCCTCAGCACGGACACATCTCTATACCGCCACTGACAGAAGGGGCCGAGTCCCTCTGGACACAGGGACAAATGGACTCGTGGACAACCCACAGACGGGGGGGCGGGAGGGACACCTCCTACCCAGAGATCAGTGTTTGCAGAAGGACAATCGGTAGCAGCAGCTCTGGCCACCCTAAAGCACCAGCATGCAACAATGTCAGAGCATACTTTTCCAATGGGCATGCAAGTTAACGAGGAAGTCTGTACAGGGGACGCTGGTTCAGAGGGCACCAAAGAGCTGGAGTTCACTGAAATGAGCTATTTTCAGCCGGAGACAAATTCAGCTGAAGACCTACAAAGCAATGAAATCAAAACTTTGGGGTTTACGTTTATCAGACAGAAATAATTTGTATCTGTACAAGACAAAAACCTATAAATTGACACATGGAGCATCAGCATCCGGGCTCTAATCAAGAGTAAGTGGCAAAGTCAGAGAGGCACATCGGGTTAGAAAACTAAACAATCTTGGGCGAATCTGTTAAATAACGGCCCGCACGATGGGGACAAAACACACGGTCCTTTTTCTTTGCTTCATTTCCAAGTCAGGTGTTTCCTTCCCCGGTCACATGCTGGCTGGGCCTGCGCCTCAGGAAAGTCACCTTGTCGCTGGATGTGGGGCTTCTTTCCCTGGCTCCCCACCAACCTCACCTACAAAGGGAAACCGACAGGGACCCCCTTCAGCACAGCAAGGCAAGAAAGAGGACTGAAAACTCCGTGACATGAATACCTATGCCACAGCAGCACACAGGACAGGGTTAGCTCAGTGTTTACTGAATATTCATGAATGCACAAACCAGGTGAACAAGCAAGCTGCAGGCGGCCGCCACCGCGCTGGTGGCCATGCTTCGGAGCCCCTCCACCCAGGACTCATTAACGACCGAAAAGATGCCCTACCGCGGCAGATTTCCGTCAGACTCCTCTGGGCCCTCCTCTCAACAAGGCCTCAACCTTGGGCATCTGCGTGCGTCCTGGCTGAGACCAGTCTCAGCAAGAGTCCTGCTGAGTCTGTCTGGAGAAGATCCCTGCCCTCAGTAGATGATCAATCACCCTCAAGATCCGATCAAACGCGTCATCCCCTTGGTTCTTACTGCTGGCAGGCTACAAATCCCCAGGCATCTTTGCCGTGTTCAAAGCTGAGCCCCATCTCTCTCCCTTAGTGGAACACCCCCATTGCCATAACCTTGAGTAAAACCTTCCGCACTGTTTCAGCAAGTGTCAGAACATTTTTGCTCCCGCACCACATCTCTATGAAGCTCTTCACATGAGAAATGGAAAGCCTATAGCTATTCTGATGTACACCGTACATACATCATACATGCAGGGTGTCCTGGGGGGCCCTCCAGGACACAGTCAGGCCATGACCACTGGTGCCAAGATCCAGAAGACTGGCGCATGGCTGATGTAGGCACTCAGCAGCTGCTAGCTCAATAGGTCAGTCCCCCCCAAGCAGTGCCCTAGGGAGAAGTGACAGACCGCTAGGCAGTATAATACTGTCAATAAAAGGGAAGGCTCTAGTGAATTCAGATTCTAACTTCCACTCAACAGCAGTAAAATACTGAGCAAGTTACTTTATTCTATAAGCTTCATTTTTCTTATCTGCCAAATGAGGTGTATAAGACCTGCCTCATATACTGTGACGCAATTTCACTTGTATTACAAATTTATTCATAAAGCATACCATCATCGCCTCAAGTTAGTAAAATCATCACAGAACCCGTCAAAATTCTTAAGTTATCTCAAAATTTAAAACAAAGCTTTATAAGTTTTACTGAGGTTTTACTGTATTTATGATTTTTACAAGTTGGTTTACTTTTCACTATCGGAAATGTATTCACAAAAATGTTCCTAATTTAACAAGTAGTCATGTCCTTTGCAGAAAAGTCAGAGATAGCACAAAGGGGGAGGAAAAAAAAGACTACTCATAATCTCATCTTCCAAAGACAATGACTACAACAATTTTACAGTACATATTTCTAGCCTTTTTTATTATTACTCACTGTTTTTAAAAATAGCGATACTTTTCTGTAATCTTTTTTGTCTTAATTGATCATGAATAGATTTCCAAATCATTGTGTTAAACTTCTCCTGCAGTGTTACTTTTAATGGATGCACAACGCCAGAGATAAGAAAGCGAATCCCTTCTGTGTATATAAATCTTTGAGCCCATCTCTGAGCACTTCCTTGGGACAAATCTTGGATATGAAACTGCTGAGTCAAGTAAAAGCACATACTGGTCCTTTTTTCGACAAGATATCTTTTGTAGCTGCCACTCATTAGCACTCAGTTCTCCTCAACAATACCAAGGGATCTTGTCCGAACATACATCTGGTTTACTCCTTCAGCAAGCACCTTAGGTCACCGACTACGGCAGACCCTCTCTACCAACAAGACACAGGGGCCCTGCCCTCCAGAGGGTTATGCTTCATCAGGAAAACATTCAACCAACAACAGTCACTTGAGCATAGCTACAGGCCAGAGAAATGGCACAGAGCTGGGGAATACTCAGCAGGAGGACCCATCCCAGATCAAGGATCCATAATGGCTGTCCTGAGCCAGGGCACTAGAAGTGAGCCTTGACGAAAGGCAGGAAAGACGGGTGCGCCAGATGGAGATGAGACAGCAGGCAGGCGGGAGGCACAGGAGAAATAAGGAGTGAAAATGTTTTAAAGTTTGTAAGATATCTTTTTTTTTTAATCAGTAAATGGGTGTTTCTAAGGTGCTTAAGACATGTGTTCTATTCGGCAGTTTTACCTGCAACGCTACTTATGTGTTCCTCGAACATGGAAAATGGAAAAAAACAAAACAAAAAACAACCTCTGTGTGGCCAGAACTCTGATTTAAAGGAGGAAGAGTGAGGCGATGATGCTGCAGACAGGGCCAGATAGCACAGGGCTCCCAAAGGACACACAGGCACCTGCACTTCTTCCCAAGGGAGACCAGGTACTGGTCAAGGCTCCTAAACAAGAACATTTTAGAAACACTCACCTGACGCGGTGGAGAAAGGATGGAGACAGGCAAGACTGGAGATAAACGACGGGGCTCTGGGAGGCACTGGTTGCTCTCGCTGCCCAACATCCAGACACCGACTCTGGAAGAACCCTGACACTGGTGGGGTGCAGAGTCCTAACTCCCATTGCAAGACAACAGAGGAAGAGACTCTCTTTTGGCCCCCACACACGTACCAAAGGCAAGAGTTCTAAGTTCCCGTATTTGCTCCATAAATGTCCATCTAGTGTTTACTGTACTCCAGGCCCTGTGCTAGCGGCTGTGGACACAGCAGCAGGCAAGGCAAAGTCACTAAGATATGAGCCCTGAGAGAGGGAGTGAAAGGCTCAGGGTCCATCAGAGAAGAAAGCCTGGCAGTGTGCACACGTGTGTCACAATGCACCATATTGCACACTTACTCTAAAAGCCCCGCAGCAGACATCTCTAGTCCCACGGGCCCATGATCCGTTTTTCAGACTTGCGACAGGCATGCTGTACCAGCCAGGAAGGAAAAAGAGCTGGTGCTGGGCGGCAGTGTGTGTGCCACATCAGGGCACCTGCCGGAGGCCACAGACAATAGGAGAGGTGAGATTTGAACCCATCGGCCTCCAAAGCCTATGCACCTTTTACTAAGCCACACCCCCACCTAACTGTCACATCGGAGTGGTCTGGTTGCTGCCGGCTCCAGTGCTGGGAATTACCCTGTGGGTGTCCTCAGCCAGAGAGCTCTCCTTCCCGAAGGTTCTCCCAGTCATAAGGGCATTAACAGAATAATCAGGACTGAAGGAGCAACCAGAACACTGGGCCTTTCCCTAACCCACTGCAGCTCTACCTAACCCCTTAAAGGACAATGACACATAATGTGAAAATCACTGTCGCTGAACACAGGTGAAGACGCACGTATGCATGCACAAATTTATGCTTCATTTATTCAGAATTCAGGGTAAGAATCAATATAAACTCATGAGTTTAGGCTAAAACAATTTATTCGTAAGAGACTTCTTCAAGCTCTTATTTATATCTACAGACTATTTCTTTAGTTCTAACAAGAAGCTTCCATGTCCACAGAAGAGAAAAATATGGAAAGGGCATCTGAAGCAGGCATATGTACACCAACGGCAGCAGGAACTGCTGAGGGCTGACAAGGAGAAAGCAGAAGAACAGAAAAACTAAAAAAACCCGAGAGACACAAAAACTCCTTACAAGTAACAGTGGAATAGCTTCCCGTGCCTCAACAAGTTCTAACAGTGTTTACATCACAACTAACAAATTATGTTTAAAGTGTTTGAGATCATTAAAGAAAGTGTATACTACATCCAATGCATTCTATTAACAAAGCAGGGAAATGTTATATTTTACAAAGACTGCCACCGTGAAATGGGAGATCTTAGTGTTTACTGGGAAAAAACCCAGAATTAACCTATCCAGAAAACTCCACTGTTTCAAAGAGAATTACCTTCCTCTTGTCCTGGGTGGCGATGGTTTGAATATAAATGACTTTACAATAACGCAACACTCTGGGCTACAGCGCTAATGGGAACAGTAGTTCAGCTGCACAGCTTCATGGAACCTCACGCGTCCCGGCAGGACTCTACAGCTAGAGAGGCATACTGAAGGACCTACTGGTTTGGTCCACGTTATAGCAAATGTTCTACAGCAAAAGCAGTGGGTTCCTTCTTGTAAGGATGCTCAGGAGCTGGGTTTTTGGTTGGCAATGTCTGACCGGAGACAAAACATTTAATCTCTTTGTAGATCATCGATTCCCTTTTTTGTACAAATTAAATAATGATTTACCTCTCAATTTGGTAGATTTTAACCTACTGCTACAAAATGCTTTAAAAATATCTTATTTTATGTAAGAAATTTAAGCCTTAAACAACACGTTTTTAGTCTGTGAAGATCTTACCAATGGCACTTTACAAAGAAACATATGTAAAAGCGAATCAAAATAAAAAGTGATTCATACTTATTATGAAGCCTTATGAAACTAACTTACAGCATAAGGGTTACCTCACTTTCAAACTACTGAAAGGATGTAATAATTCCCCTGAAGGATTTTCCATGTATTGCTGTAGCTTCTTCCAGAGATAAGAACTGCTTTTATGACCTCAATTAAACAGACTTTCCTTCTCACCATTAACCTTTTCTTGAAAAAGGTGGCAACGCAGCAGTGAAATCAATACAGGCATCGCTGCAAAGGTTCTGCCAAATGCATGCCCTCCCCGGCTGAGGGTTCCAGCAGGAACTGGGCTCCATTCACTCCTGTTCTGTCTCCAAGCCCCGATGATTAGCACACACATGAAGGGGAAAGTCTGAAGGACAAGAATGCAAACAGCAAGACAGCAGGATGTGACAAATGGCCAGTTTCACAGGGATCCAAGTTGTGCAGGGCCTGAAGCCTACACGGTTGGGGTCCTTCTTTTTAAAAACTACAAAATTGGGGCGCCTGGGTGGCGCAGTCGGTTAAGCGTCCGACTTCAGCCAGGTCACGATCTCGCGGTCCGTGGGTGCGAGCCCCGCGTCGGGCTCTGGGCTGATGGCCCAGAGCCCGGAGCCTGTTTCCGATTCTGTGTCTCCCTCTCTCTCTGCCCCTTCCCCGTTCATGCTCTGTCTCGCTCTGTCCCAAAAATAAATAAAAAACGTTGAAAAAAAATTTTTTTTTAAAATAAAAACTACAAAATTATAAACACAAGACCACTGAGGTCTTTCCCAGTGTCTTGGAAGGGGCTCATGAAAGTGAGGGACCCTGAAACCTGGTCTTCATTAGCTTCACAGTAAATCTACCCCATAAACGGCACCCAGGTTAAGGCTCAGGGATGGGGTAGGACCTCAGATGCCACCTCCTTGTCTTCTCAGTTTGCAGGCAAGAAAACAGCGGGCCAGAAGTGACCAGAGGAGAGGGCGCCACGTGTCGGAGAGATTAGGGGTTTAGAAATTATACAAGGTAGGTAAGAGGGAAGGTGGTTCAGAGACAGTGTGCGTACAGACATGGGCAGTGAGGGGTCTGGCACAGCTGGGATGCTGTCAGCGCTTTTCCTGAGCACAGCTGGTGAGGAAGGACAAGTGCAGCTCTGAGACCAGCGTGACCACACGGTCGGCGAGAACCACTTCGCAGAGCTCAGGGATGGCAGGAGACAGGGTGACGAGGAAATCCGAACACAGACAATGTGTGAAGGCTGTGCCGGTGCAGAGAGGCTAGCTCCTACGAGCAAGGCCCAAACACGGGCAGGTCACTGAGCACATGCAGACGTGAGGCCATGACTCACAAATGACAGAGACCAAGGACAAAAATAAAGGGCGAGGTGACTAGAGGAACCGTGAAATACAGCTCCAGGCCAAACAACTTAATACGCTTGGGAGGTGAGCAGTCAGCAGCCTGATGCTCCAGACTTGCTCCCCAAGCCATTTCTCACTCTCTGAATCATCTCAAACGTCAAGCCAAAAACCTACAAGTCATTAGAAATACCAACACCTCGTGCCTTTCGCATCCAACTCACCTCCAAGTTCTCTCCACTACCATTTCCGGGTTTAGGTTTCAAAGCTTCTCTCCTGCACAACCGCAAAAGCCCTCTTGTCATGATGTACCATCACCCCACGCCATCATCCTACACCTGCCAGGCTAACTCTTAATAATGACATCTGATCACTTCACTTCCTCGCCCCAAATTCTCTGTAACTTCCTGCCATTCCCCATCGCTAGGCTATTATCTTCTACTTCTATTATCTAACCCTACTTCTTTAAACCTCAGCTCAAATCCCCGCTCCTGCAAAGACACTTTCCTGCCCCTGCTTGGCCACCGTAGACAAGTCGTCCTCTCGGCTATCCATACACTGGTCTGCCGTCTTTTCATCTTCCTTTCTGCAAGGACTTAGCACTTGCAAGGGGCTGGAGCCCCGGCTGAGGACAGCCCAGACATGCCTGGGGGGGGGGGAAAGGCACACAAGTTTTGAGACGCGAGTGCAGACATCAAAGGACGCCTCTCTGGGGGCGATCACACAGTCGTGCGGCCGGGTAGCCGAGAAGAGCGGAGCCGGCATTGGCACACGTCTCTTGAGGGGACCGTCAGGTCAGGACCCGGAATTGGCACACGTCTCTTGAGGGTCGGGTCAGGATGACACCAAAGAGGAGGAAGCGAAGGTCGCAGCCGGGGGAAGGGGGGGGGGGGACGGAAGGTCAGGGAATGAGGTGACAGGGACGGAGAGGCCCAGGAGGGGAAAGGCGGTGGGCGGCGATTCCCAGGTACCCGGAGCGGGGCGGCGGGGCTGAGGGCGGGCAAGGCCGCGGAGGGCTCGGACCCGGGCCCAGGGACCCGCGACGGGGTTCACGGCCGGGGCAGCCGCAACGGCGCAGAAACGCGAGCGCAGCGAGCCGAGCCCGGCAGGCGGGGAGCGGTCGGGACGGCGCTGGCCCCGCAGACGCGGCCCTACCTAGAGATACGCCAGCACAGCCAGAGACGCGCCCGCACCGCCCTCGGCCCAGCAGCAGCCGTCTGCGCACTTCCGCTTCCGCCCCAAGCGCTTCCGCTCGCGGGAACCTCCCTGCACGGGAGGCGGGGCCTGCCCGGCCGGTTCTCCCGGCTCCGGGGAAGCGAGCTGCGCAGGCGCCACGCCCGTGTCCTTGGAAACCGCGCGTTGCTTCCTCGGTCGGGGTCACAGGGTTCCTGCGCCTCCCGTGGGCGTCGGCGGGGCGCCGCCTCTTTCCTCTTCTTTCTGCCGGTGCTGCGCTGCGGGCCGCGGGTGGATTGAGGCTGGCCGCCTGGGCTCGTTCGCCCTGCTGGCCTGTGGGGGCCGACGCTACCCGGAGCCCCTGGCGCCAGTTTTTCGGGGACCCAGGTGACCGCCGCGGCCGGCTCGGGAGAAGGTCAGGCTTGCCTGAAGCCCGGCTGTCCCGAAAGGCTCTTGGAGGTTGCCGCTCCGTCGGAAAGCAGAGCGCTCTCTGAAACCTTTTCTAAGTCCAAACGGTGCAAAGCGAAGAGTACACCACTTCGCTTTTAGGAAAGACCTGCACTGGTGCCCCGGTGGCTTTTTTCATGCAAGCGGAAGTCCTCTTCGGATTTCTTTGAGTTAGCGGAAACGCGCTGACCAAGTGGGGTGACAAACTTTGGGAAACCGGGGCAAACCTGTGTTAACCAACTCTGAATGTGCCCATTTACGCGTGAGGTATGGGGAGTGGGAGTGGGGAATACGGAATCGGGTGCGTGATCCTGGGCACAGCTTCCTCGACTCTTTAGTTGGGACGGTAATGGTACTTCCCAGGCAGTGCTTACGAGGAATATAGCAGAGGGGCGCCTGGCGGCTCAGGAGGTTAAGCGACCAAACCTTGGTTTCTGCTCAGGTCTTGGTGTCACAGTTCTTGAGATTCT
The DNA here is from genome assembly GCF_016509475.1 of Prionailurus bengalensis. NCBI lineage: Eukaryota > Metazoa > Chordata > Mammalia > Carnivora > Felidae > Prionailurus > Prionailurus bengalensis. The sequence continues at coordinate 152,090,086 of NC_057349.1, read as the reverse complement.
CTCTCCCTCTCTCTCTGCCTCTCTGCTGCTCTCGCTCTCTCAAAATAAATAAATTTTAAAAAGCAAAAACAAACCAAAAAACAAAGAATATGGCAGAGCACTCAGCCCTTGGTAAGTACGTACATTTTAGCCACTTGTTGGTATTGCTGTCTGTGATGATGATGATCATAATTACCCTTGAAGCCGAATTTATTTGCTGGGCAGGTTTTCTGGTCTGAATGGAGTGAGGTTTCTGGGGAGAAGCAAGGACAGGTGCAGAAGCAGGACGTTTTAGAGGAATTTCACGGACTGTAACCTATACATGAGAGAGTGGTGGCAGATAAAACTGGATGGTGAACAGGATCACCTGGTCATGCAGCGTCTCCATCTCATGTTAAGGAGTTTGGACTCTGCTTGTAAGCCACCATATCCACCTTATTTTGAAAACCGCTTTAAGATCAGTCAAGTTCACAGTCAGGACATGCTCCCTTAAAGCTCAGATATCAGGCAGTCCAGACTATACCCAATGTCCGTTCCTCTAGCTGCAATGCCACCCTTTTCTCTACAACCAAAAGAATGTTTCACTGGCCAAGTGTGATAGCAGATTAGCCTTTAAACCAATCTAATTTATTTTTAGGTAAATTACGGAGGAAGTTAAATTGGTAGTAATACCTAATTATTTAGGCCGCATCTCAAAACCTGTCTGTACACACAACATATCTGGTAGTGCTGCTGTGAACCCCAGGGAACGAGAGGCTTCCGCTGAAGTAAAATGATCAAATGCTGCTCTCTTCAGAGTCTCTTGCAAAGCACTTGACAGATCAAGCGCTCAGAAAGCATTACCAAACTGCAGCGACACCACATGTATGTATTACATCTGAGAAGGAATCTCTGCACCCGGCATACAAGGCTTTCCTTTCTGCCTGACTTTAAAAATTTCTTTCGGTAAAATCAACAGTGCTTAGCAGCTACTACTGGTTGGGTGCCACACCAAGAAGGATGTGAAGTGGTCTCTCATCTTAAGGGACACACGTTGCGGTTGGGAAGACAAATGAACATACATTAAATATTGGGAAACAAGTGAAACATAGTGTCAAGTTTATAACATGCGGATGAAGAAGGCAGCAAGAAGATAAAGTGTGACTTGAGCCTGGAAGGAAGTGGAATCTCAGAAGAGGAAGGTCAGAAAAAGAAAACCTAGGAAACAAAAGGAGTTCGGAAGGAGCAAGGGGCAAGCAGAGACACCAGCTGCAGCCTGTGGGGACCCAGACGGTGGAGGCGGAGGGTGACAGGCCAGCCAAAGCTCCTCAAACTGCCTTAGGTGAGTCCCACCACTTGGCGGTCTTCATCTATCCCACAGAGCTTCCGATAAGCATGTCTGCCTCCCTCCAAAATAGACACCTGTGACCGAGGATTGACAGACATGTGAGGAAGACAGAAGAAAAGGAAAAAACAAAAAACTAGAAGAAAGAAGAAAAATACTGTAAAAAAACATTGTTCTTTGCAATCTCTGAAGATTATCCATGAGAGAAACAGAGAGGGAATATGTAAAAGAACATTCCAAAAATAAGAGCTCTTGAAAATTATAAAAGCCATGATAAATTTAAAAAGTGTTTAAAATTTTTTTTAATGTTTATTTATTTTTGAGAGAGACAGAGACAATGCGAGTGGGTTAGGGGCAGAGAGAGAGGGAGACACAGAATCAGAAGCAGGCTCCAGGCTCTGAGCTGTCAGCACAGAGCCCGACACAGCGTTCGAACTAGGAGCCATGAGATCATGACCTGAGCGGAAGTCGGACGCTCAACCGACTGAGCCACTCAGGCACCCTAAATTTAAAAAGTGTTTAAAGTTAGAAGATAAATCTGATGGTATCTCACAGATATTGGAACAAAGAGAAAAATATGGAGAAAGACAAAACATAAGAAAATTAGAAGATTAAAGTTTGACATGTGAAAAATAGGAATTACAAGAAAGAGAGAAAATGAAGAGGAGGAAATACTCAAGAAATAATTCAAGAAAACTTCCCAGATGCAAAAGACACGTTCTTATATTGAAAAGGATTGCCAAATGCCCAGCACAACAAATCTAAAATGATCCACACTAAGGTACATCATGAAATTTCAGGACACCAGCGATAAAGAAAAGATCTTTAAAAGTTTCCATAAGGAGAGGCACACTGAGTGAACCAAGATGGCCACTCCCGTGGATCTGGAATTGAAGAGGGCCTTCACAGAGCTTCAAGCCAAAGTTATTGACCTTCAACAGAAGGTGAAGTTGCAGACATACGATTGAACAGCTAAACAGACAAAAAAGCATGCACATCTTACAGATACAGAGATTATGACTTTGGTAGATGAGACTAACATGTATGAAGGTGTAGGAAGAATGTTTATTCTTCAGTCCAAGGAGGTAATTCACAATCAACTCAGAGAAACAGAAAATAGCAGAAGAAAAAATTAAAGAATTGGAACAAAAAATCCTACCTGGAGCAGAGTGTGAAGGAAGCTGAGGAACACATCCGGGAGATGCTGATAGCACAAAGGGCACAGTAGGAAACCTCTAGTGAAAGCTTCCTGCCCCCTTCCACTCCTGGCAAGGGCAGAGGGGCCTGTTTGGGGAAACATCCTCTCTTCTGCCCTGATGGGCTTTTTATTTGAGTGATCTGGTAACCCCGTGCTTTCTACTTCACCCTGATCCCCTTTTCGATCCTGGCTCTGCCTGCCACCCCTGCCCAACACTCTCCTCCCCTGGGGTGAGTCAGGAACACCCAGGAAAGATGGGGGCCAGGACAGATAGGGGAGCTCTGCCCAAACCTACTACTAGTTATGCTGGTTAGACCAATAAAAGGCATCTCCCCCCCCCCAAGTCTGCCTTTCTTGAGAACCAAGGGCCAGAGGCTTTCAACCTCAGCTCTTCCCTGACCTGTCCCCCTCCAGAGCTTTGGCTCTGTTCCTTTCGCATTGAAGTCTTTCCTGGTTCTTTTTGTTCTTTTCCGTTCCTTTGAGCAAATCCTTCTACTTCTGAGCCTCCATGCAGATCAGGAAGAAGAGAGACCAGGAGATAACTGAATTTAAGTGAACCTTGGTGGCATTCTGCCTAAAGATTCTTTCCCTGCTTGTTCCATAAGAAAATGTAGTCAGGCTGTCTCCTGGTGGACAGTACAATCCTAAGGCCTCCTAGAGGCTTAGGGGCAGTGGTGTGCTGGAGCTGGCTTGTACTGACTCAGGAGAGCCAATTATTAAAAACCAAGTTATGTAAATAATCATATTTTTAAAAAGGGTAATAAATATTCAGACTTGCCCCTTCCTAAAAAAAAAAAAAAGTTTCCATAGGAAAAAAGAAAAAGGTCACATTTAAAGGATTGGAAATCAGAAGGGCATGGAAATTCTCAATTGAACCCCAGGAAGCTGAAATTCAGTGGAGACTTAACTTTAAAATTCTGAAGAAAATAATTCTAACACTAAATTCTACTCTCAATCAAAATATTAGTTAAGCGTGAGAGGAGAATAAAGATATATTGAGATACGCAGCTCAAAAATATGATCTACCAAATCCATTCAGAAACCTGCAGAGGGATACTCTCCAAAATTAAGTAGTCAGGAAAGAGGGATATTTAGGACCTGGGTAGCAGGGAATCCAAGTGAAGACAGAGGAGGAAAGTAAGTCCTAGACAGAGACCATTTAAACTAGGGCAGGTGCCTCCCAGAGATACCGTCCTCATCCAGGACAGTGACACCCATGAACACCTGATGTGTCTGAATACTTTAAAGGAAGATCTTTGGAGTTTGGTGATGATAAGTAAGGGGTACACAGAAACGTCAAGCAAATATATTAGGCAATTGTTGAATCCAGTAAAGACAAAAAACTGCACAAAAAATAAAATGTAATCACCGCATATGCCTCAGCTGTGAATAATTACCTAGCTTTAGTAAGGCAAATACACGGGGCACCTATGTGGCTCAGTTGGTTAAGCGTCTGACTTCAGCTCAGGTCATGTTCTCATGGCTTGTGGGTTTGAGCCCCATGTCGGGCTCTGTGCTGACAGCTCAGAACCTGGAGTCTATTTTAGATTCTGTCTCTCTCTCTCTCTTTCTCTCTCTTTGCCCTTCCCCTGCTCACACTCTGTCTCTGTCTCCCAAAAATAACAAATCTTAAAAAAAATTTTTTTAAGAAAATTCTATTTGAATGGAAAACATTCCTTAAATTACATCTGTTAAAAAAAAAAATTGAGGGGCGCCCGAGTGGCTCAGTCAGTTAAGCACCAACTCTTGATTTCAGCTCAGGTCATGATCTCCTAGTTTGTGAGTTCGATGCCTGCATCGGGCTCTGTGCTGACAGCTTGGAGCCTGGAGCCTGCTTCCGATTCTGTGTCTCTCTCCCCCTCTGCCCCTCCCCCGCTCACACTCTGTCTCTCTCCCCCTCTTTCAAAAATAAACATTAAAAAAAATAAATACAGAATGGTAATTTAATACAAAAGGATGCTATAATTTTTTTTAAAAAATGGGAGGCAATCTTATACGTGTTCATAAATGCATGTGGAAAGTCCGGTGGAAGAGTTAAATCTTCATCTGCTAAAGCTGGGAAGTCCATAGACAATACGTGCAAGGGAATAAGACAGACATAGCATTAGAGACTCTTTCATAAGAAATAGGAGAGTAAACATTAAAAAAAGGCCCGGGGGTGGGGGGAGGGGTCGCCTGGGTGGCTCAGTCCATTAAGCCTCTGGCTTCAGCTCGGGTCGGGATCTCACACTTTGTGCCCCGCGTTGGGTTCTGTGCTGACAACTCAGAGCCTGGAGCCTGCTTCGGATTCTGTATCTCCCTCTCTCTCTCTCTGCCCCTCCCCTGCTCGTTCTCTCTTTCTCTCTCTCAAAAGTAAACATTAAAAAAGAAATATGAGAGTAAATTTTAAAAAACAATAGCGAAGAGTTAAGTTAGAGGGAGGAATTGAAAGTGGGAATGCTTGATGTAGGTGATTGCTATTTTTTGTTACAAATCTGGAAATACTACTTGAATTTTAAAATCTGTAACTGTATTACTTTGGTAAAAGAAAAAAAATTTAAGTTTTAAAGAGTTGTTAAGTAACTAGTACAAGTGGTAGTAAGTGGCACAATTGTTACTCAAACTCAAATCTGTCTAAATTCTAGAGGCTTTAAAATTTTTTTTACAACTCCAGTGCACAATAGTGAAGGAAGGGAGAAGCCAGAGATTCTTTTGCAGGCCCCTTTCCCAGGACACTAGAAGAAAAGTTGTACATGGAAATCAGCATAACAGAAGCAAAAAAGTTACATGTGATTATTCAGGTCCTTTCCCCACCTCCTGCTTGACACCATACATAGATGTTTCCTATGCCCTATCGTGCACATCAGACATGAATTGTGAGGAGAACCTAAAAACAGGATGGCAGATTTACATAAAAGAGAAAAATAGGGAAGGAAAGAAAAGAAGAAAGAAAAACTAGGTTGAAAGTAGGGAGAAGGGAGTTAAGGGAGAGTATAATGGTGAAGGGAAAGCCTTCACATCCACTGAGAAACAGAAGAAACATGGAGCATGAAATGAGCTTGGGAAGGGTGGGATCAGGGCGGGTTTCTCTTGGTAACAAACAGCCTTTGAAATGTATTTGGAGTTAGTTTTAATTTTATTTGAATGCTGAACTGAATTTCTTTGAACACAACCACATGGGTTGATGTGGTTTCATTTGAGCAATAGTTCACCATCCAAAAACTGGGAAAGAAAAAAAGCCATAACCATAACAATACACTGACTTCTACATGGTTAGTCCACCTTGAATATTACTGAAGTGTTTTATGGCTGTTACAAAGTGTCACACAGAAAGAAAATGAGCCTCTTCCTCTGGTCATTGTTATGTCTGCTTGTGACTTCTGGGCCCCTGCAGCCATCATGCAGTCATGGGAGGGAGTTAAGCAACATTTGAAGTCAATCCAAAGCCAGTGGAGCAGAAACATGGAGAGTGCCTTGTGCCTGGATGATGCGGTTAAGCCAAAGATTAACTCACACAAAGACCACCTCCGAATTCTATTTGATGGTGTCTCTTCCTTATAGTTAAGTGTGTTGAATTAGGATTTTCTGTTACTTGCCCCCGAAAGTATCCTGTTTCAGCTTCTGCCCATGAAGGAATAATTCCTACAGAACTTGTCCTTCCACTTTAAACAACTAGAAATCTAGACAAAATATATGAAATGATTATTTTCAGGGAGTAGAAACAGGAAGTGGAGGGTGGAGATTCCCGAAGGAAGGCAAGCCCAGTGGCTTGGGCTAGATCTAGCCTTGATCAGCAAAGGTGCTCAGTGAAACAAGACTGGTTCTTTGATGAGAGCAATGAAACTGATAAACCTGTAGCTATATTGATCACAACAAAAAAAGAAGACAGAGATCACCCATATTAATGATGGAAGATGGAACCACAGAGTTTACTTAGACCGAAAGGTTAAAAGAAGACTATTTGAACAGCTTCAGGTAAGAGGAAAATAATCCCTTGAGCCTGGGGCTCCTAGGTGGCTCTGTCGGTTAAGCAGTAAAGAGTCAGCTCCGGCTCAGGTCATGATTTCACAGTTTATGAGTCCGAGCCCCGAGTTGGGCTCTGTGCTGACAGCTCAGGGCCCGGAGCCTGCTTCAGATTCCATGTCTCCCTCTCTCGCTGCTCCGTCCCCACTCGTGCTCTGTCTCTGTCTCTCAAAAATAAACAAACATTAAAAAAAAATTGTTTTTTAATTTCTTGAGCCATAAAAACTACCAAACCTGAGAAGAAATAGAAAATCTGAGTAAGCCTATATTCATTAAACCATACATTTATGGGGCGCCTGGGTGGCTCAGTTGGTTGAGCCACCGACTTCAGCTCAGGTCATGATCTCACGGTGTGTGAGTTCGAGCCCCGCATCGAGCTCTGTGCTGACAGCTCAGAGCCTGGAGCCTGCTTCTGATTCTGTGTCTCCCTCTCTTTCTGCCCCTCCCCCACTCATGCTCTGTCTCTCTCTGTCTCAGAAATAAATAAACATAAGAAAAAAATATTAAAAAAAAAATAAAACCATACATTTATTTGTTAAGTTGAATTTCTAAGTAAAAACCTTCCAACAAAGAAAACTCCAGACCCACGTAGCCTCACTGGTGAATTCCATCAAACATTTAAGGAAGGCAAAGTAATCCTATACAAACTCTTTCTGAAAATAAAAGCCTTCTCTACTCATTGTATACTGCATGTAGCGGCAGAGAGAAGACCTAACTTTCCTTTGCACCTCCAGCCTCCAAGACGGGTGAGTGGATGAACGCATGAGTGAGTGACTGAAGTGGCCTTCTCACTGCCATGTGCTTTGGGCAAATAAATCCGCCTGTAGCCCCAGCTGTGAACAGTGACTTCCATAAGCCCATCATGGTTTTCCCATTTGCCTTGACTATGGTCGGTTCAGTGGTGTCCTGTGACTTAGTTCCAACCACCGAGAAGTGAAGGTGGTGGCGGTGGCTCATTCCTAACTCACTCCTACTGGGCCCCTAACAACCTAAAAACAACTGTATTTCTTGCCTTAATGCACCTACTAATGTAAATAGGAACAGTTCCAACTACCATTAAAAGAAAGCAGGGGTGCCTGGGTGGCTCAGTCGGTTGAGCATCCGACTTCGGCTCAGGTCATGATCTCGAGGTCTGTGGGTTCGAGCCCCGCATCGGGCTCTGTGCTGACAGCTCGGAGCCTGGAGCCTGGAGCCTACTTCGGATTCTGTGTCTCCTTCCCTCTCTCTGCCCCTCCCCTGTTCATGCTCTGTCTGTCTCTCTCTCTCTCAAAAATAAATAAACATAAAAAAATTAAAAAAAAAATAAAAGAAAGCATAGGTTTGTGACTGTTCCTAAAAAAATCCAGACTCACAACCATGCCCCTACATACCTACCAGCAGTGAGCAGCTTACAGTTTGAAAGCAGTTTACGATCATTAGTTATTAGTGATAATGATTGATAAACAGCCACCGCCCTGTTCCCATAGCTTTTTGAAAGCAAACCTTGATGGAGTGCCAGTGCTGTCCCCATTCTGCTTCCGGGGACGGGGACGTATCAGAGGGGAGAGACTAAGACTTTCATAGTGGGCAGGGAGGAAACTCGAAAAGCAAGGAGTGCAGCTCAAGAAAGCATGCCTTACTTTTTGAGATTAAGAAATGTGCTGATTTGAAGGTGAAAGACATTTGCCGAAATCTGTCCCCTCTTTTTTCTCCAATACTTAGGCTGTTTATTGGGGTCCCTTTCTCTCCAGCCCATTTACTGGAGTAGGGCCTTGCAAAGCCGGTCTCCTAGCAGCCAGTGCAGAAGGCCCGTTCGTATCACAATGGACGGGAAGGAAAGAAAGAGCCTGGTTTGTTTAAACTGCCTCTGTCTTCATTCACAGCCTGATGTCCGTCTGCATTGTGACACCCACAATGGCACTAAAGGACCCATTGTGGCCGAAAACAAATCAAAACAGAATAAGGGATGCTAAGAAAAAGAGCCATGCAACAAAATTGCTTAAAAAACCTAAGTCTCATGTCTGAGATTTATGTTACCTTTTGGCTGCACGGCCTATTGCCCGGTGTTTATAGTAACCACTGGAGTTTAATCAAAAAAAGATAAATGCCAACTTCACGTACGTTTTTAAGGGCGGTACACAGGGAGGATGGGTGTGCTGGGCTGCTTCGGAAGCTGTTTAATAATTGTCGTTCTTTGTTTGCACAACATTTGGGGAGCCGCACTCTGCACTTTGTGTTTATTTTCCTTCTGATAAACATGCCCGAGCTACGCCCATGTGGCCCAACAGCGGCCCCCACACGGTCGCTCCCGCCCGCACCCCCACCCGCTGCCCGAACCGACATCAGATGTTGCAAGAACCACGCCCAGTTCAGCGGGCAACAGGTGGAAGGTTGAATAGCTTCACACGTTTTTCGGGAGAGGGGGTGGGGAAAGAGAGAGAGAAAAAAGGAGGGCGGGAGGGCAGGCTTTCGGGAGCCGATTTAAGGATTAGATCAGATGTTATTGCTAGTGAAAAATTAAACAGCCCGGTGCTCTGGGGAGTGCAGATTAATATATTTAGTGACTGTGCGCACAAAGGCTGCTCATTGTGGCCACGTCTGAATGCCTGTGAATAGGATGGAACATATGCGGCCTGTCACCGCAGGTGCCCACATCTGTTCTCCCCCGGGCAGATGCTCACAGAAAAGGGGAGGTGGGGAGGTGGGAAGGACAGCGCGCTCGAAAGCTTCGCCTCGCCCAGGGCTCCTCGGCCGCGGCCCCGGGCTGCGCGGGTTCGGCGGGGACCCTCCGTGGGGAGGGCCCCGGGCCAAGCCACGTTTCCGGGCGACTCCGTTTTAGAACCTCGGGGCACAGGGTCGCAGCCCCCAGGCGCCCCCCGCCCGTGCCGGCCGGGTGATTGACGGGCCGCCCCAGGGCCCGGGCGACAGGTGCCCGAGACCCGCCGCCCCCCCCCCCCTCCGGGCGGGGGCGCGCCCTGGGGGAGTAGGGCCTGGGGACAGGGCCGGCCGGACGGCGCCCCTCGACGCCCTTTCTTCCCTTCCTCATTGTGTGCCAAGTCCGAGGCTGCGGTTTCCAGGTGCGCCGCTTGGGCCCGGGACCGAGGATTCCCGCCGCGGACGCGGACAGGGGACGGCCCCGCGTTCAGGTCTGGCCTCCCAGAGGCCGCACCCCTCCAGGGGCGCACGAAGGGCGCGCCGCGACCCTGCCACCGCTCCGGGTCGCCGCACGCGGCTGGCATGGGCCCGTCCCGAAGTCGACCTGGGCCCTCGGGGTAGCCCTGCGTCACCCTAGCGCCGCACCTGCCAGTGGCTCGCGGGGGTGACCGGCCTCACGCCCATGCCCCCCTGGCCCTTGCAACCCATCGCGGGCACCTCTCCGAGCCACCACCTCTGGGGAGCCCTCCGGCACTGCGCCGCGGTCCGGCACAGCCCCTCCCGGGCCGCAGCAGCCTCCGCCCCACGCCCCCCTCGGGGCCCCCGCGCGCTCAGTAGCAGGAAAGTTCTGAGGGGCCACTCGGGGCGGGCGCGCGGCGGCGGGAGCAGCTGTGCGGTCATCCGATCCGGGACAAAGGCGTGCCCGCCGGTGCCGGGCCAGGTAAACACGCGCTTTGTCATGGAGATGAGCGCGGGACAGCCCGAGCAGATGATCCGCGGGTTCGGGGAGCCGCGGCCGCGGCCCGGGACGGGGGGGGGGGGGGGGGGGGGGGGGGAGGGGAGCGGCGCGGGGGGTGGGGACCCGTCATCTGCGCCGGGGCCGCCAGCTGAGCACGCGACTCGCCCTTTCTCATGCAAATCAGCACATGCCTTTGCAACTCGCTGCGGACCTGCGGCCTCCACCCGCAGCCCCTGCATCCGCGGAGGTGGGGTGTCCCCCGTGCGCGGCACCGCGACCGCCACGCGAAACCACGTGGGACTGGGACCTGCCTTCCCTTCCGCGCCACGGCCGCCACTCCCACTGAAAAGGAAAGGTTAGATGACACGCCATGACCCTGCCCCACCGGGAAGGCCGGGCCACCGTGCCACTTACAGTCTCCAGCGGCCCAGACTGCTCTGAGAAGGGAAAGCTTTAGGAGAAACTGTCAGGACCTCTGCTTCTCCTGCTGGGGTCTGTCCTCCTGCCACTAGCCCCCCCCCCCCCCACGCCCCACATGAACCTGCCGGGCCAAAGTCACTGTCCTGGCTGTCTGTGGGGCCATCTCTGCTATGAGGGGGCTGCCCCAGGAGGTCAGAAGAGGCTATGGATGGGGCCTCACTGGGTTTGCTGTGACCTGTTTATTCTCCAGCAACAGGGAGGCCTCCAGTGTCTAAATGTAAGCTAGCTCTGCCCGCCTCCCCTTCTTTTTCCCTGCTGGGTATGAATGGATGGCTTAGGTCAGAATGTACCTTCAACGACAGATCCACACAGGGCTCAGTCAAGTCTAAACAGATCCGTATATCCATAGGGGTCAGTGTGTGTGAGGCTCTGGGAGACTGGAGACAGCCTTAAGAAGTAAGAAGTAAGCGTCCCTAGTGACTACACTACACAGACCCAGGGCTTACGGAAGAGATCTGCACCTTCACAGCAAGTTGGTCAATTTGTCTGCTATTTTAACCACTTTGTGATTCCAAAACTGCTGTGGGAGGTACAGGCTTCTGTTTGTGGAATAAATAAGTCACGGGGATGAAGGTGCAGCATAGGGAACATAGTCAATGGGATTGTAATAGCGTTGTATGGTTAAAAAAAAAAAAAAAAAAGATCCCCAAACTGTGACTGATGAGAAGGGGCAGTAGGATGTATTGCTGGGGGATGTGATACTAATTAATAAACATGCTTTAGGTCCCCTCCTCCTCCTCCTTCTCCTAGTAACCTGGCATGTTTGATCAACACCAGATTTGCTGCTTGGAAGTTTTTTTATTTTGTTGTTCTGAACAAGGACTCTAATTCTTCTCAGGAATAAGAGAACCTCTCTGTTGGGTATACAGTATTCAGTTGGTGTAAGAAAACACAAACATCACTCCAGTCTCCAGACTTGTTTATACAGAAAACTGAACCTGTGGCTGGCTTAGACTCTGGAGCCTATTCTGGGCATTGTTTTTTGCAATCTGCCCAGACCCTCCTTCCTCTTCCCACAACCACCACACACACACACACACACACACACACACACACACACCCTGAGAATAGAACCTTTCTTTGGGCAAAAGGGGACTGAAACAGATTTGGGTGTCCACAGTATTTGGTCACACCAGTACTGAGGTGGCCACATTTAATTTGATAAAATGATGACTGGGAGCCTTTCCCCCCAAGTCGCCTAACAAAATGATGGGGAAAATAACCAGGGTCTCCAGTAAACAGGGAACTTAGCTGTAGTTGTTGTGGCCATGGTTCTGGTCATACAACCCGAGCCTACCCTAGCCACTAGGTTATTCAGGCTATGAGCTATGCATGCCTGGCAAAACTAAACCCCCACCACCAGGCAGCAAATCTCTGTGTCCTCTCCTGTGTCTGATGGATTGGGTGCCTTCTAAGCCCTAATGAGTCTCACTTTGTACAGTAAATTTGCTGAGAAATCAAAAAGTATTTAAAAGAAAGTTTCCTGCTTTTTCCCAATAAGCAAGGTGAGGATTTATGGTGTGCGGGAGGAGGGGATCTGGCCACTAGGGCCGGCGTGGAGGCAAGTCTATTTAACATACTCTAGCTGGAGCCTCCTCCTGCATTTAGGGGGTTCAGAGTGCGTTGCGGGAGTATAGAGACACGCAGTCAGGAGTGGAAAAACGCCATTTGGTTCGGAGCAGATGGCTGGCTAGGGGGCTGATGGCGTCTAAAGGCGTGTCCCCCCCTTCAGCCTGAATCCCTAAGGGCTCCCCTTGTCTTCCCAATCAATGAAAATTAAAGTGCAAAGAAAGGATGAATAGTTGGACCTCGAGTCTCTCCTTTGTTCATCTCAGCTACTGGTGTGCAGGAGTTAAACTACAACAGGCCCCTACAGAAACACAGAAGTTAAACAGTCTCCCGTTAGCTCAGCTTTGAAAGGGAGAGGGGGAGAGGGACCAGCGTGAGGTGGGGGGAGAGGGAAAGAGAAGGAGAAGGAGGAGGAGGAGGAGGAGGAGGAGGAGGAGGAGGAGGAGGAGGAGAAGGAGAAGGGGGAGGGGGGAGAAGAAGAAGGGGGAGGAGGAAGGAGAAGGAGAGAGGAGAGGAGAGGAAGAAAAAAAGAAGAGGAAAGAACAGGAGGAGGAGGAAGGAGAAGAAAAGGGCTTTCTGCTTGATTTCCCCAACACAGAATCGCGTGGCATAAATTAAGTTGGAAAAGAATGAACGCTTTGGGCAGGATTCTGATGGATTTTACGATGCCTTTCAGTTCCGCTTTGCCGCTGTAATCGAGAAATCTGTGCCACGTCAATTTAACAAATACTTGATACTGAGGGGGGTTTGTTAAAGATTTGGGGCAAGTCTTTTCCCCCCAAGGTTTAAGCCCTTGCGCGTGGAACTTTTTATTTCCAGTTTTCTAAACAGGCATTCAGACGAGACTATTTCCCACTTCCATTTTCTAATTAAAAGGTTCCTGAAATTTCATTTCTTACTGAAATCTACTCTCAGACTCAGAGGCACAGAGGATTTAGAGCTCACATTCCTTTCTTCCTTTGTGTCTCCCTTGCTCCTGGAACCCTCTCACCTCCCTCCCACCCACCCAGCTCCCCCCCACCACACACACACACACACACACACACACACACACACACCAACTTCTATGCTGTAGAGAGAGCAAAGTTCTCAGAAACTAGCTTTCAGAGGAAACATGGATGTAGTGAGAAAAGGATGCTGACACTAGGTGGCAAGATTAAATTAGGATTCATGCTGACCCGGCCCTGTGGGGATGTAGCACATCCTTACAAAGTCTGCAAAGGGTGGCCACACTGGGATTGCCACCATCCCGGGGGTGTAGCATCTTTGAAGTCTCCATTTGTTCTGAACCAAACAGTAGGGGGTTCTGGTGGGGTCCAAGCCTGCCTTTCTCACTTCACCCTTACATGCACATTACTTTCGACTCATTCTTTGCTTTTTGACCAGGCAGCAGTGGAAAACCTAACGTGTACAGATCTGTCAATTCAGGAACTTTACAGGTATTTGGGAGCCAAAGAAACAAGGTTCTGGTTGCCTAACGTCCAGAAGGATGGCCATGGTTGAGTCCCCAAGTGATTTTAGATTGTTGTTTACAGTGGTTTTACTTGGTATTTCCTCTCTTCCTGCTCATTAAACAGTACTTTGTGATCTCCACACCCACTGCAATGAAGGTCACATTTTGCCAGGACAGCACCGGTTCCCACCAATAAGGTGGCTGTAGCACACCTGCGGCGAGGCCCTTGTGGCCAGGCACCCTGGGGCTGTGTCACACACCGAGTGACATTTACTCCCACATTCACACCTTCCACCCTGATGACACCGCCGTAGGTGCTGGGGGAGGGGGAAGGGAGCAGACAGGGTTGGGAAAAAAGACCCCGAAGTGTGCCTAATGAAGCTGGATGCCAGAGTAGGGGTCCATGCGCCACCTTAATTCTGCATTGAGCACACAAGCATGAGAGCAATTTAGATAATTCATTGTGTGATACGTGTGTTCTCAGCCCTCCCAATAAACTCATTTCCCTTAAAAAAAATGAAAACAAAAGTTCTAGTGTCTGATGGACGTGTAAAAACCTAATAAGGTGATGGTTGTGTAAAGATTTCGGGTGGGGGGGGGCGGGCTGGAAGGTCT